>NC_058523.1:259566994-259906994 GCF_904849725.1 Hordeum vulgare subsp. vulgare | reverse complement strand
CAGTTCTTTGAAAAATATTTAAAAGGTGTGACTCATCTCAAGGAAATGAGCCACCCTTGGGGGCTACAAGTCTGTTTCAATGTCTGTATTTCGAAAACCCCGACTCATCTCAAGGAAATGAGACGGCCCTTCGGGGGTACAAGTCGATTTCAATGTCTATATTACAAAAGACCCGACTCATCTCAAAAAAATGACCCGGTCCTTAGGGGCTACAGGTGATATATAAGGAAAAGAGACAGAGTAATTCTTAAAGTAAGCCTCTTACCTAGTATTTCTCCTTCAAAGCACGAATCATATTATCTTCAGTATCCCTGTTTTCAAAAAGTCGGGTCAAGTTCCGCTGAAGGACCTCTCCAACACTCAATGAGGATATATTCAGAATCACCTGGTGATGTTTTCCCTTGTCAAGGGGCATCATCTCTTCTTTAGCCACAATTTTGGCAAGAGAAGTGGAAGTAGTAGGAGCTTGAAATTGTTCTTTAACAAAAGTAACCTCTGGAGTATTTTGGTCAACCGACGGAAAGGGGGCTTCAGTATGAGCCGCTAGAACAAGATCTTGAGTCAAGCTCATTGGTTTATCACGGGAAGCCACAAGATTTTGAGTTTTGTCGACCGAGATTGCCTCATGAGGAATGGGCGCCTCAGTAACTGTTGTCGGGTCAGTCGAGATGTCTGGGACATGTATGTCAGGAGCGTCGACTTTGATGGTTGCCCTTTTGTCCTGAGGTTCGAAGACATCTTGCTTTTTAGTACCAGAGCAAGATCCCACCACACGACTGGATAAATAATCCTTCGCCCTACACAAAGTCATAAGTTAAGTGCAAATGCTCGAAAAGGTAAAATAAGCAATCAAGTTGTTTTTCGAAAATTACCCACACTTGACATAGAAAGCAGGAAGTAAAGTCACAGATGAGGCGCCCAAAGATGGGCAAGATTACTGAAATGTTAAAGGGATTCAAGTTTTGAACATTGTATTAAACCAAGTAGCCAACTTGAGTAAAACAACCAACCCACTTGCGGGGCTTACGAGCAAGTGGTACAAGAGCCAAGCCTGGATCTCGTTCAGCCGCATCGCTTCGAGTCTTGCGTTTGGATTGACCAACCAACTATGTCTTCTTCAATAGAAAATTGGTAGATAAATAAGCTTGATTTGGCATTTTTACCTTTCGGATGGCTTGTTTTGCCTTTATTGCAACAAACTTTTCTAGAGAACTGGAAGAAATGGCAATTACCTCAACATTGCTCACCAGCTGGGCTTCAGATTTGTCCTGAGAAGGAGGCTTATCAGTAAGTTCAATAAATACGTGGCCAAGAGAGTCAAGTTCTTCCTCCAATGATTCCTTTGAAGATTAACCAGCAGCCAAGTCATCATGAGCCGGATCATCTCCTTGACTAGGAGAAGGAGCATGGGCCTGAGGGGTAACGTTCCAAAAGCTAGTACCCTCCTATAGAACAAAGAGATATGGAAAAAGTGGGTCAAAGATAAGTTTAGCAAAAGAAACAAAGTGTCTATAAGGAAAAGAGGAAATATCAATACCTTAGGAGGAGGATTCAAAAATAAAATGGATTTTAGCCAGAGGTACCGCACCGTTCCTTCGGGTCAGAAAAGAGTTTCTTCTTTCTTTGACGAGAACATCATTAGCTATATTGTGGGTGGAGAAGCATTGAGGATCACATGATGAGCTTGAGTACTCGCACATCAAGCCGGACCTCACACTAATAGGCTGAATACGCCACTGTAGCCAACAACGTATCAAATAAATTCCAGTCAGGCCATGGGCGACTAAACCTGTAACTTTGTTCAAATGGGAGCAATCTCATCTCTTTCCTTCTGTGTTGGCCAGCCAAGCAGCACCACCTTTTTATCAATCCTCTCTAGCCTATAACCGACAAGGGATTTTCATGGAGGGGAAATGTTCTTGCAGTAAAACCAAGTTTTATTCCACCCTTTGGTATGACTCGCCAACTTTGATTCAGGAAATAGTTCTTTTTGTTTTGTGGAAAGAAATTCCACCAAGTTCACAAGATGAGACGTCTTTCACCTCGGTGTGGCGGTTGGCGTAGAAGAATTCCCTGAATATGGTTGTTGTCGGCTCAATTTGGATAGAGACTTTGCTTAAAACCTGAAACTAGCATATATTGGCATTGAATTGGCACCAATATCTTGGGGCCTCACGCTGAAAAAGTGCAGAAGGTCCATGAAGAATTTTGAGCTGGGAGGACGAAAACCTCTTCTCAAGTGATCAATAAATATAACAACTTCAACTCCTCGAGGTTGAGGGTAAATCTCTTCTTTGGGAGATTGCTAGATTATCTCTTTCTTAGGTGGCAGGAGCCCCTCACTTACCAGATATCTAAATTAAGTTTAGATTCTTGAGATCTGGCCAAGTTGCAAGCCTTGGAATTTTTTGGAGCCATCTATGACTGGAGACAGCAGCGCAATTTAAAGAATAAGACATTGAGAGGCTCATTGATTTCTGAAAGCCCCCAGGACTGCCATCAAGAACATTCTAAGCCGGCTAGTGTTATAACTGGGTGTTTAAGCTGGCAAAACAGGGAAAAGATTTGAAAGGAGAAATCCATGAGAGAATTAGGAGAAATATCCTTCATGAACAAATTGCAATGAGTGGCCTATATCGCGACGGATTTAAAATTGAGCAGGAAATAGGAAAAATATGTGTTATAAGCTAATGGAGGGATCGACGCTCGTGTTTTTGTACAAAGATATTTGAAAGAAGATTTGGTCCACATCTATACGCCAAGAAGGACAAAATGAGGCTGCGACACGACTACGGCGACGCCATGTTAATGGATCTATGGAGCGTCTCTCACAATGATTCGATGAACACGAAACAGACGCATTAAGGAATCCACATAAACCTCAAAGAAGAGCATGTGTACCTGACGCTTTTGGAAGCAAAGATTAGCAACCTTGTATAGTCCGATGAAGAAGGAGAAGATTTGATGAACGGGTGATGCACTCGGAAAAGTTCGTTCGTCACAGTCGAAGATTTGAAGTGTACAGTAATGGATGAGAGCGCAAGGAAGAAGAAAGAGAAGAGGATAGCCCAGGGGATTGTGTGCCTATTTATAAACAAAATGGGAGGGGCTGAAACGGAACGGTCGCAAGAAACGAGGGGTTGGGTTTGCTCCTATATTTTTGCTCCAGACTGGATTCAGTGGTGTTTTCGAAAAGATTCACAATGATGACATGGACGACAACATTCAACCTGATGACGTCATATCAATGATTATTAAGAAGGGGTTAAGTGTGGGAGAAAGGAAATAACCCGACATGACTTTTAAACCGGATCCAAGTTTTATTTTACGGATAAAATGGCAAAGAAATGCTCGCTCATTGTTTGAAGAAAGGAAGATTGACGTGAACAAAGTTCAAGCCAACCTCGGTCCTAATGTCGGGGATATAATCCCAGGATATAACCCACCCCTTGAGGCCGGGTCAAACCATAAAGCAAGATAGGAAGATGGGCTCAAAGGCCCATCCAGTAAGCCTCTTGGAAGCCCAACACCGGAAGACGGCGATTCTAGGCCAAGAAGGGAGGAGACGCTAGAAGCTTTCCTAACTTGGGGAGAAAGATATAGTAGATTTGTAATAGGACACGCGTATTTATTTGACCAGGACTCTGCTGTAAATTCAAGGCTTCTACCTATATATAAGGGAGAGCCCTCAAGCCGGAAAGATCATCTAAGAAACTCTCGAGGCCTAGATTAGCGATTCCGCACCCTTGTAATTGAGATCCCATTAATACAAACACCAAGCACGACGTAGGCTTTTACCTCCATGGGAGGGGCGAACATGGGCATGTCCACCTATCGTGTCCCAATCTACTTCTTCTAGTCGCCACATCGCGACAATGTCCTCACCACTAAGTCCTTCCACGAGGACATCTGTCGTGACAAAACCACGACACCCTCGCTGTTGGAGTCCGCCACCGTCGACGCCAATCTTCCTCGTTGACGCCGCTGTAGCAAGTTCTTCATCGAATTAGGGTGAGAACTCGACCCCTCTTCTGCTCTAAGCTCTGAATCTTGTGCAATAGGTCATGTTCGTTATCTTGCCATAGAATGAAACACATCGATCCACGAGAAAACTCCATTTGATTAGTTGAAGTAAAAAAATTAGGTTTAAGGTTATGCTATATGCGTCTCGGTGTCACTAAGTGCAAACGAATCGGTACCGCCAATTCAGGTTTTAGGGTTCTGAGAACATTCTCGGTGAGACCGAGTCACTATTGTTGGTGAAACTAAAAATGGTGACCAACTCTCTTTTAAGGAGAAAGTCAGTCTCGGAGCCTCCATAAACTAAAACTCGGTGGAACTAAAATCCACATAGAAGACTTCCGAAACTAAGATTTTGAGTTCAAATTTTGCAAAACAGGTGTGTTTTGTGATGCTCATCTTTTCCACTCTTCTGTATCTATTCACATGGTCAGCTTGTCGGTGCATCATGTAAGGTTCAGAGGACAGTTAGAATGCTCTCAAAGAGCCTAGTGTTGATCTTAAGGCTGGCACTATCCTAGAAGCGAGTTTTTCACCCCCAGGCACCCCTAGTTCACATGGCTTGCCCAAGGCAACCACCAGGGCTAGGAGAAATCTCAACTTAGATGCAGAGGATGAATATTTCATCCCACATGATGCTTATTCCAAGAGGAAGACTATCAAAATGAGTATGCCCTCACTGATGAAATGAGAGCCCCTAAATATGCTAAAGGGGGAGCAAAATATCTAGTGGCTCCTACCACCTCCAAGCAAACTAAGAAGCATGCGAAGAAGAGAGAGGAAGAGAAGTATTCATGTGGTTGGAAGACCAACCCTCATGGTCAGAAATCCTGAGCAGAGTGAAGAGGAAGAGGGGGAATAGATAGTTGTGATCTGCTTTAGGTTTTCTGTGAAGAGGAACGGGTTATCGCAGCACAATGCGGGTAAGTATTTCCCTCGATTAAGAAACCAAGGTTTATCGAACCAATAGGAATATCAATCCTCAACTATCTTCAGCGTTTTCACACAAAAGAGCAAACAACTTGCACCCAACATGGACAAGAGTCTTTCAATCCCATTGATCTCGTTATTTGCAAGCGAATGAGGTGTGTAGATATTGTAGATAGTTGTGACTTGCAAAATAAAATAAAAGATAAATAATAACTACGAGGAAATTATAAGTTTTCTGAATATACAAGTGAATAGACCCATGTGCCATAGTGTTCTCTAGTGGCATTTCTCATGAAAGCAACATATGGTAAGTAAACAAATTACTGTTGGGCAATTGATAGAAAAACAGATGGTTATGCGATTTTCACGGCAGTGATCATGTATATATAGGCATCACATCCATAAGCAAATAGGACGACTCCTGTCTGCATCTACTTCTGTTACTCCACCCATCGACCGCTATCCAGCACCTAGAGTATTAAGTAAAACAAAGTAATTCTTAGAGAACAATGACATGATGTAGACAAAGTAAACTCAACAAATATGAATAAACGCCATTATTTTAGCCTTAGTGGCAGCAACACAAAGACGCAACTTTTCCCGTTCTGTCACTGAGATACAAAAACTCGCCAGGTTGAACACACTACAACGCACCCCTCTCACTAAATAAATACTAGACTACTCGGACAAAGAAATTCAATAGATAGGAGAGAATTATGAAGCTATGATAATCATGCAAATAAGAATCATACAACTCAAGGAAGTCTCAAATATTTTTCATGAATAATCTGAACATAAACCCACAATTCATCGGCTGCCAACAAGCACACCATACAAAAGAATTACATCAGATAGATCAAAGCAAAGATGTGATGATCATTGTATTGAAGTTCAAGAGAGAGAGAGAGAGAGAGCGAGAGAGAGAGAGAGAGATAAAGCCATCTACACTAACTATGAACCCATAAGTTTGGTGTGCACGAGGAGGGCACCAAGGTTGATGAAGAGGCCCTCTGTGATTGACCCCCCTCCGACAAGGTGACAGAATGGAGTTCCAGATGGGGTTGCCGTGGAGCAGAGACTTGCAGCAGTGTAAAAAGTGTTTGGTCATGATATTTAGGGTTGCAGGAATATTTTTGAATTTATAGGCCGAGTATCGGAATCGGGCTCCCCAAACCTAGAAAGGTTCGAACACTGGGTGCGCTCGCCCACCTGTCCTATTGTGCCTCTCAACCTCACGGCTACTCTGTGATGGCTCGAGCTAAGGAAGATGAACAAGAACACACGTGCAATTTTACCCAGATTCACGCCACCTTGTGGTGTAAAACCCTACTCCTGCTTGTCTTGATTTCGTTTGGGAGAGATAGTGGGTACAAGGTGGGTTCTTGCCCTAATGGAGTCGATGCCCTTATATGGAGGCTTGACCTTTTTCTTATGCAAGCCTTGGTCCTCTCCCCCCAAAACACTTTCGGCGGGAAGGGTTGCTACAACGGCCATTTCAAAAGGGTACATGATTGCAGTTCATCCTGACAAAGGTGGCCTTCGCCTGCCAAAGCTCTTTGTCGTGATGCACCGGTGGGCATGGGGGTGACCTCCGTCCTGCCGAGCCCCCAGCCTTGGTCTTCTTGCACCAAATGGGAAACCTTTGGGGTTGCTTTGGGAGCCCGCCAGCTGGCCCCGCTCCCTTAGCACGAAAGTGGAAAGCTTCCATGTTCGTGCCCGCTGGCACCGCTCCTATGCTGCCTGCACAGCGTGCGTCACCCACGTGAAGGTGCAGGGTCACACGACCCCGCCCGGTCGCCCTTGATGAGCCCGTCTCACGAGGGCCTCAAGGGTGGCCTCGGGACGCATCCTTGTAGCAAGCGGCATCATGCGGTCCTTGACAATGATCCTACAGCACTTGCCTCGCGAGGCAAGGGCCCTCGCAAGGGTCTTGCTTGCCGAGCATGCCGCCAGGCCGAATGAGGCATGTGCAGCTCGTTGCACCTGGGTACCCCCGGTTCGAGGGGCCAGACATTAGCCCCTGGACCCGTCTTGTGCACTACTCCGCCCAATGGGAGGGGCGACGCGATACGGTACCCAACCACCTGCGGGCCAGGCTCGACGCGTGGCTCCTAGGAGGTCATGGGACTCTTCTCCTTCCAGCAACGCTTCGGGAACCGCCTCGAGTGAGTTGACGGAAAACTTGTGTTTAGCACCGACCATTATTGCTCTCCTTGACTAGCACCCCCCCCCCCCGACTTCCTTCCCACATAACACTGCTCGTGGGCCTACGGCACGCACGGAGTGGCCTGTTGGGGGAACGAGGCGACGTGAGACCTAACCGTCTGTGAGCTAGGCATGGCATGTGGTGCATGATGGACCCCACGTTGCCTCCACTCCCACGCCATGAGGATTGTGGTCGCGCCTATAAAACTTCTACCCCCGAGGGGCGGAGCCGCCACCACAAAACTTCTCCCATGTGCATTCCTCCCGCGCTGCTCCACCATTCTTGTGCAAACGTCGCCTTCTGCCTCCTTTTTTTCTTCTCATGGCGGCTAAATGGGATGCCTCAAGAAAGGGCGAGGCATTCGGAGCCGTGACCGACCCCAACACAATGGCGTTGGGCTGCCAGGGACGAGTAGGTGCGCCATTGAATTTCCTTGCATACCTTGTGTGGCCCGATGAATCGGATCACCGAACTTTCCAGAGCGCCAACACCCAACAGGCGCCAGGATGCCCTGTCGGGTCTCCCTCTCGCGCGCCGCTTGCTGGTGTGGCCTCTGCTTCCACGCTTGGCCTGACGAGGCCCGGAGGATCCGCGGCCCCCTCCGGGGTCGATGACGGGGCCCTGGGGCACATGGCCCAAACCACTGCATCCACCTCTCATAGCGTCGGGCGCGAGGCAGATCTGGCCCTCAGGGAGGCGGCCATCATCGAGCGGGAGGCAGACGTGGCTCTCCGCGAGCGGTAGGCCGCCCGGAGCCTTCGATCATGAGGAAGAGCGACAGCATCTCGACGCTCTCGAAGGGCGCGTTCTTACAGACGAGGCCGCTCTCGCAGGGGTGCGTGAGGAAGCCCTCGCCGATGCGAACGTGAGGGTGGATCGATAGCGGATGGCCGGATTGGAGGAGTATTACAGTGAGCTACCCCAACAGGAAACCTGCCACAAGCTCAGTTACGACGTGCTCCAAGAGGAGGTGAGAGAGATCAGGGACCAGCTATAGGGTGCCCAAGCCGCTCTCTAGGCTTCCCTTAGGAGTGAGGAGGGCGCTAAGGAGGAGCTGGAGTCGCTTCAGGCCTAAGTTGGTGAAGCCGCCGATGTCGTGGAGGCAGCCAAGGGCGATGTGGTGCACCCACGCCATATTGAGGTACAACACGCCAAGCAATTCCTGGAGCTTGCCCGTCGCGCGGGCGGTGCGCTCCGTCGCTTCGTCGGGGACGCCCCTGCACTGCTGCACGCGCATGGTGACAGAGGCTATCTCAAATTCTTCCTCAAGGTGGTGGAGGCACTGGAATCACGCGTCTCCAAGGTGGATGAGGACATTGAGTCCAGCACGCGCGATCTTCTGGACAGCGCGCTGACGCGCGTCTTGTCCAACCTGGGCCACTGTGACTCCGTGTTCGGCCTCTCCCGCGTGATGGATCCGGTGCCCACGGAGCTCCGGAGCCCCCCTTAGGGGCGAGGTGCATGAGCATGTAGAATCCCTGGTTGGTCTGTTCGTTCAGGCGGAACCCTCCGAGGAGAGCGACAACCTTGACGCAGAAGCCTCCAAGAGCCATAATGAAGACAGCGCCTCCCCCGCTTAAGCTTTTGTCACATCCCTAGCTTTCCATTTGGTGTTTTGCAAGATTGTGCTCATGTTTTTATTCTTGCATTGAAAATGAAATAGGGATTAAAGAAACCCTAGCACCCCACCTTGTTTCAACCAAAATAAAAAGAGTGTGATTTCAATGAACCCAAAATGGCCTTCATAAAAGCCCACCCTTTTAGATAAATATCGGAAACAATATTTCAGCGGTGGATTTTTTTTTCAAAATACATTTGGCATTTTATTTAAACCACAAAAGCCACTGATAATATCCAAATAAGGGGTTTTAAATATCTCTAGTTATGATAAAATGTTGAACTATTTTTATTGACTTAGGAATATTCCAAGTAACAACCCAAAATTATTTTCATTACTTTAGGAATAGTTTGGAGCCGAAAATAAAAAGAAAAAAATGTCAGAACTGTTTAACAGAAAGCAGAAATGAAAAAAAATGGAAAGACCTACCTGTCGCTCACCTTGGCCCATCCGATCTGCCTGTCGCCTTCTTCAACCTCGTGCGAGTAGGCACGAGGGCGTGGCGCCCGCACAGGAGGCACGGCCACCTCCTGCTGGTCGCCCCCGACCCTATCTCTTCGCGATGAGAAACCCCGAGGTGACTTCTTCCCATTTCCCTCCTCCCCGGCCTCTCTTCCGGCCTCCTCGAGCTCGTTCCCCCTCCTCTAGATCTGAGAACGGCCGTCGCCGTTGCCCGCGACTCCGGCCACCACAGCGCCTCCCCGAGCACGCCGTCGACTCCACGCGAAGCACCATGAGCCCCTGATGGTTTTTTCCCGCTCCCCTTGCCTTCTCGCACCCTGCAGCCACCGCCCGTTGTGGCCGAGCTTCGGCAGCCGCTGTGTCCCGTCGGTGGCGCTACTCCGACGACCTAGCGCCCCCTCGAGCCCCCTGCGCGATGCGGCCGAGCCTGGGCTTCGTCCGTGTGCCTCCAGCGCATCCAACCGAGCCCCGTAGCAAGTATTGGAGCAACTCCGGCGAGCCTCCGCCGCACCCGTGGTCTCCGCCGGCGAAACCCGGTGGGGATGACGTGGCCGCCCTAATCCCCGATTAATGAGCCGTTAGAGCCACTTACAGTGGGCCCCAGGAGTGGGTCAAACCCACTTAGGGCTGGTCAGCGTGGGATTAGCCCCTGTGACGCTGACCAGTGGCCCCCATTGGTCAGTTTGACCAGCCCAGGCAGAGTTGACCGTGATGACGTCACCATGATGCAATAAATGCATTTCTAGATTTTAAATAATTCCAGAAAATTGCTAAAACTTGTAAAAATCATAGAAATTAAAAGATAACTCGGATGAAAATAATTTATATATGAAGAAGTATCAGAAAAATCCAAAGAATCCATTGGTACTAATTTCATGCAGGATAGAGCAACATAAATAGGAGTTTTTGGACATTTTGTTCAAATTACATTATGTAACATCACATGTGGAGTTGATTTGAACCTAGAGTTCAAACCTACTTCATTTAAATATGTTGCTAGGTTCATTAGGCCAAACCACATCATATTTCCATGCTCATGCATCATTGTGAAGCATTTGTTGTGCTTAATTGTTCTCTTTTGATTCTGTTGATAGACCTTGCGATATGTAGTTATCACCGACATCAAAGAACACATGAGTTCTTCTGATCAACAGGCAAGCAAACCCCCTTGAACATCCCGATAAAATCCCATGTTCTCACCTCTGCTCTCAATTATTGCATTAGGACACATCGCTTCAAATGCTTTTGCTTCGGTAGTTGAGCCCATTCCTTTGCATGGCCTAACCTTATCATAGTAAATAGCTAAACCTTGCAACCTAGCATACCTGGTAGTTGCTTGTGTCGTGATGTGCCTTACCCTGCTATGCTTGCTATGCTTAGAGTTGTGTCAGGCCTATTTCATATGGGTGATGAACTGAAGTGAATGAATGTGTTCTAGTGACAAAGGATAAGTGTTGAATTTGATTTGGTAAAGGTACCGATGAGATGCTATGTAGGAGTACATAGCAGGTTGTCTCATTGGGATCGTCCTTAAGAACTGAGTCCCGTGTATGTTATCCAAGACTAGCTACTACCGCACATTGGGATCCTTAATTGACTCTCTCGTCTTATTAATCACCTAGATATCTGTCCAGGAGTTGCAACTAGTTTCTGATGTTTGTAGGACATGCTAGTAGTCTACCGAGTGGCACCCCGTACAGGTGGGCTTGGAACAGACTAGGCATCATGGCCCGGTGTACCAAGCGTAGTACCATCCATCGAGGTGGGCTTGGGAACCCTGTCCACATCGTTTGGGGCCGTAGAGGAAACCTCTGCCGGACTTCCTTGCGGGTTCAGTCTCAAATAGGTGATAAACCTGGACTAGAGTCTTGCGTGGTTGGTTAGGTCGTGGCTGACACCCACGCCAGTGCTTCCGCTTGAAGGTTGCCGAGAGGCATGACGTGCATATGGTGATAAGTGGTGGGAGTGTGTGTGAGGAAGTACACCCCTGCTGGGTAATCTAATCTATTCGAATAGCCGCGTCCGTGGATATGGACTACTTGGAAACTTATATGGTCATAGACAACTTGAATGGATACTATAAAATATTCAAGACAAGTGTGAGTGCTATGGATGGGTCCCTCGTAGGGAGACGGGAGTGGACCCATGGTGGTGTATTGTTGTGGAGACTAGCTAGTGGACTCGTGTGCACTTTCTCACATTGTTAAACTACTCGTAGTCGTAGTACATGATAGCCACAGAGTTAAAGCTGGCTTGCTGCATTAAACCCCACCATCCCCTTTTGACACTGATGCATATGTAGTTAGTTCTGATATAAGTCTTGCTGAGTACCTCTGTACTCACTGTTGCTTAATTTATGTTTTTCCAGAGGAGACTCTAGTCTCGCTAGTGATAACGACAATAAGATCGATGTTGACTGAGTAGCTTGGAAATCCCAATCAGAGGTCTAGTTCCTATGGAGGGTCTTGTAGGTAGACAGGCTTTCTTAGCCTTTTTACTTTCTAGATGTCTGTACCCCAACATGTTGTGCTTCCACTTGTTTGCTTGTATGACTTGAGTGTTCGGTCCTGTGACCCCTGCATGTGATATCACACTATGTAGACTCTTATGAGTCTATGATAAATACTTGAGTTGTAGAGTTATGTTGTGATGCCATGTTGTATCTACACATACCGTGCATATTGTCTGAATGCTTTGAAATGCATTGTATGTGTGGGATTCAACACCTAGTTATGTGCCTTTAGTAGTACTCCTTACAGGGAAATGCTTCTTTGTGCTTCCGTCGAGCCTTGGTAGCCTGCTACTACTCCGGACACATTGATTGACCGGCATGTATCCTTCTTTGCTGTTGTGTCTGTCCCCTCGGGGAAATGTGAGCGTTGTAATGGAGTCCATGTAGCTTGCTACGACTCGTCTACACACGCTGTGGACCGACACCTGCTTTGCTGGGTTATGTATGCTTGTCCCTGTACGAAGGTGCCACTTGGGTTTATAAATATTCATGTCGACCCGGGTTCTTAGTCGTTCGAATGCTAGTGACACATTCACATACGTGAGCCAAAAGACACAAACGGTCCCGACCAAGGTAAGGTGGCAGCCGTGGAGTTTACCGTGCGTGAGGCCGCAAGGTGATGTGATGTGTTACATGCTGGGTTCTTATGACTTAGGATCGGGGTCCTGGTCGCTTTGCTGTCTCTTTCCTGTTGCATTAAGAACCCCTTGGCCCTGGGAGGGCGTTAGGCATTCTGTAATATATTTTTGTCTTAAACAGTTGTTGCCTGTTATGCTTGGGGTGCCTTCGTTTCTTCCATGATGTCTTCCGTTTCCCTTTGTGTGTCTCATGCGCTCTGGCTGGCGGGGTCCCATAGCACGCGGCTCCCAGGCTCCCATCCTAGAAGCGTGACGGGGGCCTCGGGACGACAGTCCCCGAGCGCTTCTTAGTACTTGCCCTTACCTGGCTAGGCTGTTGTTTCACGTTCCCTTCGCCATCCTTCCCCATGAAGTCCTCGGGGGAAGCCTCTTGATGTGGCCCCAAGGGTGCGCCGCAAAGCTCTTGATGTCGGTTGCTTGTGCGGTCCTCGTGAGGCTGGTACCCTCACGAGGGCCTTGTCCATGCAACTTGGCGGTGTGCTGATCCCAAGCAGCGACAAGCGTCGCGAGATCACGAGCACATGTGCCTGGGCTTCCTCAGGCCCGCGGGCCTAGTAGAGCAGCCCGCGGGCGTGCGATGTGCGTGCTTCACCTAGCGAGAGGAATCGGGACGGCGCGTGCCCCCTCCGTCGGTGAGTTGAGTGCGACACGTAGCGTGCAACAGGGCGTGGGGTGCTCTCACTTCCCCATGACTCCTCGGCAACCGTCCAGCGCTGACATAAAGCCTGCATGTGGTGCGGGGTCATCATTAGCCCCATTAACCATTTGCCCGCTGAATGCGGGTAAGGAGGCACGGGTTACCATCCCCTTGGAGGCTTCACATAAGGTCAAGGGAAAAAGGGGTCTCGTACCCCACTTCCTCGTCTTGCTCTTCATTCTTGCTTGTCGTCGCAAGAGTGATGGCACCAGTGAAGAGATGGCCTACCACCTAGAAAGAGAAAGTCGTGATGGGGAGGAGCGGGCGTACCATAGCCGGGGAGGGGAAGAGGCTACCCCGTATGCTCGCCGCCTCGCTCGAGGCGCCTCTCGAGAGGCGCAAGCACTCCCAACCGGTGGCTCGTGTTAGCCCAAGCAGTAGTGGGAGGGTCTCTATTCGTGGGTGTGGACGCGGTGGACAAGGCGGCCGTGGACGGTCCCAAGGGCACGACACGAACACCCGACCTCCTAGGCCGCGAAGTCGTTGTGCCGACACCCATGTTCAAAAATTCATCCGATTAATCAGTTAACTTGCCGATTAATCCCTACTCATAGGGTCACCCAGGAGCTGATAAACCAAAAAATCACTCGATTAATTGATTAAATGGCCGATTACCTTGCCGATTAGCCCATTAATCCCCTACTCGTCAGCCAACCGAGCAGCTACGAGTTAACGATTTCCTCGACAATGGCCGACGCGGACCGCAAGTTCATTGTATGAATGGAGGGCATGCCTCGCACCTGGCTCTGGCTCCCACACTATTTCGCGGAGGAGATGCAGGAGCACACACCCGTGGGCCTATGGTTGTAGCCAAACGACTGCTATAATGGGCCTACCTGGGTGGCAACGGAGTTGAACTCCTTCGGCTTCATGTTCTTGAGTCGTGGGTGGAAGTCGTTAGCCCTTGCCCAGGGCTTGTACGAAGGCCACGTCCTCCACTTCAATTTTGACGGGACCGCCACACTCTTCATGAAGGCCTTCGGGAACGCCTGCGGTCGCCTAGATTGCTGCATGGAGGGTGATAGCAACGGCAGCTACAGCTCTTCCGACACCGATGGCAGTGGCAGCTCTTCCTCTGGGGGAAGCAGGGGAGACAACGATCCCGACGGCTCCTTGGACGCCCATGTCAAAGAGTGGGGCTCTGACTAGACACGGGCAATGCCGGCATTGGGGTCCCTGGTGGTGGTGCTTCCAGAGCCTGATCTTCCTTCTTTTGCATTATCTTCCCTTTCCTGTAATGCAACATGTTGGTCCCGTGGGGGCGTGTAAAAAGGGGTTATGTCCTTAACGCTTCAAGTTGAATGTTAGTTTTAGCCGAAAATAAGCTTCCCCCTTGTACCCTTTCTTGAGCTTACACCCTCTCTGAGGTCGTCCCGACGCTTTGTGTTGCTAAGGCCCAGCCCCCGAGCGTTCCAAAACCGTTGCGGGTATGGGGCTCCTCAGGCACGGCGCTTAGGGGCTCGCCTTCTACACACGAGCGGTTGCGGCTCACGGAAGGGGTTGTTTCTTGCGGGGCTCGCCTCGCGAGGTCCCTTGGGGGAAGTACTGCAGAGAAAACGCCTTGTCCCGTAAGGGAAGCGATCACCCGCTTGCATTTGGGTGTTACACGAGAAGTATAGCCCCTAAGGGCCTTGGTGAGGTGACGTGCGCGTGGGTGTGGCCGCGAGCCAGAACCCAGTTCTCTAGGTTCCCAGCACCACCGTTGTAGTGCCCCAAGTGTAAAGCTTTCCCTTTTTGTAACCTTCCATGTGGGACCACCTTGACATTGTCATGAGAGCTATCTATGCATGTATGATTTCATGTGTCACCTTGTATTCTTCTTTTGCATGCATGCATCCATGCCATACCATCCTTGCCATACCTTATGATTCTATGTCATGTTATGTTTACATGTGATCTTGCTAGGTGTGATTTTGTGATCTTGTGATTTCATGTGTTGATGCACATGTGATGATGTGGTGTGAAGTAGTGGAGTGTGATGCTTGGCATTATTTTCAAACCCCCCCCTTGTTAGTTTCAAACCTTTTCTCTCTTTTATTCCCAAGCTCAAAATTTCACTTGCTCTTTACCTCGTTTTAAAATGTCCTCTGTTTACTGAATATTGTGGGTATTATGTTGTGCAAGATTTGGTGTTTTGTTAGGTGTTCTAAAGGTGCAATAAATCACAAAACAGTTATTATAATTGTTGTTTTGTATTTATTTAATTGCCCCATAAAATTCCTTTTGCATTTTATTTAAATAGCTTATGTATTTTCAGATCCAGGGGCATTTTTGTTTTGATTTAATATTCAGTAGTTAGTCCTGTGGGCCTTTTCCTTTCTCTGTAGATATTCTAATTAGATAATAGCACCAGGGTTTGTTTTCTCTATTTGTTGCTCTGGTGGGCTTCTTCCCACTCAGAGAGGCCCAGCTCCTCCTCTCCCTCGCAACACCAGCCCAGCTCCTGTGTTCTAGCAGTTACCTATTCATAGCGCAATGGTCGGAACCTTGGGCTTGCTCTCAGCAGGTCGTGGCTTCGATCCTAGGGAGAAAACCTCCCCTTTTTGTTGATTTCTTCGGCACAGTAGTCGCAGCAACAGGACACCTTAACCTGATAGGTGCCCCTGTTCTGCCGAGCGCATGGGCCGTAGTAGTGTGGTTTCGTTGCAGTAGAACCAGCAGCAGGTGGGGAATTCGATTCCAGACCCTGCCCCTTTTTTATTTCTTTGTGATTTTTTTACTGTTGCAAGATTTTGCTATTTATTTTTCCTGTGCATATGTCTTGGCAGCATCTTAGCATTTTTTTCCTTTTGTGCACCATGTAAGTCTTCCTGCAGATTGTTAGTGTATGTAGGTGATCTATGTGAGCTTTGGTGTGTGTGCATACACATGGTGATGATCATGTGCATGTGTGTGTGTGTGGAGATGCTACCCTAGTATATGATGATATGTAGGGGGCTTATGTCCTTTGCTTGTGTGAGTAGTTGGATGGCAGTAGGTGATGTGCATGTGTGTGTGTTGCACACACATGAGGTGTTAGTTGTGTAGGTGTGCAAGTGAGTGTAGCCTTACTATCATTTGCTTGATAGCTTCCCTTATATTGTTCTTGGACTCTTAGAGCTTATAATGAGAATGTGGTGTGATTTGCAGGTGGTAAACCAGCCCCATGTGCAAGTTGTGCACCTCCTCATGTTTAATATGAGAGAGAGCATGATGTGTGTGTGGGGGTGACTTAGTGAGAAGTATTTGAGTTGTTGATGTGCGTGACACAAACATGGGGTTCAAACCCCCATGTCACTTTGTCATTGTGCACATGAACACAACCTTTGTAGTTGTTGTCTTAGTAGGAACTACATGAAAAGATGCCCATTCCCTAGGCATGATTTGGAGTAGTTCTCTCCCCCTTAACTTGTGGTCACTTGTCCAAAGTAGGTGCCCACATTTTATATATGATCTTAGGGTAGAAACTCCCAAGGAATCCAGTGGTGAAGTTACTTTTGCCATTGGGAAACTTTATGGAGTTGACATATTCAGATTTGTTGCAGGTTTGAACCTTGATTCCATGGAATGGGTGAAGCCCAAGGGCATGAGTTGTTGTGTGATAGTAGTAGGGATTTTGCTCTACACCATAGTGGTGTCATTTATCACTTGGTGTTATGTGTGTGCAAACTATGCCTAGACAAAGTGGGCATGTGGCTGAAAAAGTCCATCTTAGAGAAATCTGAAATCTCACCAGTTTGGGATTTCTGGAAACATTTTCTTCCCCTATAGATGAGGATGTGCTGGTCATTCTGTTGAGAACTAGCCTTAGTTCAGTGCTAGGATTTTGAACCTGATACGTTTGTGAAGCTCCCTGTCAAATTGCAAATCATTTGGAGTCCAGTAGATTGTGTTTTGATTGCTATCAAAAAGCTTCAGAACAAAGACAGAAATTCAGGTGCAGGAATTTTCACCAAGTCCCTGAGATCTGATGGTTTTGGGAAAGTTTGTGGCCTTGTATCTTCTAGAGTTTAATTCCTTCTGTTGTGATTCTTGCTAGTGCTTGTAGTGTTCTTGGTTGGCAACAGCCACATATGTTATTTGTCATGTTTGGAGGCCTGTAGCTATGTTGTATGTAGCTCCCAAAGAGCTAAGATGCAGATTATGTCAGATTATGTAGTTTTGTCATTTTGATCATTGTGTGTGCTTAGAGGATGTTGTGGTGTTCTTCATTGCTCCATTTCATTCATGTTGGAATGATACATGACTTGGCAACCTGGGAATACCAGATTTGTGCCACTTGTGGGTGTGGTGTTGATTCTTCCACGTAGAGCTTCATATCTTGTTTCGTTGATTCCCGTTGATCCGTAGCTCCGTTTGCAATGTTCTTTATATGGTTTCGCATCGTTTTCACGAGCCGCGTCTGTTCATGCCATCCTCATGCATGTCAAAATAGCTTAGTGTACAGTTCTGTCCAGAAACTTGCAGTAGTTTATTTCGCTTGTGCTAGTGATAGAAATAGTGGTGCTTGCTCAATTTTCATCTCATGCATCATGTGATTGTTGCATCTTGTGGTGCTGCTGTTCATTGGCTGTTATTCTCATGTTGGGTAGCACCGGGATCGGAGAACGAATACGTGGAGTTAGAAGAGTACGTGCAGGACGAACCAGAACAATTCCAAGCTGAGGATATCACAGGCAAGATGATATGACCTTGATTCCATCTCTAGACTTGTTATGCTAGTTTCGTTTCCATGTCATATTGCTCGCTGCCTACCACTGAATTAAATTGCCTCTTGTTATGCCATGAGCCCAAACACCGTTCTCCTTCCTAGCAAACTTGTATGTCTAAGTAGGCTTGCTCAGCTACTAATGTTAGCATTGCTGGTTGCAGGTGCTTTGCCTCATGTGATAACATGAGCTTGATATCATTATCTTAAATTCTGTTATTTCATTAATGCACCTATATACTTGGTAAATGACGGGAGGCCTAGCCTTTTGCCGGGTGCTTTATTCCGTTATTGCCGCCTTAGTTACCGGTTACCGGTGTTTGATTCCATAATGATCGCTCCAAACACGTTCGGGGTTGTTATGGGGACCCCCTCGATAAATTGCGTAGTGCTAAGGCTTGTCCGGCAGGACCCAACATTGGTGTTAACTTGCTAATAACTTAATAATAATCTGCATAGGGAGTAGCTACCCCGAGGACTTTAATCAACAACCCGGGCCAGTGCTCCTCATGAGTGTTGGTCCAACCCAGAGCAGCTTATTACGCTCCCCGGGGCAACTCGGTGTTTTGGCGTGGTAACCATCGCTCATCCGGCGTGTCCTGAGACTGAGATACGCGGCTCTTATCAGGGTCGTCGACACGTCGGGAGGTCCTGATAGCCTTGCCTTACCTTAGCGGTATATCTTGCGTATAGGAATCCCAGTGAAGCTTTGGTTTCCCCCAGAGTTGAGGTTTTCCTCTAAGGAATCCAATGAGATCACGAGATTCGTGATAGAGGATGCCTTTGCGGCCTGTGTTCGTTTGTGATGGACTAGTTGGAGCACCCCTGCAGGGTTTAATCTTTCGGAAAGCCGTGCCTGCGGTTATGTGGCAACTTGGAATATTCTGTTGACATTCGGTATTAGAGAACTTAAACATAATCTAATAAAATTGCCAACTGCGTGCGTAGCCGTGACTGTCCCTTCGAAGATCTCTCTTCGATCGGGAACACGGTGGGGTTATGAATGCCGTAGGTAGGTGTTCAGGATCACTTAGTGATCAAGTAAACCCGACCGCTAGTGTAGACCACCTTCACTTCTATTTTGCGTAAGTTAGCCACTTAATCAAGCTTAGGATGTTGCAGCCTGATACACCTCACCCTTACCCTACCTAATAACATGACTAGTTCTGGCACCTAGGTCTTAGATTGCTGAGTCCCCGTGGCTCACGGATTCCTCTGAAACTCCCAGCAGGTACAAGTACCCCAGAGACAGATAATCCCGACGGCACCCAGCTGGCGTGGCAGTACGACGAGGAGACAGACCGCCTCTACGTGGTCTACCCAGAGGACTGAGGTGTGGTCATGATCGTGGGCCTGCAGGCAGGGTAGCATAGCATTTCCATGTTTTGTAGTCCGTAGCGGAACTACCTTGATTGTATTTGTGATGTACTCTGAGTTATTAATAAGAAGACAGTTGAATCCCGAATTGTCTACTTGTATTATTATTTGTGTTATGTTACTTGCTTGCTAAACGCTTAGATGCGCTTCTTTCCTATTCGGGGGCCTCGACCCCCAGATCGGAAAGGACCGCATCTTGGACGTTACAACCGTGGCAGCCCCGGGCAAAGGCACCGTGCCCAACCCCTGCAAGTGTGAGGCCCAAGGTAAAGGAAGCTGGCGCGTGCCGCAGGGGGGAGGGTTGCGTCTGCCGAACTGAGGGCTTTCCACCCTTAAGGTGCCCCCCCCCCGGAGGCATTCTTCGTTGCCTTCTCCACAACGCGGTGCATGGGGCTTCCACTAGGCATGGCCAAGGTAAGAAAAGAGAAAACCAACAAAACCCTGCGAAAACCAGAAGACCAAGATCTTCATTAAAACCTGAGGCAAACTTGTTTACAAGCCCTAAAAGGGGAGATGCGACTGTCGTGTCCAGCAGAGTCAGCCTAGCGAGCTTGTTTACACGTCAAAAAAGAAGGGAATAAAAGAGACTACCAAATCCATCATGGGCTAGCCTAGAAAGAAATGTGGTTGTCGTGTCCAGCACGGATCCACCTAAAAGAAGTCCGACTGTAGTGTCCAGCACGGGTCAGCCTGGGGTTAGTTGCGGCCCACGGGCCATCTTCTTCGATCCTTCCCCAAGCGTGATGCATGGGGCTTCCACTTGGGTGTGGGCATAGTCGTTGTTCGACAGTCAGTTCGCTAACAGGACCATATGGACTTCCACTTTGGCATGGGTGGGAGCCCTCCATCGAGGCCATGATGCGGCTCATCGTCGGCTTCCACTTAGGAGACTCCGGATGTATACATCACACTCATTCTTACGTGAGAGTGTTACGGGTAGAACTTCCGGATGTGCTGAATGTTCCATGTGTTCTAACCGGGCTTCAAGAGATGGGCGCTCCTGAAGCGGCCCTTCCACCCTCCATCTCCAGGCGCGCGACGGGCCTGGAGACACGGGTGCTCCTGAAGGGGCCCTTCCACACTGTGTATGTCCGTGATGGTTATCCGAGGGGGCATGCCACTAAAGACCTTGGCGAGATGACTAGCACGGGTGGCTAGCCTGTGAGCCAGAGCTCGTTCACTTCGATTTCTCGGCGCTACAAGGACAAGTCCTCACATAGACGTTGTGTCTAACCCCTACCATGGAACCATCACAGGGAGGTTGCGGGTGCGTGCCAACCCCTGGCAGCGGCGAGACGATAGAGCTTAAGATTAAGAAAAATTACGCCATCTCAAGTGAAGGTTAATCAAGTTCGTTACACATCCAGAAAACACCCACTTTAGGTGATGCAAAATACAGGGAATTGCTTGATTCGAACAACTCAAAAAGTCACATGACGGCCATGATGCCGCGGGAGCGTCAGGCTGTTTGACGACGCGTGTCGCGCAGGCCTACCCCTCATGTGGGATAGGGGGCTGAGGCTTCAAGGGCCCACGAGGTCCCAACACCTTGCGAGGCATGCACGACCCACCACTCTTGCAGCTTGCCGATCTCTTGAGCGGCGAACTCCTGTGTCCTTGGCGTTTGGCGCCACACTCCCGACCCGTGAGGACGCGCGCCAGGGCACACCCACACATGGTCTCCGAGCGCACCCTCATCGCACCGACCATGCCATGCGGCTTACACGCGGGAGCCACCAGGGCCAGCCCGACGTGGGTGTCACACGCGACCTCCAATGCCGGAGGGAGGCGGATGCCGGCTTGGGCGCGAAGCTCGTGATACCGGCGTCTGCTGTGGCACGCTTTGCCCCGGCGGGGTCGGGGGATGGCAGAAGCAAACGTCCCCAGTGAGGGTTGTCATCAAGGTCGTCCTTTCTGCTATTGTCGTGGCCACCTTCGCTCTCGATAGGACGGACAGGGTCTCGGTGCCGGGGGCGTGCTTACTGCAGGAAGTCCTGATTGCCTCACAGTCCTCCATGTTGTGGGTGCGCGCCTTGTGGTCAGCGCAGAACATTCCGTCGGCTCCTTCGAGCAACCCCCGCAGGGGCCCGACGGCGGCTCAAAGCCGGTTACCCGGACCCAGAGGAGCAGGAGCATGCCATGAGGTGGACCCTTCTCCGGCCCCTCGGGCTTGGGACAGAGCGAGTATCCGCACGGCGGCGGGGCGGCTTGCTAGTCAAGCCCCCCACTTCTGGAGCCGGGGGCCAAAGCGGGACATAGGGTGCAAGGGCCCTCCCGACGACCGTGACGAGCTCGATGATGTGGTTCGCCCAGGCGTCGTAGCCTCCGTCCGTCGGGCGATGGTGGAGCAGTTCACTTGCCATGAGCAGCACGTCTTGCTCATTCACGTCTCCCACATGGACACATGCCGAGGAAGATGTCGCGGCGGACACGGTGGAGCGATCGCCCTGCCACACCGGGGACCACGGGGAGCCCTGTCGCCCCCGGGCGGCTTGGGCGACGATGGTGGTGGCTATGATGTCAGTGGGTCGGTGATGGCTATCCGACTCTGGGTGCTCGAGGCACGCACGGCGAGCATCGGGCATGGAGTCGGTGAAGCTGGAGTCGAAACTAGAGCTGGAGGACGGTTGCGCACCGCTACCTGGCATGCCAACTGTCGGAATCGGGGCAACACAGACCCAGAAATGTTCGAATACTGGGGTACGCTCGCCCTCCTGCCCTGTTCTGCCTCTCAACCTCACAACCGATGGCTCGAGCTAAGGAAGATGAACAAGAACACACGTGCAGTTTTACCCAAGTTAGGCCACCTTGCGGTGTAAAACCCAACTCCTACTTGTCTGGATGGGAGTGAGAGCGAGTACAAGGTGGGTTCTTGCCCTAATGTGCTCCATTCCCTTCTACGGAGGCTGGGCCTTTCACTTATACAGGCCCATATCCTCTCTCCCCCCCCCCCAAAAAAAACACTTTAGAGGGAAGGGTTGCCACAATGTCCATTTTGAAAATGGGACATGACTCCACTCCATCCCGACAAAGTTGGTCTTTGCTTGCGAAAGCTCTTCATCATGACACACTGGTGGGCTCGGGGGTGACCTCCATCCAATCGAGCCCCCAACCTTGTTTTTCTTTCACGAAATGGAAGGCCTTTCGGGGTTGCTTTGGGATCCCACCACCTGGCCCCGCTCCCTTAGCACGAAAGTGGAAAGCCTCCGTGTCCATGCCCGCTGGCACCGCTCCTACGCCGCCTGCACAACCTTCATCACCCACATGAAGGTGCAGGGTCACGCGACCCTTCCTGGTCACCCTTGACGAGCCCGCGCCACGAGGGCCTCAAGTGTGTCCTCGGGATGCGTCCATGTAGCGAGCGGCCTCGCGCGATCCTTGACAACGATCCTCCGGCCCTTGTCTCGCGAGGCAAGGGCTCTCGCGATGGTCTTGCTTGTTGGGCTTTCTGCCAGGCCGAATCAGGACTGTGTAGCATGTTGCGCCTAGGGCCGCAGGCCGACAAGCTTTGGTACTCCCGGTTCCACGGGCTCGACATGGAGAACGAGACAAGTGGGGCCACACAACGCACCAAGGCATCAGGGCATGGCCAACCCGTGACCGCGCTGTGTGGCCTTGGAGACCCGTGTGCGGCTTCAAGTTTCCTCCCCGTGCTTCGAGGTCTTTTTTTGGTCCAGAAAAATCATAAAAACTTGAAAACAAAAAACACGCAAAAAACAGCAAGTGGCATAGGGCACTGGTTTAATAGGTTAATGCTAAAAAAATAATATAAATTGGTGAATTATGACCCAAAAAGTATCTTAGGATGACACGCACACGCTCCCAATTCGTTAGCACCGTTACCTCAGCGAGGTCTTCCACTAGGCGTGGGGTGGACCCCTTCCGCGTCCTCAGGGGGGAGGTTGGGCGTATACAACCTCGACTCGTTCTTACGTGAGAGTGTCATGGGATGAAGTAGGTTCCGGAATGACTGAAGGACGAGTGGGCAACATCCGTTCATTCGGTCCCACGCAACGGCGGTTGGAAATGTGTGGGACTGGATCCTAGCGACGCAGAGCCGCTCGAACATTAAAGGGGTCTTCTAAGCATCGCGCCTCAGGAGCCTTACCAGTCACAAAGCCACTCAACCACCCTGGTGTCGTCCAGGTTCGGCCGGTATCGGGGGGCGTCGGGGCCTTGCCAAGTGAGGCGCCTGATGTCGGCAGGGAAATGCGCGAGACTGGGACCTACGGACGTAGAGCCATAAAAGCCCTCAACCAGCCTTAGGAGAAGGAGCGCGCAAGGCCTGCATCAACCCGTCACACTTCTACATCGTCCTTCAATCCTTCCGGAACCTACTTCATCCCATGACACTCTCACGTAATAAGGAGCCGAGGTTGTATACGTCCAGCCCTGCCTCCCCCCCCCAAGGACGCAGAAGGGGTCCACCACACGCCTAGTGGAAGACCTCGATGAGATACCGATGCCAAAGAATTAGGACCGTGTGCATGTCATGCCAGGAATGATGGGGTGATCCCGGTTACCGGGTTCCCATGTGTTGGGGGCACGACAAAAGAGGTACAACGTGCAACGGGTAACACGTATGGTGCAAGCGTAAGGTTCAACTCATACATCACATGTATTCGGTCCACCCGCATCGTCTCAACGGTTATACCTTTGAAGCATGCGTTTTGAAGCGGGTCAGGTCGTAGCGGTGTAGTTGTACATGGGTGGTCGTGGTGCTCGCGATCTTGTCGACGATAGTGGTTCCCGTAGTGGTTCATGTGTTGCGACATCGACCTTGGCGTATCCGTGCCTAGAGTTTCTTGAGCATGCTGAAGTTGTTGTACAAGGGGTTCTCGGAGAGGTATCGGTCTCGGGCGAGCTGGCAGAGCAACCACAACAGGGGAGGCAACAACAGGGCGATGAGCTCCACGAGGAGGTGATGCTCACGACTTGCGATGAGGTGCACAGCAGCGGGAGCACGCAAAAGTAACAAGTAGCAGGAGCAAGGAGGGGTGCACGGGATGCATCAAGGAGGTGCATGTCTGGCAACGATTAGGTTGCCGCTGCTTGCGGCGGCGGGCGGCGATGCAGGAAGGCTGGAGGAGGCCTCGGGTGCGGGGCGCAGCAGGAGCTTGGCGGGGCTATGGCGGCCTATAGGAGAATGTTGAGGACGACAGCAAAGGGCGGACACGGCGGCTCGTCGGCGCGAGACCGGAGCTTGGCAGAAGCCAGAGCTTTGTGGTCGGCGGCCATGGCAAGGAACCAGGCAGGGTCGTGACGACGAGCTAGAGGAGGAGTGCAGATGGAGGTCGTCGGGATCCGCATGGGGGTGGCCTTGCCAGAGGCCAGACGACGTGAGGAGGAGGCCATGGCACTGGTCGGGAGGGAAGCGAGGGAACGAGAGGGGAGATCGAGAGGAGAGCGAGATGGAGATCGGGCAGGGTCGGCGGCGGTCCGGAGGGAACCGAGCAAGGATCTCTCTCCCTGGCGCTAGGGTTTCGGTGGGCTTTAGATTGGGTGGGCCTCTCTCTCTCCCTTTGATTTCTCTCCTTTTTGTTTATTTCTTGAGACATGAATTTGAGAAAAAGGAAAGAGGTGCTAGTGCTGGAATATTCAGAGAAGAAAAAAAACTCTTGGAGCCCTAGAAATATGCACAATTATAAGAAGGGGGCTGCTACGCATCCACCGACGGCCGTCACCCGCACGACCGTACGATCGAGGCGAACAGCCGTCCGATCCGCAGATGGGTGCTCCGTCGGGCATCAAAAATTTCCTGAAACGGCGGTCAAGTTGCAGAAACAATCGTTTTGTTGCAAAAAAAAATAACTTTGGACCTAACAATTCCTGAAACAACTGTCGAGTTTCAGAAACAATTTGCTTGTTGCAGGATTTTTTTTCTTCGTTTTTGCGGGAGATTTTTTTGCAACAAAGGTCATGTTTCAGGAATTTTTGCAACAAAGGTCAAGTTACAAAGCACTACCTAGCGAGCAGGGAAACTCTTGGCGGCGGGGCGGCCGGCGAGCTCTAGGCGGTGAGGTGGCCGGCGGCGAGGTGGCCGGCGGGGCGGCCGGCGAGCTCTTGGCTTGCTTCCGGTGGAAGTCGTCGTCGTCATGCCTGGGTTTCCTCCTTCTGCAACTACTTCCAAGATGTAGGAACAACGTCCTGAAACAATGGAGTTGTTTCATGAAACGGGTCACGGCTCGTCTGCCCCGCCACGTGGCAAACAAAGGAGGCGGTGGACGCGAGAGCATGATCCGTCGGTTGAAAGGTAACGGTTCCCTTATAAGAAACAGTTTTTCCAATTTTTAGAGACTGCAAATTTGAACAGGTTGAATTTATTGCAACTTGATGAAATCCATAGTCTAATCAAAACAATTCCAACATGGCTGGAAATTGGAGGAGTGGGTCCTGACACGACGCTTGAATCGACCGCGATATTGTATGCCGGCGCACAAGTCCGTTGAGCAACGCGACACGAACGGACTCGAGTGCAAAATGATGTTGGTGCGCGCTTCACCTCTGAGATATAATGTCAGTTTTGTAATAAATAATTGTTCCACATAAAAATATTGCTGGCCAAAATAATTATTCTTGAAGGAATTTAATATATACAAGCAAAAGAGCCTGTGTGTTGCAACGGAACAGAAAATAACACACACTCTTAACCCAGTAACTGTTGGAAATATGCCCTAGAGGCAATAATAAATTAGTTATTATTATATTTCTTTGTTCGTGATAATCGTTTATTATCCATGCTATAATTGTATTGATTGGAAACACAGTGCATGTGTGGATACATAGACAAAACACTGTCCCTAGTAAGCCTCTAGTTGACTAGCTCGTTGATCAAATATGGTCAAGGTTTCCTGACCATAGGCAAGTGTTGTCACTTGATAACGGGATCACATCATTAGGAGAATCATGTGATGGACTAGACCCAAACTAATAGACGTAGCATGTTGATCGTGTCATTTTGTTGCTATTGTTTTCTGCGTGTCAAGTATTTGTTCCTATGACCATGAGATCATATAACTCACTGACACCGGAGGAATGCTTTGTGTGTATCAAACGTCGCAACTTAACTGGGTGACCATAAAGATGCTCTACAGGTATCTTCGAAGGTGTTCGTTGAGTTAGTATGGATCAAGACTGGGATTTGTCACTCTGTATGAGGGAGAGGTATCTCGGGGCCCACTCGGTAATACAACATCACACACAAGCCTTGCAAGCAATGTGACTTAGTGTAAGTTGCGAGATCTTGTATTACGGAACGAGTAAACAGACTTGCCAGCAAAAGAGATTTAAATAGGTATGCGGATACTGACGATCGAATCTCACGCAAGTAACATACCGAAGGACAAAGGGAATGACATACGGGATTATATGAATCCTTGGCACTGAGGTTCAAACGATAAGATCTTCGTAGAGTATGTAGGATCCAATATGGGCATCCAGGTCCCGCTATTGGATATTGACCGAGGAGTCTCTCGGGTCATGTCTACATAGTTCTCGAACCCGCAGGGTCTGCACACTTAAGGTTCGACGTTGTTTTATGCGTATTTGAGTTATATGGTTGGTTACCGAATGTTGTACGGAGTACCGGATGAGATCACGGACATCACGAGGGTTTCCGGAATGGTCCGGAAACGAAGATTGATATATAGGATGACCTCATTTGGTTACCGGAAGGTTTTCGTGCATTACCGGAAAAGTTTCGGGGTCATCGGTAGTGTACTGGGTGTGCCGGGAGGGGTGCCCAGGACCATCACGAGGGGTGTCACGCCCCAAGGGGTCCGATGGGCTATGGGAAGAGATAAACCAGCCCCTAGTGGGCTGGAATAAGTTCCCACTAAGGCCCATAAGGTTTGAGAAGGAAAAAACACAAGGTGGAAAGAGTTTCCAAGTGGGAAGGTGGAATCCTACTCCAAGTAGGATTGGAGTAGGACTCCTCCACCTCCAATTTCGGCCAAACCTTTAGGTTTTGAGGCTGCCTCCTCCCCTCCCTCCCTCCTATATATAGTGGGGTTTTAGGGCTGATTTGAGACAACTTTTGCCATGGGATCCCGACCACATACCTCCACGGTTTTACCTCTAGATCGCGTTTCTTCGGAGCTAGGGCGGAGCCCTGCTGAGATTAGATCACCACCAACCTCCGGAGCTCTGTCACGCTGTCAGAGAACTCATCTACCTCTCCGTCTCTCTTGCTAGATCAAGAAGACCGAGATCATCGTCGAGCTGTACGTGTGCTGAACGCGGAGGTGCCGTCCGTTCGGCACTAGATCGGAGCGGATCGTGGGACGGATCGCGGGACGGTTCGTGGGACGGTTAGCGGGGCGGATCGAGGGACGTGAGGACGTTCCACTATATCAACCGCATTCACTAACGCTTCTGCTGTGCGATCTACAAGGGTACGTAGATCAGAAATCCCCTCTCGTAGATGGACATCACCATGATAGGTCTACGTGCGCGTAGGAAATTTTTTGTTTCCCATGCGACGTTCCCCAACAGTGGCATCATGAGCTAGGTTCATGCGTAGATGTAATCTCGAGTAGAACACAAAAGTTTTTGTGGGCGGTGATGTGCGTTTTGCTGCCCTCCTTAGTCTTTTCTTGATTCCGCGGTATTGTTGGATCGAAGCAGCTCGGACCGACATTACTCGTACGCTTACGAGAGACTGGTTTCATCGCGACGAGTAACTCCGTTGCTCAAAGATGACCGGCGAGTGTCGGTTTCTCCAACTTTAGTTGAATCGGATTTGACCGAGGAGGTTCTTAGATGAGGTTAAATAGCAATTCATATATCTCCGTTGTGGTGTTTGCGTAAGTAAGATGCGATCCTACTAGATACCCATGGTCACCACGTAAAACATGCAACAACAATTAGAGGACGTCTAACTTGTTTTTGCAGGGTATGCTTGTGATGTGATATGGCCAACGATGTGATGTGATATATTGGATGTATGAGATGATCATGTTGTAATAGTTAATATCGACTTGCACGTCGATGGTACGACAACTAGCAGGAGCCATAGGGTTGTCTTTAAACTAACGTTTGTTCTTGCATATGCGTTTACTATATTGCTAGGACGTAGCTTTAGTAGTAATAGCATGAGTAGCACAACAACCCCGATGGCGACACGTTGATGGAGATCATGATGATGGAGATCATGGTGTGACGCCGGTGACAAGAAGATCGTGCCGGTGCTTTGGTGATGGAGATCAAGAAGCACATGATGATGGCCATATCATGTCACTTATAAATTGCATGTGATGTTAATCCTTTATGCACCTTATCTTGCTTAGACGACGGTAGCATTATGAGGTGATCTCTCACTAAAATTTCAAGACGAAATTGTGTTCTCCCCGACTGTGCACCGTTGCGACAATTCTTCGTTTCGAGACACCACGTGATGATCGGGTGTGATAGACTCAACGTTCACATACAACGGGTGCAAAACAGTTGCACACGCGTAACACTCGAGTTAAGCTTGACGAGCCTAGCATGTGCAGACATGGCCTTGGAACACATGAGACCGAAAGGTCGAGCATGAATCGTATAGTTGATATGATTAGCATAGAGATGCTTACCACTGAAACTATTCTCGACTCACGTGATGATCGGACTTGAGATAGTGGATTTGGATCATGTACCACTCAAATGACTAGAGAGATGTACTTTTTGAGTGGGAGTTCTTAAGTAATATGATTAATTGAACTAATTGTCATGAACATAGTCTAATGGTCTTTGCGAATTACGATGTAGCTTGCGCTATAGCTGTACTGTTTTTTATATGTTCCTAGAGAAAATTTAGTTGAAAGTTGATAGTAGCAAACTTTGCAGACTGAGTCTGTAAAACCGAGGATTGTCCTCGTTGCTGCGCAGAAGGCTTATGTCCTTAATGCACCACTCGGTGTGCTGCACCTCGAGCGTCGTCTGTAGATGTTGTTAACATCCGACATACACGTTTCTGATGACTACACGATAGTTCAGTACAAAATACTTAATGGCTTAGAAGCAAGGCGCCGAAGACGTTTTGAAACGTCACGGAACATGAGAGATGTTCTAAAGAGATGAAGTTGTGATTTCATGCTTGTGCCCTTGTTAATAGGTATGAGACCTCCGACAAGATTCTTTGTCCACGAAGTAAAGGAGAAAAGCTCAATCGTTGAGCATGTGCTCAGATTATCTGAGTACGACAATCGCTTGAATCAAGTGGGAGTTGATCTTCCAGATAAGATAGTGATGGTTCTCCAAAGTCACTGCCACCAAGCTGTGAGAGCTTCGTGATGAACTATAACATATCAAGGATAGATACAATGATCCTTGAGCGATTCGCGATGTTTGACACTGCGAGAGTAGAAATCAAGAAGGAGCATCAATAGTTGATGGTTAGTAAAACCACTAAGTTTCGAGAAAGGCAAGGGCTAGAAGGGATACTTCGTGAAACAACAAAGCAGTTGATGCATTAATGAAGAGACCCCAGATTAAACCCAAGCCCAGGACTAAGTGCTTCTGTTATGAGGGGAACGGTCACTGAGGCGGAGCAACTCTAGATACTTGGTAGATAAGAAGGTTGGCAAAAGTCGAAAGAAGTATATTTGATATACATGATGTTGATGTGTACTTTACTAGTACTCCTAGTAGCACGAGGGTATTGGATACCGGTTCGGTTGCTAAGTGATTAGTAACACGAAATGAAAGCTACGGCATAAACGGAGACTAGCTAAAGGCGAGGTGACGATACGTGTTGGAAGTGTTTCCAAGGTTGATATGATCAAACGTCGCACGCTCCCTCTACCATCGGGATTGGTGTTAAACCTAAATAATTGTTATTTGGTGCTTGCGTTAAGCATGAACATGATTGGATCGTGTTTATTGCAATACGATTATTCATTTAAATAGAATAATGGTTACTCTATTTGCTTGAATAGTCACCTTCAATGGTTTATTGAATCTCGATCGTAGTGTCACACATGTTCATGATATTGGTGCCAAAAGATACGAGGTAATGATGATAGTACCACTTACTTGTGGCACTGCCGCTTGAGTCATGTTGGTATAAATTGCATGAAGAGGCTCCATGCTGATGGATCTTTATACTCACTTGATTTTGAATCACTAGTGACATGCAAATCATACCACATGAGCAGGGCCTTGTTTTCATTGAGATGAAACAAGATAGTAACTTGTTGGAAGTGATACATTTTGATGTATGCAGTCCAATGGGTGCTCAGGCACGTAGTGGATATCATTATGTTCTTACTTCAATGACGATTTGAGTAGATACAAGAGTATTTACTTAATGAATCACAAGTCTGAAATATTGAAAAGTTCAATTCTGTTTCGGAGTGAAGTTCGTCGTAACAAAAGGATAAACTGTCTACGAGATGATCATAGAAATGAATATCTAAGTTACGAGCTTTGGTACGCAGTTAAGACAATGTGGAAATTGTTTCGCAGTTCATGCCACCTGGAACATCATAGTGTGATGATGTGTCTGAATGTCATAGCCACGCACTATTTGGTATGGTGCATGCTATGATGTCTCTTATCGAATTACCACTGTCGTTTATGGGTTATGCATTAGAGACAACCGCATTCACTTTAAAGAGGACACCGCGTATTTCCGTTGAGATGACACAGTATAGACTGAGATTTAGAGAAATCTAAACTGTCGTTTCTTGAAAGTTTGGGACTTCGACACTTATGTGAAAAAGTTTCAGTCTGATAAGCTCGAACCCAAAGCGGATACATGCATCTTCATAGGATATCCAAAACAGTTGGGTACATCTCCTATCTCAGATCCGAAAGCAAAGTGTTTGTTTCTAGAAACGGATCCTTTCTCGAGGAAAGGTTTCTCTCGAAAGAATTGAGTGGGAGGGTGGTAGAACATGATGAGGTTATTGAATCATCACTTCAACCAGTGTGTAGTAGGGCGCGAGAAGTTGTTCCTGTGGCGCCTACACGAATTGAAGTGAAAGATGATGATGGTGATCATCGAGCATCGAGCATCGGATCAAGTTACTACAAGCCTCTTAGGTTGACAAGGTCGCGTACTACTGCAGAGTGGTACGGTAACCCTGTCTTGGAGGTCATGTTGTTGAGCAACAGTGAACCTACGAGTTATGGAGAAAGCAATGGTGGGCCCGTATTCCGACAAATGGCTGGAAGCCATGAAATCCGAGAGAGGATCCATGTATGAAAACAAAGTGTAGACTTTCGAAGAACTACTTGATGGTCATAGGACTATTGAGTAAAGATGGATCTTTAAAAGGAAGACAGACGATGATGGTGATAAGTCACTATTAAGAAAAAGCTCGACTTGTCACAAAGATGTTTCTGACAAGATCAAACAGTTGACTATGATGAGACTTTCTCACTTGTAGCGATGCTAAAAGTCGGTTAGAATTATGTTAGTAGTTGATGCATTATTTATGAAATATTGCACATAGGATGTCAAAACATTGTTTCCTCGACGGTTTCCTTGAGCAAACATTGTATGTGATACAACCAGGAGGTTTTGTCGATCCTAAAGATACTAGCAAGTATGCAAGCTCCAGCGATCCTTCAATGGGCTGCTACAAGCATCTCGGAGTTGGAATATACACTTTGATGAGATGATCAAAGATTTTGGGTTTGTACAAGGTTTTTGAGAAACTTGTATTTCCAAAGAAGTGAGTGGGAGCACTATATTATTTCTGATAAGTATATGTGGTTGACATATTGTGGATCAGAAGTAATGTAGAATTTCTGTAAAGCATACAAGGTTGTTTGAAAGGAGTTTTCAAAGGAATACCTGGATTGCGCTACTTGAACGTTGAGCATCAAGATCTATGGAGATAGATCGAAAGCGCTTGATAGAAGTTTCAACAAGATGCATGCCTTGACAAGTTTCTGAAGGAGTTCAAAATAGATGAGCAAAGAAGGAGTTCTCGGTTGCGTTGTAAGGTGTGAATTTGAGTAAGACTCAACACCCGACCTCGGCAGAATAAAGAGAATAGACGAAGGTCGTCTTCTATGCCTTGGCCGTAGAATCTGAAGTATGCCATGCTGGGTACCGCACCTGATGTGTGCCTTGACTCAAAGGCTGTTGACAGGTACAGAGAGTGATCCATGATTGAATCACTAGCAAAGGTCAAAATTTATCCTTAGTAACTGATGGACTAAGGAATTTTTCTCGATTATGGAGGTGGTTAAAAAGTTCGTCGTAAAGGGTTACGTCGATGCAAGCTTTGACACTAATCCGAATAACTATGAGTAGTGAAACAGATTCGTATAGTAGAGTTGATATTTGGAGTATTTCTGAATAGCACATAGTAGCAACATCTATAAGATGACATAAAGATTTTTAAAGAACACACGGATCTGAAAGTTTCAGAACCGTTGACTAAAACCTCTCTCACGAGCAAGACGTGATCAGACCCCATAACTATATGGGTGTTGGATTCGTTGGAATCACATGGTGATGTGAACTAGATTATTGACTCTAGTGCAAGTGGGAGACTCTTGGAAATATGCCCTAGAGGGAATAATAAATTAGTTATTATTCTATTTCTTTGTTCATGATAATCGTTTATTATCCAAGCTATAATTGTATTGATTGGAAACACAGTGCATGTGTGGATACATAGACAAAATACTGTCCCTAGTAAGCCTCTAGTTGACTAGCTCGTTGATCAAAGATGGTCAAGGTTTCCTGACCATAGGCAAGTGTTGTCACTTGATAACGGGATCACATCATTAGGAGAATCATGTGATGGACTAGACCCAAACTAATAGACGTAGCATCTTGATCGTGTCATTTTGTTGCTATTGTTTTCTGCGTGTCAAGTATTTGTTCCTACGACCATGAGATCATATAACTCACTGACACCGGAGGAATGCTTTGTGTGTATCAAACGTTGCAACTTAACTGGGTGACTATAAAGATGCTCTACAGGTATCTCCGAAGGTGTTCGTTGAGTTAGTATGGATCAAGACTGGGATTTGTCACTCCGTATGATGGAGAGGTATCTCGGGGCCCACTCGGTAATACAACATCACACACAATCCTTGCAAGCAATGTGACTTAGTGTAAGTTGCGGGATCTTGTATTATGGAACGAGTAAAGAGACTTGCCGGTAAACGAGATTGAAATAGGTATGCGGATACTGACGATCAAATCTCACGCAAGTAACATACCGAAGGACAAAGGGAATGACATACGGGATTATATGAATCCTTGGCACTGAGGTTCAAACAATAAGATCTTCGTAGAATATGTAGGATCCAATATGGGCATCCAGGTCCCGCTATTGGATATTGACCGAGGAGTCTCTCGGGTCATGTCTACATAGTTCTCGAACCCGCAGGGTCTGCACACTTAAGGTTCGACGTTGTTTTATGCGTATTTGAGTTATATGGTTGGTTACCGAATGTTGTTCGGAGTCCCGGATGAGATCATGGACGTCACGAGGGTTTCCGGAATGGTCCGGAAACGAAGATTGATATATAGGATGACCTCATTTGGTTACCGGAAGGTTTTCGTGCATTACCGGAAAAGTTTCGGGCTCATCGGTAGTGTACTGGGAGTGCCGGGAGGGGTGCCGGGGACCATCAGGAGGGGTGTCACGCCCCAAGGGGTCTCATGGGCTATGGGAAGAGATAAACCAGCCCCTAGTGGGCTGGAATAAGTTCCCACTAAGGCCCATAAGGTTTGAGAAGTAAAAAACACAAGGTGGAAAGAGTTTCCAAGTGGGAAGGTGGAATCCTACTCCAACTAGGATTGGAGTAGGACTCCTCCACCTCCAATTTCGGCCAAACCTTTAGGTTTTGAGGCTGCCTCCTCCCCTCCCTCCCTCCTATATATAGTGGGGTTTTAGGGCTGATTTGAGACAACTTTTGCCACGGCAGCCCGACCACATACCTCCACGGTTTTACCTCTAGATCGCGTTTCTGCGGAGGTTGGGCGGAGCCGTGCTGAGATTAGATCACCACCAACCTCTGGAGCGCCGTCACGCTGCTGGAGAACTCATCTACCCCTCCATCTCTCTTGCTGGATCAAGTAGGCCGAGATCATCGTCGAGCTGTACGTGTGTTGAACGCGGAGGTGCCGTCCGTTCGGCACTAGATCGGAGCGGATCGTGGGACGGATCGCGGGACGGTTCGTGGGACGGTTCGCGGGGCGGATCGAGGGACGTGAGGACGTTCCACTACATCAACCGCGTTCACTAACGCTTCTGCTGTGCGATCTACAAGGGTACGTAGATCGGAAATCCCCTCTCGTAGATGGACATCACCATGATAGGTCTTCGTGCGCGTAGGAAATTTTTTGTTTCCCATGCGACGTTCCCCAACAGTAACCACGACTCAAGACCTTAATAGGCCAATGTTTTTCAGTTCCACATGGCATCACATTTGTGTTGTCGAGAGTGGCCTCAATGCTCATACAATGAAAACGTGTTTGATTGTGGTCAGTCCTAAGATCTGTCTTCCTTTCTTTGTGAGAAAAACATTCAATATGTTCAGTATATTTAGTTACAGAGGAAGTATGCACCAACTCGATGCATATTTAATGAACAAATTAAGAAATAAATGCGTGGAAGAATATTGAGTGTGTGTATTCCAAACAATTCAAATCCATGTCTTGTGAACTTATATTATCAATGAACATATAATAAGTAAACATGGATATCATCTTAGTTGATGTTTCAAGTTGCATGGTCTGTGTTCTCCTCGATGATGCCATACAAATATTTGCATTATGATGAAAATAGCAAAGTATGTTTTGTTAATTAATGATAGCATGGGAATAAGAGCATTATTTTTATCTTGCTAATATATGTGTTTGTATTTGTAATCTAAGTGAAGTCTTAATTTGATTGCAAACATATTAGGTAGCTCCATCGAAAATAATCAGTTTGTAAGTAAATGCATACAGAATGTTCAAGGTTGCATATCAACATCGATATTTTAAAAAAATAATTAGCAAAACAGTTTATATATAAAAAAATCAAAGCTAAGCCATTTGTTTACGTAAAACTTGTATAAACAACATTGCATATTTTTTATACATTAGGTACATTTTTTACGTGTGACATCAGAACATTATTTAGTTTTGATGTCTAATTTTTTAATACATATTTTACATATTTTGTATGCATCATGAATATTTTTATATACATGTTTTACATTATTCAAATACACGATTAATATTTTTGAAAAGTTCTATTTTTTATGTCTACTTTGTTCCATACACATTATATATTTTTGTATATGTTCTTTTATACACTGAAAACATATTCCTATGCACACTAAAGTTTTTTAAATACACGATCAATATTTTTAAAATAAAACAAAAATATATTATTTATTATCCATACGTACTATACATTTTTTGTATATATGGGAACTTTTATGTCTACAAAGTTGACATTTCTTTAGTCCATGACTAACATTTGTGCAAAGTTTATCGAAATAAAGCCAAAAAAGAAAAAAAAATGTAGAAGAAATTCAAAAAAATAAGAAAAAAAGGGTTGTGGGCCACCCCAATCAGGCCCGCGACAATACACATCACCGTATGAGAAAAGGTGAGATAAAACTGGGTGAACGTGCGATCGAACCTGGGTCTCCAGGGTGGGACATCGAGCGCTAAACCGGTTGGGCTAGCGTCGCGCTTTGGATGAAATAGGGGAACCGCATTCTTTAGAATTAGAAAGAAGACCCGAATCGAAGTTTAAAAAACAAATCGTTTTTGTCACTTATGGGTGGCATTGGTGGATAATTTTTGTCAACTTCAGGGACAAACTTAATGACGTACGACCGAAGCGATCCTTGCTTTATTAGTATAGCAAATGTGTTCGTGCGTTGCAACGGAAGAAAAAATTTAACCCTTATACACACTCTAATCAACTCATAAGGACATGCATAACGAATATTCAAGGTCGCGTATAGCATTGATATTCGTAAATAAATCGTTATCGGAACAATTTCAAATGATATAAGAATCATCGTTGAGCCATTGGTTTACATAAAGTTCATATTAGTAGTTTAGTGTACATCATTGTATATGAGTTGGTTATTTTGCATTGAGTGAAATAAAGAGGATGATTATGTGTTTGTCGCAATCGTTAGCATATACATTCCCTATCATGTCAATAATAGAGTTTATGAGAGTGTCAAACTATTCTATGTAGTCAATTTAAATGGATGGATATAATAGGTATTTTTAAAATACATCATATAAAAATATATTAATCAAAGATGCATCATAAATGTAATCTAGAAATCATTATCATGCGGGATTATAGCATATTTTAAATCTATACATTTCTTCAATGTTTTCACATATAATATATCTAAATTAGTGTTATGATTTAAAAGATGTGATATTTTAAGCATTTGAATCTGTAAAAAGCAAAAGAAAAATCTAAACTAATTTGAATAAACGACGCCTGGGCGAGTCAATTTTATTTCACGCCAATGAAAATTTAAAGAAAGAAAGCTGAAAAAGAGGAGAAGCGGAAAGAACAGACAACACGACTCGAACTCGGGTCTGTGGTGCGGCGAGGATAGGCTAAACCACTGCGCTAGTTCCATTCGTGCTACAATAGTACTTGGGCCAGCTTTGAATAACCTACCGTAGACGGGAACTTAAGAAAGTAAAGCGAATCGTTTTTTAACTTACCTGTGGCATGGTGGGTAATTCAGACCAACTTTGAGGATAATTTTATGACGGACGACAGACGCACTATTTGCTTTATTATATATATATATAGAAGATAGAAGATAGAGAGTAGAGATATACTAAAAAATAGTTAGAGCGAAGAGCACCTTGGGACGACGGACGATCCTTGCGCAACGTCCACCATAACGATGGCCCGTGAGTTTGCCCGTTGACGGTTTCGCGCTTGGGCGGAAGCCGAGGAGATTTTCGGCCAAAATTCTACTTGAAACAGGCCGAGTCATGGAGTCAGCCGGAATGGTGCAAACTGGCGCGGACACGGGATCGACCGGAATGATGGACGCCGGCGCAAACACAAGGTCGACCGAACACTGAAAGCACGCGTGGACGATGCTTTTTAAGGTGACTAGGAAACCACCTCTCGTTTCTTGCTTTCTTCTATATTTGGGCAGCCAGCCCCCTTTTCCTCTTCAGACGAACGAAGTGTTGGCTTAAACCCTGGCTCCCTCCTCGCTCGACACTTTTCCCTGTTGCTTTTCAGATAAGTGTCGCCAGACACATTCAGTTTCGCCAGCAAAAGGTTAGCGTCAGTAGCAAGTTAGCGTTTTTCTGTTAGCAGGTTTCTCTCGCCGGTTGGTTGCAATTTGTGCGCCCTGCCTTAGTCATAGTAGGCCTAGCTCGAAGATCGGATCATGGGATGGACGTGGTCAGTAGTGGAGCGCGTAGCTCGGGCACGATCGTGTGTATCATTGATGAATAAAAGGAGCAAAACAGAAAAGCTGCAGTACGTTCAACGCAGCACAAAACCTTCAGAGCCCTCTCATCGCGTGTTCTTCCTCTGAAGCCTTTCTCTCTCACGATCGCTAGAGCTAGGGGAGACAATTGGCATCAGAGCTACAAGGTCCTGTGGCCATGTCGCACGGACCAGCGGGCGGCGCTCCGCACCAGCCACGAACCTCTCCGGCCGCGCAGCAGCGACAGCGCTTGCTCATCCGTGGTAGGAGCAGAGTTCGACGTGGTGTCGGCGAGGTGATTGTGCGACATATCGTGCGTGAGTCCAGCAGCGGCTCCGACACGAACCTGCAGTTCCGATGCTGACGCGCGGCGGGTACATGCACTGGGCGATGGTCATGGAGGTAAACCTTTAGGATGCGTCGCTGTGGGACGCGATCGAGGATGACACCATCCATCACGTCGATGACAAGAAGACCCTGGCGGCGCTACTTCGATCGACGCAGGCCGACATGCACTGCATGTTGATCGGGAAAGGGTCAGCCAAGGCGGCATGGCAGACGATCCGGGTCCAGTACCAAGGACCCGATCGCGTGCGCGACGGACGACTGCGGCATCTCCGAACTGAGTTCGAGACCGTGGTGTTCAAGGACGGCGAGAAGATCCAGGACTTCGCCATTCGCATCTCCAACCTCGCCGCTGCACTACATTCACTGGGGGACGTCATCGATGAAGAAAAAATCGTGAGAAAATTTCTCTCTGTGGTTCCTTCGCGCTTTGCACAGATCGCTTTCTCGATGGAAACCCTCCTCGACCCTGCATCGATGACTGTCGAGGAGGTCACGGGCCATCTGCGCGCGGTCGAGGAGCGCATGGACGGGGACCAAGGCCGCAGCCCCGCCGGCGGGGAGGTGCTTCTCACGCAGGAACAGTGGGAGGCTCAGAAATGCCAGCCCCATGGCGCCGTTCCTGGCGTCCAGAACGACAACCGTGGCAACAGGGGTGGCAATTCGCCTCCTACCTCGTCTCCACCGGGCTCGGCCCAGGGCATGGAGAAGGACCAGTGCCGCTACTGTCGCAAGAAAGGCCACTTGGCCAGAGACTGCCGCAAGAAACAGCGCGACGAGGCTGCCAAGGCCGCCAATGGGGGTGCACCGCCGCCGGCTGCTACCACAAATCTCACCGAGGCAGAAGAGGACGGCGGTCCTGGTCTCATGATGGCTTGTGTGGAGGAGGTAGTCGAGGGCACATATCATGTGGCCACCCCTGGATCAACACTGGTGACCGCGCCATGCAACTCTGTGGTGCACAACGACGGCCAAGTCTTTCTGAACGAAGAGAAGGCCGTCATCACACCCTCCCTCGATGGCGGTCAGGGGCGACAGTCGTGGTTCCTCGACACTGGAGCCACGAACCACATGATAGGCTCCCTAGAGTCCTTCACGGAGCTGGACAGATAGGTGTCCCGCACGGTACGCTTCGTCGACGGATCAACGGTGAAGATCTGCGGCCGTGGCACGATGGTGCTCGCCGCCGAGACAGGTGATCACAATGCTTTCACAAAGGTGTATTACATACCTGCACTCAAGAACAGTGTGGTCAGCCTGGGACAGCTCGACGAGAGCTGGTACGACGTGCACATCCACCATGGCGTCCTCACCATCCGTGACGACCGCGGGCAGCTCCTCTTCGAGGTACCGCGCTCCACGAATCGCTTGTACAAGCTCGTCTTCACACCTATGCATCTAGTGTGCCTCGCTATGGGCGCGATCTCTGACGCCTGGCGGTGGCACGCAAGACTCGACCACCTGCACTTCGACGGCCTGGAGAAGATGGCCAAGAAGGAGCTGATGCGCGGGCTCCCACACATTTCTCACGCCGAGGAGTTGTGCGAGGCCTGTTTCTCGGGGAAGCAGCGGCGCATTCCGCTCCCGCATAAGGCCAAGTATAGAGCGACAACCCCATTGGAGCTTGTGCACGGTGACCTATGCGGCCCCATCACTCCACCGACACCTGGCGGGCGTCGCTACGTGCTCGTGCTGATCGATGATCGCAGCCGGTTCATGTGGGTGGAGCTGCTCAAGACGAAGGACGAAGCAGCGCGCGCCATAGTCAAGTTCCAGACTGCAGCAGAGGTGGAGTGCGGGCACAAGCTTCGCGTGCTCCGCACCGGTCGTGGTGGAGAGTTCACCTCGGCCACGTTCTACAAACACTGCGAGGAGAGCGGTGTGCAACGGCACCTGACTGCGCTGTACACGCTGCAGCAGAATGGAGTCGTCGAACGGCGCAACCAGACGCTCCTGGGCATGGCAAGGAGCATGCTCAAGACAAAGCAGGTGCTCAACCAGTTTTGGGGGGAGGCCGTGCTCACCGGTGCTTTCATCCTCAACCGAAGCTTCACACGCTCCGTCGATGGCATGAGACAATACGAGGCGTGGTACGGTAGGAAACCTGACGTGAGGTTCCTACGCATCTTCGGGTGTGTCGGCCATATCAAGGTAGCCGGGCCTCATCTCTACAAGCTGGACGACAGGAGCACTCCGATGGTGTTCGTCGGCTACGAGATCGGGTCCAAGGCGTATCGCATGTACGATCCAACGACGAAACGCCTGCATGTGTCCAGAGACGTGGTGTTCGACGAGGCGGCGTGCTGGGACTGGGAGGCACCAGGGGAGTCGCCGGTGTGCAGCTCCTTCACCGTCGAACACCCCGTGTACGCCACGGGAGGCGTCACCGCCGAGGCTGCAGCAGCAGAAGGAGCAACGCCGATGCCTGCCTCGGCAGGCCCGTCCGGTGGCTCGCCAAATGTAGGGAGCACGGTCCTCGACACACCTGTGGCCACGTCGTCGCCCGTGCGCGGTGAAAGGGCTCCCGCAACCACACCAGAGGCCATGCCGATGCGCTTCGTGTCTCCACCCTGAGTGCATCCACAGATGCTCGACGATGCGGACGATGGCTCCGCGCCGCGTCGATACCGCCTCGTCAAGGATCTGCTCGGCACAAAAGCACCAAGTCGCGCTGAGAGACCTCCACCACCAGAGGAAAGCAGTGATGATGAGGAACTGCACATGGTGACGGGGGAGGAACCAACATCATTCGACAAAGCCGAGCACGAGGACTACTGGCGTCGGGCAATGCTCGACGAGCTGCAGTCCATCGACGACAACGACACATGGACACTCACCACGTTCCCTGCAGATCATCGAGCGATCGGCCACAAATGGGTGTACAAGCTGAAGAAGGACGAGAACGGGAACGTCGTCAAGCACAAAGCCCGTCTCATTGCTAAAGGCTACGTGCAGCGCGCCGGCGTGGATTTTGAGGAGGTGTTCGCGCCGGTGGCCAGACTTGAGTCCGTGCGGCTCATTCTGGCATTGGCAGCGCACCGCGGCTGGCAAGTGGACCACATGGACGTCAAGTCGGCGTTCTTGAACGGCGACCTCGAGGAGGTGGTCTATGTGTCCCATCCACCTGGGTTCATCGCGGAGGGGCGTGAACGACACGTGTACAAGCTGCACAAGGCACTATACGGTCTGCGGCAAGCTCCAAGGGCATGGAACGCCAAGGTAGATGCCAGCCTCACATCTCTCGGCTTCACGCGCAGCGGCGCAGAACACGACATGTATGCGCGTGGAACCGTGAAGGGCTGCTCATCGTCGGGGTGTACGTCGACGACCTGGTGATCACCGGCGCAAGGGAGCAGGAGGTGCTCGGGTTCAAGGAGGAAATGAAGCAGCTCTTCTCCATGAGAGACCTAGGCCTGCTTCGCTACTACCTCGACCTGGAGGTGAAGCAGGAGCCTGGTCGCACCATGATCACGCAGAGAGCGTATGCCTGCAAGCTGCTTGACAAAACTGGGCTAGCAGGGTGCTATCCAATACGCACTCCCATGGAGAGACGGTGCCCGCTGAGGAAGGAAAGCAAGGAGGCCACGGTGGACGCCACGCTCTACCGCAGCGTGATCGGCAGCCTGAGATACCTTACACATATACTCCCGGACATCTCGTTCGCCGTGGGTTTTCTGAGCAGGTTCATGGAGGCACCAGAAGCAGATCACTATGCAGTAGTGAAGCATCTCCTTCGATATATAGCGGGCACACTAAGCTACAGCTGCGTGTACCGTTAAGGGGACGGCGAGTCCCTGACGGGTTTCAGTAACTCTGATCACGCCGGCGACGTGGACACCTGGAAGAGCACTTCAGGCGTGTTGTTCTTCCTTGGTGGAAGCCCCGTCAGCTGGCAATCTCAAAAGCAGAAAGTTGTTGCCATTTCGTCGTGCTAGGCAGAGTACATCGCGGCGGCTACGGCGGCTTGCCAAGGCATTTGGCTTGCGCGTCTCTTCGGCAAGCTGATGAACCAAGCAGCAGCGCCATTCAGTCTATTCATCGACAACAAATCTGCGATCTCGCTCTGCAAGAACCCAGTTCTCCATGATCGCAGCAAGCACATCGACCTACATACCACTTCATTCGAGATTATGTTGAGAAGGGATCGCTGGCCGTGGAGTTCATCGGTACGCGGGAGCAGAAGGCAGACATACTGACGAAGCCGATGAGCCATGTTCGCTTCGTGGAGCTACTCGGCAAGATTGGGATCGTCGACGTCAAGCACGATCACCAGGGTTGAGGGGGAGATTGTTGGCTTAAACCCTGGCTCCCTCCTCGCTCGACACTTTTCCCTGTTGCTTTTCAAATAAGTGTCGCTAGACACATTTAGTTTCGCCAGTAGAAGGTTAGCGTCAGTAGCAAGTTAGCGCTTTTCTGTTAGCAGGTTTCTCTCGCCGGTTGGTTGCGATTTGTGCAGAAAAGCTGCAGTACGTTCAGCGCGGCACAAAACCTTCAGAGCCCTCTCATCGCGTGTTCTTCCTCTGAGTCCTCTTTCTCTCGATCGCTAGAGCTAGGGGAGACACGAAGGCCGTGTGTGTGTGTGGGGGGGGGGGGGGGGGGGGCGCAGCAGTAGCCGGCTGCAGCGGGTGAGGGGGTGGTGTGGCGCAGTGGTATGAGGCAAACGCCGGAGGCCCGCGTGGACCTGCCTGCACGTGAGGTGGTGCCATCGGGTGGTCAGGCGGGAGCAGGGCGACGAGGGGATGGTCGGAGAAGCGACCACAGCAGCAGCCGACTCAACGAGCTAGGTTAGGCGGAAGCGGAGCCGACCGCGGAGCAGCTGGCGAGGTGAAACCATGGCTGCGAGGCCAGGTGTGGTGGAGCCCGCGCCTGGGATCCTGCCAGCGTGGGGAGGCGGTGGCTCGTGGCGCGGGGACGGGAGATACCCACTTACCCAGAGCAGTGGTGGGCAGAGGCGGAGCAGGGCATCAGCGGTGGCCGTCGGCGCGCGGGGCGAGGCGAGGCAGAGCGGGTCACGGTGGACGCAAGGCAGCGGGCGAGGCTGGCCCATACGTGTCCGAGCGTAGGGGCAAAGGCGGGTCGAGTCATGTGACACCACGGTGGAGAGCCCGGGCAGGGTGCAATGGCGAGCAAGCGCGATGCTTCGCCGGAGGAAGGCAGCACGGTGAGGAGTGGGAGCCGGCTAGGGGCGCGGACGTGGCGTGGTGGCGGAGGCAGGTGAGGCGCGGCGGCAGAGGCGAGTGCTGCGGCAGCAAGTGCGGCAGGGCGCGGTGCGGCCGGCGGCAGTGAAGAGCCGCGAGGTGCAGCGAGAGAGGCGAGCTGTGATGCCGCACGGACGGCACGACGGCGCGAGGCCAAGTCCGCTTCCGAGCTGGGGCGAGCTTGATGTGTCTATGTCCGTTTCCACCTTCGCCTCCTGTTTGTGGCCTTCTCCTATATTTTGGTAGTAGCCCATGGCTGGTTGTCCATTGTGAGGTGATTTGTGCCTAGATGTCACGTGAATTATATTCAACTAGTATGCCGTCCGTCGGGTTTTTTCGCTGTTCTGACTCAGAAGACGTAAATAATTCACAGAACGAACTGGTTTCGAAAAGATTTTACAATCTGACCTTTTTAAAAATGTCAGAAACCATGGCGTTGTTGGAGCACTTAGAAACGTCACTCTACCTCGCGTTGCAGTGCAAAGAGAAACGCTAGTCTACCTTATGTTGCAGTGCAAAGAAAAACGCTAGAAGTGTTGGCATTGCAAGCCATGCACCAAACGCGAGATAATTGCATCTGTCATCCTGGAAGTTGACGGCGAGGTCCAGTCCAGTCCAGGAAGTTGAGAACTGCTTCGATACGATCCTCATACACGGAAATACGTCATCAATACGGTCCTGGTACTTGGAGTTGCAGTCCCCGCTCTACGCGGCATATACTTATCACGAATACCCCCGTATGACACGTCACCGCGTGGCCCACCCGTCAGTTGAGACCCCACCCGTCAGCTGAGACCCCACCTGTAAGTTCACGGTCCGGCCCCGGCGAGGCGATGGCCAGCCTCAACGCCAAGGCGAGCACCGGCCATCTCCGCGTCTACGGTCCGGCGCTGTACGACTACGGCGCCCCGCTGATGAAGGAGAGAGATCAGGAAGCGTCACTCCTCCTCCTCAAGATCCAGCACCACTACGAGGAAGCCCTCCGGCGGCTCACCGTGCGGTGGCGCTCCGACGTCTGCTTGGGAGTCTGCGTCGGACTGCTCGATCCGGTCTCCAACATAATCGTCAGCACCCTCGTCGCCGCCACAGAAGCTCCAGTTGACGCGGACCCGACGGCGGTGCCAGCACCCTCCTCGCCGCCACAGAAGCTCAGGGACGTGGAGCGGCGTTCCCTCGACGGCCTCGTCGCCTTCCTCACCTGCTTCTTCCCTTACCTCGTCGATTGGGAGGCCGTCAGGTACCTTCTCCTCGCCGAAGCCGACCCCATCGTTGCCGCGCGCATCGTCGTCGAGTCCCGCGGCGTCAGGTGCTTCCGCGAAGGCTCTGTCGCCGCTTGCGGCGCCCTCAAGCTGGCCCTCAACTGCGCGATGGTGGCCGCCAAGCATCCGTGTCCCTCGCAGCTCGCCGGCGTGTGGCTGTCGCTGAGCTCCTCCCTCCACAATGTTGCCCCTTGCTCTCGGATGTGCAGCCCAATTTCCCTGGCGACATCCTCCACAGCTTTCACACATTGATCAAGGAGAAGGCACATTCCCCATATCCTACTCCTGATGGCAGCCTCGTCAGGCCATGGAAACTTGCTGCCCGTTGCCGCAAGCGCGCCACCAAGCTGACCTACCGGCATTCATGGTCACTCAGGCGAGTGCTCCTCGATACGATCCATGGATTCTACCTGCAGGCTCTTGCAAGATTACCGTGTGGTTACCACCGCAGCCTGCTCGATGCTGGACATTGCTAGGGCCCGTTCGACCCCGTCTCCAACATCATCATCGTGAATCGGGGAAAGGGGATCGAGAACAGACAACGAGTGGGGTCTCAGCTGACGGGTGGGGTCTCAACTGACGGGTGGGCCACGCGGTGACGTGTCATACGGGGGTATTCGTGATAAGTATATGCCGCGTAGAGCGGGGACTGCAACTCCAAGTACCAGGACCGTATTGGTGACGTATTTCCGTGTATGAGGATCGTATCGAAGCAGTTCTCAACTTTCTGGACTGGACTGGACCTCGCCGCCAACTTCCAGGATGACAGATGCAATTATCTCCATCAAACGCCATTGTCAATGGCGTTTCGGAGTGAATTTTGCGGACAACGCTGGAGACTTTCCACGTCAGGCAGAGGCAGCGTCCCCGTGAGTTAAGGGAATTTATGGCCGCGCAGCAGCGGGCAGCGCCTCAGCTTGGGGAAAAAGGGCCTTTTCCGGGCGCACAAATCTCGACATGGAAAGTCTCCAGGGCTAGATGCCGCTGCTTGCTAGGCAGGCTCCCTGCTCCTCATCGTCGGTTCTTTAAAAATGAAAAACCTCGCGTCGTTTCCGTGCGGGTCGGTCATGCACCAAACACCAAACACCTGGATTTGTAGCATGTACTACGAGTATGTGTGGAATCTGTGGATTAGTCATGTTTTATAAGCATTGACTGACAGCCCTGACGGGCAGAGACAGTTCAGGATGGGTGTACCCTGTGTATGTGCATGGGAGCGACAATAGAGAATTTAGAGAGAGTTTTTTTTTATTGATGAATTTCTTCTACCAAGATTCTAGCAACAAGTGCTAGCGACAGAGGGAGAACCTGCATGACAGAGGGAGATCTATGCGCCCGGAAAATGCCCTTTTTTCCCAAGCTGAGGCGCTGCCCGCTGCTGCGCGGCCATAAATTCCTTTAACTCACGGGGACGCTGCCTCTGCCCGACGTGGAAAGTCTCTAGGGCTGTCGGCAAAATTCATTCTGAAACGCCATTAACAATGGCGTTTTGTTCATGGCTTGCAACGTCAACACCTCTAGCGTTTCTTTTTGCACTGCAACGCAAGGTAGACTGACGTTTGAATATGGATCAGGAACGTCATCCTAGACTCGTGTTTCTAAGTGCCCCGGCAACGCCACGGTTTCTCGCGTTTCTAAAAATGTTAGATCATGATATATTTTCGGAACGAGTTCGTTCTGTGAATTATTTACGTCTTCTGGGTCAGAACAGTGAAAAAATCCCCGTCCGTCTGAGGTCCTATATTCTTAGGCCGCACGGACGGCACGACGACGACGGACTTCTTAGCTGAATTTGCTGTCATGAAATGGAAAGTACTATTAGTTGATGTTCGCTCGCCTCGCAGAATCATTGCCTTCGTGAAAATCTTCTCGGGACTACTGGATGCCAACGACAGCAACTCATTGGATCGGGCTAAAAAAGGACCGCAACTTTGGTGATTTGCACGCCATACAAACGGAAACCCTGCCGGTCTCAGTGACGTATATGGCTATGCAGAAAAAATTGATCTGCCTTCGGACTGAGGAATCGTCATAGACGCGTGTGATCGCGCACAAGTCGTAACCCTAATTTTTATTCAACTCAAATCTTGTCATGTCGTGCTAGATCTTCTTCATCCGACGAATCACGAGATTCTCGATTTCTGGAAGGGCTCCCTTTAAAAACACAACATCACCGTGCGCAGGTCCCATAGTGGGCGCCAACTGTCGTGATTTTGTCACGGCAGGTGTCCTCGAGAGATAACTTAGGTGTGAGGCCATCACAACTAGGTGGCAACTTAAGAGGGGTTGGTCGAAATCGAGAGATGCAAGTTTACCCAGCTTCGGCCCCTCCGATTGAGGTAAAATCCTACGCCCCGCTTGTGGTGCTATTAATGATAATGATGATCTCGGTTAAAAGGGCGCTATTTTTCTAACTCTAGTTTCCAGGGTTTCTAATATATCTATCTCTAATGACTTATCTTTTCCTTACTTAAGTTGTCCCTCTTGGGGTGCCTTGCCCCTCTTTAGATAAGTTGAAGGGGTAGGCTTACATGTAGAGTCTTACTAGGACTATGACTAGTTTTTCTTTAATCCTAATCCGGGTCTTGCTTCTCTTGTGAGGGAATTTCTCCTTTTTTGGGCCTTCTCTATGAACTAGCCGTGAAGGCCTCTTCATGAGTCGCCTCCTGTCGTGTTCCACACTCGGCCTTGCGCCTTATCGTCCAGGTCAACTCGGCAAGCGAGGTGACGTATAAGCCGCCAAGTGATGGACCGGGTCATTCCTCCTGCCCGGGTCAAACCGTGGGGTATATCCCCAACACCGAGTGAGGCTAGTCCTTCGTGGACGTAGACCATGGTTGAATAGACAAGCTTGCTTCTCCGTTGACCCTCTGTGGATGGATCCCTGTGTGGACTCTCGCAGCTGTTATCCTTCGTGGGTTGAAGTCTCCGTTAATATGGATGTATGATAGCACCACCTATCGGAACCACGCCAAAATCATCGTGTCATCTTTGCGTTTGATCTTCCTATCCTTACCCTGTACTTACATATGCATGTATTTACATTCCGCTACTATACGCATAGACTTGCATGTGTAGGGTGTGCTTGACTTGCTACAATTGCTAAAATTTACCCACAACTAAAATTGGGAAAAGTATAAATTTTTATTTGATAAAGTATTCTAATCACCCCTCTCCAGATATACTTTAGATCCTACAGTTCCTCTGTGCTAGCCTCAGACCAAATGTTGCCTTTAGGTTGGCTCTAGTAAAAAAACGTGCTTTCTCTATATCTATGTGTGCGCTGAAATATAGTTTTTCTGTGATAAAAGATAAAATAAACTTTTGATGTGAGAGTAAATAACAAACTGAGAAACATGAATTTGAGGATCTTTTTGGTTTGTTGTGTTGTTTCTCCAACCGAGGCCTCCCTCCATCTATTTTGACGTGCACAAGAAAAGAACTCACTTTGAGATATTTCTGCCAGCTCTTGCTCCTAGCTATTTGCAAGAGCTCAAAGGCCTCATTTGTGTGTTGAAATGAATGTGCATATTTTGGGTATGGCATGGTGCTTCCTCTTTTAGTCTTGTTTTTCCGCTTAGCTTTTGTCAAAGCTGGAAAAAATTGATGGTCATTATTTTTATACTAGAAAGATAACTCAAATCGTGTGTTAAAAATTAATACGCAAGCTGTTGTCATACTAAAAAATAGCGCAACCATGATTCGTTCCAAAAAGTAAATGGGAATAATTGTCTACCTTTCCAATTTGAAAAGAAACTCTAAAGTTTCTGGTTTGTATTCTTTGATTCTTCCAGGCAATTGGTTCCACTTTATTTAGTTCATATTACCTAATATGAACGTATATAGGTACTACATTTTCCATTCGTCGTCTACCTAGCTATGTTGTAGGCAGGTCATTAGATATTTTTTATTTTCATGGAAAATTTTGAAGAATTAAAGTAAGTACACTACTAAAGAATTTTTTCGTGCGTAACTTACATGAAAATCCTCATCGTCCTTGACCAATGTATTGTCGTTCCAGTATTTTGCATATCGGACCATGTAGTGTTTGCATTGTGTTTCCTGTTGAATCGTGTGTAAATTCTGATAGGCATGTGTGCTATCGTGCCCCAATTCGGTTCATTGCTGGATTTTAGAGCCGCTTCTCCTTAAAGGTCCTTCTTCCGTTCATACATCCTTTTAATACATTATTAAATTTGGTTTTGTCATCAGATGTCGCCATTAAGAAAATTAATCCTATTGTATTATCGTCAAAAAAGCAAGGTTCAAAGCACATACCAGTTTTGTATGATGTTGACGATGTTGTCTCCAAGACGTATCTTTATTGTATGTGTAATTTAGTTAGTCAAGTATGTCGATGGAACTTGTGTACTTGTTCAACACAAAGACAATGTAGTGAGCAGCGGTGCTATCAGGTATCACGATATGCAGTGCGGGACAGAGATAGTTGAAGTTCATGATTGTTTGAAAAATTAAATGTGTAGATACTTTTATTCAGTAATTCTGAACCTACTAGCTTTTTAGCTAGAAGGTATTTTTATTTTACAAGGGGTACGAAATGTCCTAGTGCTTCATTCCCATTGAATTCTTCTAGGTATCCTTTGCGAAGATCGATACTGAGCACAATATGCAAGAAAGAGGGTTTGTTGCATTTTCATCACATTAATGATGCAACCATTTTTTGCAAGAGGCCTTCATACATTTGTGAATTCTATAATGAGTCTGGTTTTATCACTTGTGTTGTATTGTTGTTCCGCCCATTCTTCGAATATCGTGTTTATTATGGAGCTATCCATTTGTCCATCTCCTTTTCATAGATGTTGCATTATGTCTTCTTCGGCAATGGCATATGGTCACTTTCAGCTTTTACATATGTTTACTCTGTAGGGAAGAAGATTTACACAAAATAGTCACTAGTTAGATGGTTTTTACAACATCACTTGTTTGTTTTTTGTTTTCAGAAGGGAAACTACTTACACTCAACAATGTGTTTGTCCTTCTCCACTCGTTAGATGTTAGTAAAGCGACCTGTCCTTTTCCATATAACAAAAATCTTTGGGTACAAATGTTGGAATGTTAACTTTGGGGAAGACCCCGCTTGATGGCTTTAATGGCCTATTGATTGAGATCATGTTTGCTGAGCTCATTTCAGATGATTGAACAGTTGAAGGATGGGGAATCAGATTGTAACCTTGGAAAATGGTTCATCTTTTTTGGACATATTCAAGATCTTGATGGTCAAGGAGGCTTTTTTGTATTCAAGAATGTCAACAAGTTCATTGAATTCCCTTAGTTATTCTATACTAAGGCGTACAACAAGTTCTTTCTCTTCTTCATGTGATGTTAGCGTTTTGGGGGCTAAGAACGCAAAGACATGCTGTCTTTTTTGTTGGTTTGTCTAACAAAGACGACATCATTGAGTTTCCTCTATTCACGTATTTGTTGTTCTAAAATCTTCTTATTCATGTTGTCCTTGTTATCTTGGTCCATAACTTGGTTTGTCATGCATTCCTACGGGTACATTATCCGATGGTGTATCTTTCGGGTCGCATGTTGCTAATATGCAACCTTCAGCAAGAGGATGCTTGTTCTCTTCAGAAAGATGATCTTGCACAGTCGGTCTGTCCTTCCTTCAGTTATGCTCTTTTAAAATATTCTTTTTAGCGCAACTTGTTGTGTGGTAAAGTTGTTGTTGTTAATGTTTTCCTCGCCGGTGATGTCATTTACCTGCTCACATTGGGGAGTCCAGGGGTTGAATCTTCTCTTCCGGGGTTAGATTTGGTTCTATTGTGGATCATTGCGTTTGTGTTCCCTCTATAAATCATCATTTGGTTGCCCATGTTACTCTGTATAAGTTTCTTTGATGTCTTCTTGGCTGCTAACATGAATAAATTCTTGCTCTTAACTACTTATATGAACAAGTTCCCGCTCTCTTCTTACAATGGTATTTTCCTTGGGCTCAGGAGATGTAGGGAAATCTACTTCTATTAGCTCACATTTTGTTTGTTGCATTTCTCTGTCTCCGATATCCATAAATAAATAATAATACTCATTACTACATGTTAGACTAAAAAACTATGAGTTTTTTTAATTAGTTCGTCAAAGTATAACTTATTTTGTTTTTAAAAAGGCAAACCTATGGTATGATTGACTAATGGTAGTGTGGTATTGCCTTTGTGTTTGCTAATTATTCGATAGAGATTTTTCTTCCTCTACACTCAGACTTATTCTTTTGTTAAGAGCACTGTTGTTCCATCACGGGAGTAGTTATTCACGTTCATGTACATGTAGAATGCATAGTCCATTTGGTAAGTAGAAGAATGATTTGCAATTATCGTTGGCCTTTGACATGAAAATACTTTCTATGCTATATAAGACTATCAGACAGTTTATGTTAAACTATCCTAACGTCCTATATTTAGGAATGGAAGTAGTAAATGCTACAAAAAAAGAGCAAGGTTGGTATTGTTTACGTGTCTCCTACCTTTTTTGGCACCTGCATGATGACCTTTTCAAAATTGCTAATATTACTTGGTGAAAGTTAGAGCTCTGTGCTTATTTTCTTCCAGATCTTCTTTACTTTGCTTGTTACAATGTTAATGAAATCTCTTGCCTCAGAATTCAGTTGAAGAAACAAAGATTTCAAAGTGCTCTTTTTTCATGTTAATTGTTATGGCGAAATAGTGACTCACAAATTTGTTTGTCTCTAAACCCCCTGTGGTAGCTTTGAGAAGGAACTAAAAAAGGAAAAACCATTTGCAATTATTTAGATTTAGTAGTTCACTATTCTTAAATTGGTGTAGACAATGGGACATGATTTCTTGGTCATAAGGAAAAATGTAGAGCCATAAATGGATTTCATGTATGTAATAGGTGATCTCCTGAGAATGGAAAAATCCTGAAGTTGTTCTTTGTGATGCCCCCATTTATAATCGTGCACTAAACATACACGCATCATGCATGATGATGAGCGGTGACTAACATCTATATGACAACACAACTGTGACACAAATTTAAACATAATTCTTGATATTACAAGCCCAGGGCACGATGACCCGTAATACATCAGTTATGAAAGCAAAAAGTATCTGAGTACATACATAGTTAGGCAAGTGTTTTCCTTAAGAAGGTTTACCATAAAAACGACAACTAGATCAAAAGGCAAGGCCTCCTACATGGGACTTACGAACTACTCATGGTCAAACATCCTCCACGTAGTAGCCTCCTAGGATAGTACCTGCATATTCGGGGCAACCATCTATTGCAATAACCGAGTCAAAGTGAAATGAGTAGCAAAGCAAGGGTGAATACTCATCCAAAGTACTCGCATCAGAATCAAAGGAATGGTGTAGTATCTATGGACTAAACATTAGAAATGCCAGAATAAGGGGGAGAAGCTCATCCTATCAAAGACTACATATTTCGAAAGTAGAAGAGATGAGCGTATATTGCATCATCTTGCACATACGTAGAGCAATAACCTGCCCACATATGCTCTCCTCGACTCCGTGTGAGAAAGCAATCTGATGGGGTATCTTTGTGTTATCTTGGTGTATTTTATCAAGTACCCGGTTCAAGTAGTATAAAATCGCGATATGTCTCCAAGATGTCCGTTACTGTGGACGCGGCTATCCAAATAGTTTAACTTCTCACTAGAGGTGCACCAATCTACCCAATGCGCTCGATTACACCCGGTCGGACACACTATTCTATGTAATGTCCGGCCTCGGGTGATCAAAATGTCGTAGTCCTACCTATGCTCTCCATAGAGGTCAATATGTCGGTCTACATCCTAAACGTGAAGGGGTCATGGGCCAATCACCCTAAGCACTCATGCACGTTATGTGGATGACTGACACCAAGTCCACCTCTATATATAGGCATGCCGCTCACTGGGCGCATGCCGTTCAACTGTGACATCTGTAGAGCTTTCAACAGAAACCATACGACATCGATGGCCCCATATACCATTATCCCACGCAATGGTTAGTGCGTATATGCAAGTGGTAATCTCAAATCAAACACCCAATCTCGTTAAGCGTGTTATTATTAAATAACCGCGGACATCGACTAGACTCGTGGCCAATCACTACTAGGTGGTCTCTACCTATCTTGTGAATCCGCCAAAAAGAATCATCCAGGTGGCTGTCGAGAAAATGTCCTTTCAGCCCTCGCTCCGTGAATCACTTGTGGGTACTCTCCGAGTCGAACCGACATTAATCATGCCTATTTCTCCTATTGTATTGAGTGCAATAGTATTTTGTAGATCCGTGCTCAACTCCCAAAGGGATCACAACCCGATAATATAGCAAGGAAAACATACAAGGAATTTGGGGCCATTGATGGGACACTAGCATATCTATACTAAGCATATAGTAGAAATAGGTATGGTATGAACAATAGTAGCAAGAAGGATAGGCTATGCAGTAGTATATGATCTACTTGTAAAGCAAAAGCAATATCACTATTCTAATGCAAGAAGTAGAGAGAAGGAATAGCCGATATTGGAACAAGGTTTTTTTCTTGCGCCGAAGCTCTGCTGAGAAGGACGGGTCATTGTCGATGTAGTCGTACTTAGGGAGAGCAACAGTCTCGAGGTCTACTAGAATAATAGAGTACATGGGGGAAACAAATAAATAACAGGCATACAAATGCAACCCTAATGCATTTCATGGCAATATGTGATTATGATATGCCCTAATGTATCACTAAGCATTTTAAAAGAAGAGGGAGGACATATGGCAATGATTTCCCCACTCCAGGTATTAGTCGATCAAATGATCCTGATGCAAAATGTCCATGTTCATTATGTGAGATGGGTTTGATAGGTATGTCCGTGGGATATTCGGATTGGTTATATTTTTTTGAGCAACTTTCTATTGGAAATATGCCCTAGAGGGAATAATAAATTGGTTCTTATTATATTTCCTTGTTCATGATAATCGTTTATTATCTATGCTAGAACTGTATTAATTGGAAACTCAAATACATGTGTGGATACATAGACAACACACTATCCCTAGTGAGCCTCTAGTTGACTAGCTCGTTGATCAAAGATGGTCAAGGTTTCCTGGCCATAGACAAGTGTTGTCACTTGATAATAGGATCACAACATTAGGAGAATGATGTGATGGACAAGACCCAACCTATGAACGTAGCATATGATCGTGTCAGTTTATTGCTACTGTTTTCTGCATATCAATGTATCTGTTCCTATGACCATGAGATCATGCAACTCCCGGGCACCGGAGGAATACCTTGTGTGTATAAAACGTAGCAACGTAACTGGGTGGCTATAAAGGTGCTCTACAGGTATCTCCGAAGGTGTCTGTTGAGTTGGCATGAATCAAGACTCGGATTTGTCACTCCATATGACAGAGAGGTATCTCGGGGCCCACTCGGTAATACAACATCACAATAAGCCATGCAAGCAATGTGACTAAGGAGTTAGTCACGGGATCCTGTACTACAGAACAAGTAAAGAGACTTGCCGGTAACGAGATTGAACTAGGTATGGAGATACCGATGATCAAATCTCGGGCAAGTAACATACCGAAGGACAAAGGGAACATCATACGTGATTAACTGAATCCTTGACATAGATGTTCAACCGATAAATATCTTCGTACAATATGTAGGAGCCAATATGGGCATCCAGGTCCCGCTATTGGTTATTGACCAGAAGTGTCTTAGGTCATGTGTGCATAGTTCTCGAACCCGCAGCGTCTGCAGACTTAAGGTTCGGTGATGTTTCGGTATAGTTGAATTATTGATGTTGGTAACTGAAGGTTGTTCGGAGTCCCGGATGAGATCCCGAGCGTCACAAGGGTTTTCGGAATGGTCCAGAAACAAAGATTGATATATAGGAATGTTGCATTTGGCTTCCGGAAAGATTTCAGGCATTACCGGTAAAGTACCGGGAGTGACGAATGGGTTCCAGGGTTTTACCGGGAGGGGCCACCCACCCGTGAGAGGACCTAATAGGCCCATGGGTGGTGCACCAGCCCTTAGTGGGCTGGTGAGGCCAACCCAATAAACCTATTTTGGCTGAAACAAAAAAAGAAAAAGAAAAAAAGAAGGAGGTGGACAAGTTGGGAAGGAGTCCTCCACCAAAGCGAATTGGAGGAGGATTCCTCCCTCTTGGGCTGTGACGAACTCTCCTACTTGGTGTAGGAGGCAAGCCACCCTCCCTCTTGTTCCTCCTATATATAGCGGAGGTTTGAGATGCTTTTTGCACCCCAAGCCATTGTGCATCCCTCTCTCCCTCCACCACTTTGTGACACCCCATAGCTAGTTCGATACGGCACGATGAAGCCCTGCCGGAGTAGCTCCACCACCATCACCGCCACGCCATTGTACTGCCGGAGAATTCATCTAGCTCTTAGCCCCTCTTTCTAGATCAAGAAGGCGGTGATCGTCATCGAGCAGTACGTGTGCTGAACGTGGAGGTGTTGTCCGTTCGGCACTAGATCGAGATGGATCGTGATGGGATTGCGGGACGGATCATGATGAGATCACGGGACGGGCTGCGATTTGGATCGCGAAGATGTTCCACTACATCAACCACGTTATATACGCTTCCGCTTAGCGATCTACAAGGGTATGTAGATTCACTCTCCCCTCCCATAGATGATCATCACCATGGATAGGCATTGCGTGTGCGTAGGAAATTTTTTGTTTCTCATGCAACATTCCCCACAGTGGCATCATGAGCTAGGTTCATGCATAGATGACATCTCGAGTAGAACACAAAAGAGTTTTGGGGCATTGGTGCCCAATTTGCTGCCCTCCTTAGTCTTTTCTTGATTCGGCGGTATTGTTGGATTGAAGCGGCCCGGACCAACATTACTCGTACGCTTATGAGAGACCTGTTTCATCGACTAATATGCAACTTGTTGCATAAAGATGATTGACGGGTGTCTGTTTCTTCAACTTTAGTTGAACCGGGTTTGACCGTGGCGGTCCTTGGAGAAGGTTAAATAGCAATTTGCATATCATCGTTGTAGCTTTGCGTAAGTAAGATGCGATTATACTAGATACCCATAGCGGCCACGTAAAATTTGCAACAACAAATTAGAGGACGTCTAAATTGTTTTTGCACGGTATGCTTGTGATGTGATATGGCCAAAGACATGATATGATATATTGGATGTATGAGATGATCATGTTGTAATAGTTAAATATCGACTTGCACGTCGATGCTACGGCTACCGGGAGGAGCCATAGGCTTGTATTTAATTATTTTGCGCTTGGTGATGCTTTGCTTTATCGCTAGTAGTAGCTTTAGTAGTAACATCATTTTTAGCACGACAACCTCGATGGCAGCACAATGATGGAGATCATGGTGTGGCGCCAGTGACTATGGAGATCATGTCGGTGCTTTGGTGATGGAGATCAAGAAGCACAAGTTCATGGCCATATCATGCCATGTATGATTTGCATGTGATGTTAATCCTTTTATGCACCTTATTTTTCTTAGGACGATGGTAGCATTATAAGGTGATCCCTCACTAAAATTTCAAGATAAAATTGTGTTCTCCCCGACTATGCATCGTTGCGACAGTTCGTCGTTTTGAGACACCACGTGATGATTGGGTGTGATAGACTCTACGTTCACATACAATGGGTGCAAAGCAGTTGCACATGTGGAACACTCACGTTAAACTTGACGAGCCTAGCATCTACATACATGGCCTCAGAACACAAGACACCGAAAGGTCGAGCATGAGTCATATAGTGGATATGATTAACATGGAGATGTGCACCATTGAAGTTAAACTCATCTCACGTGATGATCGGACTTGAGTTAGTGAATTTGGATCATGTACCAGTCGAATGACTAGAGGGATGTCAATTTGAGTGGGAGTTCTCAAGTAATATGATTAATTGAACTTATTATCATGAACATAGCCAAAATTGTCTTTGCAAATTATGTTGTAGCTTGCGCTATAGTTCTACTATTTTTGATATGTTCCTAGAGAAAACTTAGTTGAAAGATGATAGTAGCGACTATGCAGACTCGGTCCATAAACTGAGGATTGTCCTCATTGTTGCGTAGAAGGCTTATGTCCTTAATGCAACACTCGGTGTGCTGAACCCCGAGCATCGTCTATGGATGTTGCGAACATCTGACATACACGTTTTTGATGACTGCGTGATAGTTTAGTGCATAATGCTTAACGTCTTAGAATTGAGGCACCGAAGACGTTTTGAATGTCACGAAACATATGAGATGTTCCAAGAGCTGAAATTGTGATTTTAGGCTCGTGCCCGCGTTAAGAGGTATGAGACCTCCGACAAGATTCTTGGCCTGCGACATAAGGGAGAAAAGCTCAATCGTTGAACATGTGCTCAGATTGTCTGAGTACTACAATCGCTTGAATTGAGTGGGAGTTGATGTAACGACTAAGATGCGGTCCTTTCCGATTTAGGGAACGAGGCCCGAATTGGAAAGAAGCGCATCTAAGCATTTCGCAAGCACGATAACATAGCACATACATAATAATAGTAGAATGAAAATTAGGGATTCAACTGCCATCTCATAAATATATTAGAATTACAGCACGCATCCAAACAAGGTAGTTCCGCTACGGACTATAAAACATGAGAAATCACTATGCTACCCTGCATGCTTGCCCACGATCACGACCACGCCTCAGTCTTCTGGATAGTTCACGTATAGGCGGTCGTTCTCCTCATCGTACTGCCACGCCAGCTGCGTGCCGTCGGGATCACCTCCCTCGGGGGTACCTGAACCTGTTGGTGTTTTGAAGGAACCTGTGAGCCACGGGGACTCAGCAATCTATGACCTCGGTGCCAGAACTAGTCAAGTTATTAGGTAAGGAAGGTGGAGTATTTAGGTTGCAGCATCCTAAGCTTACGTAGAACATGTATTGAAGGTGGTCTATACTAGCGAGCGATGATTAACTGATCACTAAGCGATCCTGAACACCTACTTACGTCAATCATAACCCCACCATTTTCCCGATCGAAGAGAGGTCTGCGAAGGGGACATTCACGGTTACGCACACAGTTGGCAATTTTATTATATTATGTTCAAGTTATCTATAACCGGATGTTAACAAATATTCCAAGTTGCCACATAACCGCAGGCACGGCTTTCCGAAAGATTAACCCTGCAGGGGTGCTCCAACTAGTCCATCACAAACGGTCACGGTCCGCAAAGTAATCCTCTATCACGAATCTCGTGATCTCGTCGGATTCCTTAAGAGGAAAACCTCAACTCTGGGGAGAACCAAAGCTTCACCGGGATTCCTATACGCAAGATATATCGCTAAGATAAGACAAGACTAGCTGGATCTCCCAACGTGTCGACGACCTTGATAAGAGTCGCGTATCTCAGTCTCACGACACGCCGAATAAGCGAAGCGTACAGTGTCCAGAGAAGTCTCCCGAGTTGCCCCGGGATGGCCCCGCACGGTGCTCTAGTTTGGACCAACACTCATGAGGAGCACTGGCCCGGGTTGTTGATTAAATTCCTCGGGGAGGACATTCCCTATGCAGATTATTATTAAGTGATTAGCAAATTAACACCAAGGTTGGGTCCTGTCGGACAAATCTTAACACTACGCGATTTATCAAGGGGGTCCCCATAACAACCCCAAACGTGTTAGGAGCGATCAGTTATGGAATCAAACACCGGTAGCCGGTAACTATGGCGGCAATAACGGAACAAAACACTCGGCAAAAGGCTAGGCCTTCCGTTATTTACCAAGTATATAGGTGCATTAATTAAATAACAAATTTAACATAATGATATCTAACTCATGTTATCAGATGAGACATATGCACCTGCAACTAGCAACGCTAACATTAGTAGCTGAGCAAAACCTACTTAGCCATTCAAGATTTGCTAGGAGGGGATAAGTGTTTTGGTTTCATGGAAATTTGAGGAGGCAATTATTTCAGTGGTAGGAAGCAAGCATATGACAAAGGAAACGTAATCTAGCATAACAAGTCTAGAGATGGAATCAAGGTCATATCATCTTGCTTATGATGTCCTCAACTTGGAACTGCTCTTGTTCGTCCTACCCGTACTCTCCTGGATCCACGTACTCGTTCTCCGATCCCGGTGTTACCCAACATAAAAATAGCATCCAATGAATAACATCACCTCAAGATGCAATAAGCACATGATGCATGAGATGAAAATGAACATACATCTCTATTCTACTCACTTGCACATGCATGAGAAGTAAATACAAGTTCCTGGAGAGAACTGCACTCTAAGCTATCTTGACATGCATGAGGATGACATGAACAGATGCGTCACGCGAAAACGATGCAAAAACATATAAAGAACGTAATGATCGGAGCTACGGATCAATGGGAAACAATGAGAAAAGACGTCCTACGTATCAAAAACATCACCACACACTCCAATGGCATACTTCTGGTATTCCCAAGTTGCCAAGACATAAAACAAACAAGAATGGATGGGATGGTGCAATGAAATATCACCACAACATCATCTATGCACTCACAAGCATCAAAACATCAAAACTACACAATCTGCCATAAACAGCATCATAGCAGTTTGAGGGCCACATGCAAAGCACCTACAACCACCCAAATATGCCAAATAGGATATGTGGGAGAAGCTATCCAAGAGTACTACAAGCAAAAGCAAAAAGATAATGCAAAGGAGTTTCACACAGAAAGTTACACAACTGCTAACTTGGGGAAAATATCAGTTTTCACGGACTTTGTGAAAATTCCAGATTCCCACTAGCTGTTTATGCTGTGAAGCATTTTGACAGCACCCAAAACAATATCTACATGACTCCAAATGGAATGAAAATTTACAGAGAGCTATACAAACACAAAAGCTACAACTTTCCAATTTATAGCAAAGGCTGATTCTCAACACATGGACCTCTACAAGCACAACAAGAGGAGAAGAAAATATAAGCAGATTCTCACAGATTTTCACTAAACTGGAATTTCAGCCACATGCCTACTTTGACTAGGCACAACTTTCACATCTGAATTCCTAAGCATGAAACAAATCCAACATGCCATAGAGGGGGTCACCCTCTAATGCCTCAACAAGGAATCAATCTCTTGGGCTCATCACATCTCATGGAACCAAGCTCCAAACATTGAACAAATCTGAAATATGACATTCCCAGAAAGTGTTCCAAAGGCCAAAACTGACTTCAACAATTGATTCCTACAATGATCCTACCCCCAAAAACATATATAATACATATGCACTTGCATAGAATAATTGGGCACCATCTTGAAAAGAAAACCTACATGGAATCACATATAGTGAATAGTGCATCATCACATGTCCTATTCACTAGAACAACACCTACACATCCTCTTGCACACTATCAACACTACTATGGTGCACATGAGGGTTAGCCCTCATGCTCATGTGCCTTAGCACACCACCACACACTCACATGCATCAAGCACAACACATAGAAAGTCCTACACATGCTAGTTAGAACATACACTAACTACACTCACATCATGATTCCAACACCTACACACACAAGCTAGAACATTTGCTCACCAAAGTCTCTACATAACTTGGGCATGTGTGTGACACACACACACATGCACACACACACACAACATCACATGATCAACTACAAATGCACACACACAAGGTATGTGGGGGGAACCCACACACACACATACACCACACTCTTGCACAATTAGTGCATGAGCTCAACTCTCATCATGCACATGTGTTTCACACACACACACACCACATAAGCATCACCACTTGGTGCCATACACCCACAAAGTGTACACAAACACATGATACTTACACACACATATATGCACACAACCTACCTCGAGAGGACCTACATCGACGGCTCGACGAGGCACGTAGGCTCCGGCGACAGAGAAGGAACAGCGTCTACGCTACGGGCTACTGCTCTCGATCTAGGATAGGGAAGAAGGTGAGATGGATCTTCCTCACCTACTGGACGAGGTGGTCGCGTGGGCCGGAGAGGAAGTAGAGGAAGAAGGGGGAAGGAGCCGCTCGGGGAAGATCGTCGGGGAAGAAGGCCGCCGTCGTCGAGGAGGTGTAGTAGTGCCGATCTTGTCGTCCTAGCCGCGGGAATGGGCTCCTGAAGGATCCCACGTGCTTGCCGAGGTGTTGGAGGGTCCGTAGGTGTACGGGCGCGACGGTGAGGAGCTTCTCAGCTTGCGGCCATGGCGGAGGAGGTCGATCCCCTTACCTGGTGTCGTCGACAGAGAGGGAGAAGGAGATGGGATGGAGGTGGCGGCGCGAGGGGGGAACCCTAAGCTGCACGGACGCCAAGGGGTGGCTTATATGGAGGAGGAGAGGCGAGGGACGCGCCTCGACGTCCGTGACGGCATCTGCTGCCGTCGCTCTGCCTCTGTCTCTGAAGAAATGTGATAGAGGAAGTAGAACAGGGAACGTCGTCTACACGAGAGGGAGAGGAGTTGGGCCTGCTAGTGGGAGGAGGCCCACTAATTGGTGCTAGATAGAAGAAAATGTAAATCCCCGGTGTTTCCAAATACAAAATAACCAGAGAAAGAAAATAAAGCAAAGTCAAATCTGTTGGGGATAAAAATAAAACAAAAATGTCCCAGGTCATAAGGATTTATGACCTATTTAAATAAATTGGAAAATAAATATTTGGAGCAAATAAATATTAACAAAACAGAATTAATGGATCTGTTTTGTATTTATTTGCACCTTTAAAACCAAGTTACAAAACAACAACTTCACATGTTCACAAGCACCACAATACATGCTAAAACATGGACATTTTTAAAACAGAGAAGGATCAAGTAACTTTTGGACTTGAGATAAAAGAGAAGGGGAAGTTTTTAAAACCCTAGTGCAAAACAACATGGTTACACCTACTCTCAAACTACATCCACATCATTCCACTTATCACACATATACCACAACATCCATCACAAGAACAAGAATACAAAGCGTGGAATGGATGGAATGCATGCATGCAAAGGAAGAACAAGATAAGGTGACACACATGAAATCATATGCATTGAGCTCTCATGTCAATGACACGTTGGACCCACATAGAGAAGGTTCCAAATATGGTAAGCTACACTCTTGGGGCATTACAGTTGATCTTCCAGATAAGATAGTGATTGACATAGTTCTACAAAGTCACTACCACCAAGCTACAGAGCTTCGTGATGAACTATAACATATCAGGGATAGAGATGATGATCCTTTAGCTATTAGCGATGTTTGACACCACGAAGGTAGAAATCAAGTAGGAGCAACAAGTGTTCATGGTTAGTAAAACCACTAGTTTCAAGAAAGGCAAGGGTTAAAAGGGATATTTCATGAAATGGCAAACTAATTGCCACTCTAGTAAAGAAACCCAAGGTTGAACCCAAACCCGAGACAAAGTGCTTCTGTTATGAGGGGAACACTCACTGAAGCGGAACTACCCTAGTTACTTGGTAGATGAGAAGCTGGCAAAGTCGACAAAAGTATATTGGATATGCATGATATTGATGTGTACCTTACTAGCACTCCTAGTAGCACCGGGGTATTAGATACTGGTTCGTTTGCTAGGTATTAGTAACTTGAAATAAAAGGTACGGAATAAACGGAGACTAGCTAAAGGAGAGGTGACGATGTGTGTTGGAAGTGTTTCCAAGGTTGATGTGATCACGAGCGTACGCTCCCTCTACTTTCAAGATTAGTGTTGAACCTAAATGTTGTTTGGTGTTTTTGTTGAGCATGAACATGACTGATTGTGTTTATTGCAATACAGTTATTCATTTAAAAAGAATAATGGTTATTCTGTTTACTTGAATAATACCTTCAATGGTCATGCGCCTAATATGAATGGTTTATTGAATCTTGATCGTAGTATTACACATGTTCATAACATTTGTTGCCAAAAGATACAAAGTAGTAATGATATTACCACTTACTTGTGGCACTGCAACTTGAGTCATATTGGTATAAAATGCTTGAAGAAGTTCCATGCTGGTGGATCTTGGACTTACTCGTTTTTGAATCGCTTGAGACATGCAAACCATGCCTATTGGTATAAACGCATGAAGAAACTCCATGCAGATGGATTGTGTAGACTCAATTGATTTTGAATCAATTGAGACATGCAAATCATGCCATGTGGGCAAGATGACGGAAGGCCTCGTTTTCAGTGAGATGGAACGAATAAGTGACTTGTTGGAAATAATACATTTTGATGTATGCAGTACAATGAGTGTTTGACCACGCAGTGGACATCTATATGTTGTTACTTCAGTGATGATTTGAGTAGATACTAGTGTATTTGCTTGATGAATTACAAGTCTAAAATATTGAAAAGTTCAAGCAATTCCAGAGTGAAGTTGAATATCGTCGTGACAAGAGGATAATATGTCTACGATGTGATCGTGGAGGCAAATATATGTAGCGACCTAACCTGAAATGGCCAAGTCTGTGGTGTTTCCGTACCATCCCAAGATCATGCTGGTACACACACAGTACATCAATGTATATATCGAGAGTTCAATCACACAGCTTTATTAATCGGATCTCATATCGAGTAATTTATTACAATAAGGATTACAATAAAGAGGCTGAAGGCCAACTCATGAGATAACTAAAGGAAGACTAGCGGAAGCTTCAAAGGTAGCTGAGTCCATCTGACTCCAGGGCATATCACCGAGCGTGGATCATGACCTCACTCCTGGTCGGATAAGTACTCTGCAACATGACACGTTGCAGCCGTGTAGGTCAGCATATTGAATATGCCGGCAAGTCACAAAGAGAGAGGTGAAAAAATATCATCTATACTATATGCATATATGACAGGTGGGGCTGTAGTTTTTAGCAGAAAAGCAAAGTTTTCTCCTACAACAAGAGAGGGCTAAAAGCAAAATTTTACTACATTGTTGGTTGTTAATGAGATGGTGCCACCAACCATATCTCATACCCAAGTTGTCAATAATACCCACATCATTAATATTATTTGTGTTGAGAATTCCAGATAATTTCAGTTCCTTCGGCTCAAGTTGTCCATGACTGTGGACACGACTAATCGATTAGGTTAGTGTGATAGCCCGATGCCGACGTTCCAGAAGATTCCCCTTCTATTCCGTTTTCGTCGTGTGTCTATTTTCTTTTGCCCCATCATCATTGCATCATGCGCATCATCAACATTGCATTAGCATCTCCGTTGCCGCCAGTTTTCAAAACTTGCATCCGTTAGTAGTTGCCGGTTCTCGTCGTTGTCCGTTCTGAGTCCGATCACACTCGCACGCACCCGCGGCATCGTCGTAACCCTGTTTTCAACGTGTGTGAAAAACTTTATCTGATCGGGGTGAAACTTGGCACGCGGTCGGGATTAGTTATAGCTAGGCCGCCTGTCGAATTTCGTCGTGATCGGAGTCCGTCTGATACCCAAACGGTCGACCGTAGCGGCACCGTATCCGATCTACCGTCGGATCTGTGTCGGTGTTTTTAAAATTCGGTGCCGCGCCGCCGTTCTCCCCCTCGTTCCCAGATATCGCCTCTACACGGCCTCGTAACCATTCCCGCGTTCGGAATAAGTCGAATCCGACCGCGCGGTTGAAACCGGGTCGGAATTTCGCTAAACCTAGCCCCCCATTTGTCTATAAATAGCCCCCGGGTAATTTTAGACAACAACCCTACCCCGTGCCTCGTTTTGCGTGCCACCTACCCCGAAACCCTAGCTCCCGCAGCCTCTCTCTCCCACTAGTGCCGCCGACCCGCCAGGCCCGATCCAGGCCCGCCTTGGGCCCAGATCCGCCGCCGCCTCATGCCGCCCCGCTCCTCCCGAGTTGCTGCCGCCGCCTCGGTTCCGCAGCCCGCACGCGCCTCCTCCCTCCGGTCTCCTCGAAGTCGCCGGCCCCTGCCGCGGCTCGCCGGAGCAACATCGCCGGCCGGAGCCGCCGTAGCGGGGCCCCCACCTCGTCTCGAGCTGCGTGCAGGAGCTGCCCCACCGCCAGAGGCACTGTAGACCGCGCGCCGCCGCGCCCGATCTCGCCTCCCGCGACCCCGCCGCCCGGCCCGTTCCCGCCGCGCCGAGTCCCTCCGCCAGCCGCCGCCGCGGGAGCCTGCACCGCCGCCGGCTGTGCCTCAGGTCGAGGGCACGAGGAGGGCGTCGCCCCGATCCCCAACGACCCCGCCTGGGCCTCCACTGCCCCGACCGGCCCAACTGGCCACGAGGCCGAGCCGGCCCAAGCCAGGGTGGCCCCTCCACCAGCCTCCCCTCATGGGCCGTTAGGGAAAATTAGGTTTATTCGGAATTTAAGTAAATTTCAGATATTAGAGTTATATTTAGATGCCCGTAGTTTCTAAACCGTAAGTCGGATCGCGAAGATTTAGATATGTATCTCGTGTAGAATTTTGCGTAGATTACGATTTCACAACTTGCATATTTGCTTGACGTCGTTTAGCGCACCGTATGCCTAGAAACATGTGCTGTCCTAATATGTTTTGCCCGTAGTTTATTTTTCGCGCGTGTCCGGTTTGCCCGAATGCCTTAGACAAAATGTTCATGTTTTAGGAACCATTTTCCCATGTATTTTAGAGCAGGCATTAGTATTTTTGCGTGTAGGGAATTGCCGCTAGTTTAATTTTCCGTGTCTAGGTTATTATCTCGCATTTTTCGTGTGGCAATATTTTGTTGCGCAACCCCACATATCATATATGTTTCCGGGGTAGAAAAATCCATCGGATTTTTCTGTGCAATTAGTTTTAGCATTAGAGAAAGTTAGTTCGCACGATATTTTGCTATGTTGCCCTCTTGTCTTTCTCGTAGGAATTATTCCGGGCTTCGTTTAACGGAGTTGTTAACTAGAGAGTTGTCCTTGGGTGTTTAGTCTAGCCCCTGGTATTTTTAGTTGCAATAGATATGCATGTTTAGGTGTGGTTTGCTTGCTCTCAAGTTGCTAGAAATAGTGCTGATTTGGAGGTGCTGAAATATTTCTAAGTCTGGAATCTGTTATATTTTGTTGCTGTCTTGTCTTGCTTGTATCTTGTGATCTGTAGCTCTTTTGAGGTTGGTCCAATGGAGTAAGTTGTAGTCCTTATGTTTCTCTAGATTGATGTGAATTTTCATGCCATTTGGGGTCCGGTAGCTATTGGTTTTGCTGCTGTCAATATAGCTTCAGATCGAAAACTGCACTTTCATGAGGTGTAATTTTCACTAAGTCTGAAATAGTGTGTGAGATGCCATTTTGTGTCTTCTTTCCCTAGTGATCCATGATGCCATGTTAGTTGTTGTTAGTTGTTTGTAGTAGTGCGTTTTGCCCTCTTTCGTGTCATGCCTTGCTTGAGTTTATCGGAGTTGTGTAGGCCATAGTTGTGGGGTGTAGAAAATGCTATGTGGCTGATTTTGGCAGATTGTAGTCATTTCTTGTTTTGCTCGTAGTTTTTGAACCGTAGCTCCGATTTGATCGTGTCCTACATGAAACTTGCTTAGAATCTCGTGTAGTTTCATTTTCTCTTGATGTTTGTATGTTTTGAAGTGCTCGTGACCGTCGTTGCACACATTTTGCACTCATGCCATCATATCTTGTGGTGCTTGTATCTTTTGATCCGTAGCTCCGTTGGAGATGTTCTTTATGTGTAGATTGCTTGAAATGACACGTAGAATCACGTGAACCTATTTGTTTTGCTGTTTAACAACTAATTAAATGTGTTAGTTCAGATCTGGACAGAATCGTAAATTAACATGTGAGGTCGTTTCGGAGATGCTATAGTCATTTCGGACCTCATTTCAAATGCCTAGATAGGTAGTTTAATTACGCTTCACCTCTTGCCATGTTTAACCACATTTAATATTCCCGTGTACCTAATCGGGATAGAACTAAATAAATTAACGTGGAGATTCGTCAATATGCAACTCGTTGCATATTGAACTTCACTTAATGTGTAGTGTTTGATTGTGTGAATTGTCATGCCGTGACTTGCCTGTATTCAGATGCTCATGCATCATTTGTGTTGTGCATCGTGTGGTGAATTCTGTGTGATGATTTGTGTTTCCGGTTTGCTTCGTCTCGATAGAGTTCCGCAACGTGCCGGATTGTGAGGACCCGTTCGACTACGTCGGTTCGTCTGCTTCACGGAGGCATTCTTCTTCCAAGCGGGATCTCAGGCAAGATGACCATTTCCCCAGATACCATTACTATCATTGCCATGCTAGTTTTATCGTTTCTATCGTTTATGTCTCGTTGCCTACCACTTGTTAAATATCAGCCTCTCAACAATGCCATGAAACCTTCAACCTGTTCGACCTAGCAAACCACTGATTGGCTATGTTACCACTTGCTTAACCCTGTGTTAGCGTTGCTAGTTGCAGGTGTAGATGCTTCCATGTGATAACATGGGTCCCTTGTCATATCACCATATTTAATGCTATTTAAATTAATGCACCTATATACTTGGTAAAAGGTGGAAGGCTCGGCCTTTCTAGCCTGGTGTTTTTTCCACCTTTGCCCCCTTAGTTTCGGCTACCAGTGTTATGTTCCATAAATGAGCGCTCCTAACACGACCGGGGTTGTTAGGGGGACCCCCTTGATAATTCGTTTTAGATGAAAGCTGGTCTGGCAAGGCCCAACTTTGGTACTATATTTGCCTAAACACCTAATAAAATTGCATAGAGACTTTCCGGACCACGAGGATAATTTAATCAAGCCCCGGGCCAGTGCTCGTCATGAGTGTTGGTCCCACCTGAGCGATGTCCGGTGCCCCTCTGGTCACCCGGAGGTTTAGCGATCCCGACATCTAGCTCATCCGTCGTGTCCTGAGAACGAGGTATGCGACTCCTATCTGGATCGTGGACACGTCGGGGGGCCTTGCTGGATTAGTTTTACCTTTGATGAGATATCTTGTGCATCGGGATTCCGGTGATGCTTTGGGTAATCTCAGAGTTGAGGTTTTCCACTAGGGAATCCGACGAGATCGCGAGCTTCGTGGTTGAGGATTTCTATGCGGCTTGTGGTAATTTGTGATGGACTAGTTGGAGCACCCCTGCAGGGTTAAATCTTTTCGGAAAGCCGTGTCCGTGGTTATGTGGCAACGTGGAAGCTTTGTTTAACACTGGTTCTAGATAACTTGAAGTTAACTTAATTAAAACTTGCCAACTATGTGTGTAACCGTGACAACTTCCCAAGAAAAATCCCGAATTGGATCCAAAATTGTCTCTTTCGTGAGTTCCTTCTCCGATCGAGGACACGGTGGGGTTATGTCTGACGTAGGTAGGTGTTCAGGATCATACATTTGATCATCAGTAGTTCACGTCCGCTATGCGTAGATCTTCCCCCTCTTATTTCTTGTACTCGTAAGTTAGCCACCAAATATATGCTTAGCCGCTGCTGCAACCTCACCACTTAACCCTACCTCACCCATTAAGCTTTGCTAGTCTTGATACCTTTGGAAATGAGATTGCTGAGTCCCATGTGGCTCACAGATTACTACAACACCAGTTGCAGGTATAGGTTACTTGACGCGAGCGCGTTGATTATTCATTTGGAGTTGCTTCTTCTTCTTCTACTTCATCGATCTAGGATGGGTTCCAGGCCGGCAGCCTGGGATATCAAGGATGGACGTCGTTCTTATTTTCTCGTTTGTTTTCGTTCGTAGTCGGACCCTACTCTTACTCTTGATGATTATGTAATGTACTGATGTGACTCTGATGTAGCTTGTGGCGAGTGTAAGACAATTCTATATATTCCTCTTCTTTTCAGTACATGTACTTGTAACGATATCCATTCTTGCGACACGACGAGATGCGCTTCTATCCCTGACGAGGCCCCCGTGCCAAATTGAGGATAGGGTCGCATCTTGGGCATGACAGTTAGGGTACTTTGCAGAGTTTTTCACACGTTCCCCACAAGATTTGATCGTCTCCGGTGGATTCCTCAGACTTGAAGGTGTTTGAGAACCGGATGATCAAATCATGGTCTTTCAACGGGTTCCTGTGAGCCAGTGTCGGTGCCCATCCAATCCTATCATTCTTCTACATCTCGTAGCACCGCCCGTCCAGAGTCACCACATTGTCCAACCAAGCTAGAGCCCATAATGACATATGGCTGTGCAGGTAAGCCTTGGTTCTTGAAGCATCCATCCATCTCTTCGTGCCTGGGTGAAGCTTTCCACAAGATGTCATGGCTCTTCCCCATGCATCCCGGGTCCTCCGCTGGTTTTCCCCAGGGAGCCCATCTGAACCGTCCTTCACCCAGAGGTGTATTGCATCACGATGTCTCGAAAAGTCTTGAAATAACCGGTCTTGATTATTAAATTCTCACAACACTCGTGATAAACACTCAACCAAAACCCCATCCACTAAAAAGCATAGAAAAATAAAAATTTATCGTCCCGGGCCAAGTAACAAGGGTGATGGGTGCCTACCACATGGTACTACATCAAGAACCAATTTTTCCGATTACCTACTTTGCATGCAATAGGTGAAGAAGGTAGAACTAGATGCATATAAAACATAGCTAAAACATGATCAACGTGACTTGCCTTGCTGATGACTGTCGAACTCGAGCGCTTCTAGATAACAAGCTTCGCACTCCGGATGATCTAAATAAACAATAATTTCACACAATAAGCATTACAACAGCAAGTAAACAAAATAAAGCAACAAACAAAAAGTGGCTAGAACATGAGAGAACAAAATTGTCCTACAAGAACTAAAATGGAATATGTTTTGTTGAAAACCCCAAGATAAAATATCCTAAAAATTCTGAAACTAAACCTACTGGTAAATAAGATCACTAGTTATCATTACCAAAAAGAATCAACTCAGAAACAATTTTTAAACTCCCGGTATTAACAAAACAAGATTTAAACCAAATCCGTATAAATTCAAAATTTAAAATTTAAAACATGGTCAAACTTTATATCTACAGAAACTACGTAAAATTTGTGATCCAATGCAAAAAAGAATCACCTAATTTGGAGATATAGAATAAAAGTTATTAAGATTTTCAGTTTAGGATCTAATCTGTTTTCAGAAATAAAAACAGAAAAAGAATAAAAGACTAGGCTACGTGGCAGGCTGTGAGTGGCTGAGATATGTGCGCGTTTTAGTCTAACTGGCGGACGGCCGCAAAATAAAGAAAAACTCTTTGGCTAAAGTTAACTAATAGAAAAACGAATGTTTTTTTAAACAAAACCGAAAGGGTATCTACTGATCAAATCTAGGGCGTAGATTGGTGATCTTACGGTGGGAGGGAAAAGGAGACTGTCTGACCACGACTGCAGTGGAGGATCTCCGGCGAGCTGCTCCGGCCGAAGGTGAGGGTGGCGAGGGGGGCGTCTCCGGTGGCAGAAGTCGGCGGCGGGTGAGTCCAGGCGACGAAGGGGGATCTCCGGCGTCCTCTGGTGGCGTCGGGCGGTGCTGGGGGCGACGGAGGGGCGCGGCAGAGATCTGGAAGGGCTTGGCTCCGGCGAGGTGTCCGATGGGGCGTGAGGCGAGGAGAGGTCGGGGTTTCAAGGGGAACGGAGTGCGGAGGGGGTGGGGGGTATTTATAGGGCGACGGGAAGCGAGGTGAGGGAAGGAGATCGATGAATCGGGCTCGGGATCCGGCGAGGTGTGTTCGTGGAAGTTGCTCGCTGCAGGAAGGAAAGAATCGGGAGGTAGGCGAAGAAGTGATCGGGCTGGATCCTATTTCCCATCGGGCCCAGGTGGCTTTCCAAATAAAACGTTTCGTTTCCTTTTAATAAAAACAGGAAAAGAAAGTTATGAAAAGGAATTAAATCTTTTTGTGAAAATATAGGTATTATATATCAAAATGATCAGAAAATTATTTCCCACAGCGTGGACATTTTCTTTTTCACAAAATAAAAACTTTATATTTTTTTTAAATCCAACAAATCCAAATTTTGTCTTTAAAAGTTTTGGCACTATTTTTCTTGTGACTTTTTTTGGGGTGTCATGCTACCTCCTCTCTTTCTTGCTTGGCAAGTATTTGTCATGAAAATTTGTGGGTGAAATTTCTTGTGCCAAAAAAATTCAAATCAAAAACCAAAGGAAAATTCAAATGCCACATTCATTCAAATAAAATGCATAGATGCTTAGCTACGATTGTAAAACATTCCGAATTGAAAATTTGGGATGTTATAAACCTACCCACCTTAAGATCAATCTCGCCCTCGAGATTCGGGTTGGCTAGAAAATAGGTGCGGGTGGTCTCAACAAAGATCTTCTTCCCGTTTCGAGGTGGCTTCTTCCTCGGTGTAATGACTCCACAATACCTTGCAAAACTTGATGATCTTGCTGCGAGTAACTCTGTTGGCAGTCTTGAGAATCCAGACGAGTTTCTCCTCATAAGTTAGATCACTGTCAAGCCATATGGCCTCTAGGGGCACAGTGTTTCTCAATGGAATATCAGCCATCTCAGCATGGCATTTCTTCAACTGGGAAACATGGAAAACATCGTGAACTCCGGACAATCCTTCCGACAATTCTAGCTTGTATGAAAACTCCCCCTACATTCAAGAGCTTTGTAGGGGCCAATGAATCGGGGTGCTAACTTTCCTTTTACACCAAATCTCTTGATTCATCGAAGTGGGGACACACGAAGGTATGCTCGATCTCCCACTTCGTATGTTACTTCCTTGCGTTTGCTATTAGTATAACTCTTCTGTCTGGACTGAGCTATCTTGAGTTGGTCACGAATCAGCTTGACCTTCTCTTCAGAATCTCGGATAAGGTCAGGACCAAAAAGTTTCCGGTCTCCAACACCATCCCACATCAAAGGCATTCTGCACCTCCTTCCATCTAAAGCTTCGAAAGGGGCCATCTTCAGATTGGTCTAATAGCTGTTGTTGTATGAGAACTCAGAGTAAGGTTAATTATCGTCCGAGCTAGACCCATAGTCTAGTGCACAAGCTCTCAACATGTCCTCCAGAATCTGATTGACTATATCGGTCTGTCCATCGGTCTGTGGGTGAAAAGCTGTACTGAACTCCAATCTCGTTCCCAAGGTTTCGTGTAGTTGATGCCAAAACTTTGGCGTGAATTGGGTTCCTATATCAGACACGATACTCTTTGAAACTCCATGCAGACATACGATCCTGGTCATATATATCTTGGCCAGCTTAGCACTCGTGTAGGTAGTCTTCAGGGAATGAAGTGAGCTACCTTGGTCAAACGATCGAGCACTACCCAGATAGAATCATAACCTGAACGGGTCCTAGGTAATCCTATGATGAAGTCCATACCAAGTTTCTCCCATTTCCACTCGGGTATCGGCAAAGGTTGAAGTAATCCTGCTGGCTTCTGATGTTCGACCTTTACTCATTGACAAACATCGCATATTGCTACATACTCGACAATATCCTTCTTCATTCCTGTCCAGAAGAAACTTTCTTTTAAGTCTAGATACATATTTGTGTTGCCCGGGTGTATCGAGTATAGTGAAGCGTGGGCTTCCTGAAATATCAACTTCCTGAGTTCAGGATCATTGGGCACATAGATACGGTCCTCAAACCATATAGTTCCATGTTCATCCTCACGAAAACCTATAGCCTTCCCGCCATTCATTCTTTGCTTTATCTCAGCTATCACCTTGTCTGACTTCTGTGCTTCACGGATTTTACTGGTCAAGGTGGACTGAATCTCCAGCGTGGCTAGATATCCTCTTGGAACTATCTCCAACTTCAGCTCTCTAAGATCGTCGGCTACCTCGTGGGGTAATCCTCCCGCTATGAGCGTGTTCACATAACTCTTACGGCTCAAGGCATCTGCGACAACATTTTCCTTCCCTGGGTGATAATGCAACCTCATGTCATAGTCCTTGATCAACTCTAGCCATCTCCTCTGTATGAGATTCAATGCCTTCTGCGTGAAAATATATTTCTGGCTCTTGTGATCAGTGTAAATATCGCAACTATTTCCGATAAGGAAATGTCTCCAGGTCTTTAGAACGTGCACTACGGCTGCTTACTCCAAATCATGTGTGGCATAGTTCAACTCATGAGTTCTGAGTTGTCTGGATGCATAGCCTACAACTTTTCCTTCGTGCATGAGTACTCCTCCAAGTCCTTGACGTGATGCGTCACAATACACGTGGAAGTCCTTCCGAATGTTAGGCAATATCAGCACCGGGGCTGTAACCAAACATTTCTTCAACTCTTGGAAACTGGCTTCACATTCATCGGTCCAATTATACTTGGACTCCTTCTTTAACAACCCTATCATGGGCTTGGCAATCTTCAGAAGTTCACGATAAACCTCCGGTAATATCCGGCAAGTCCGAGGAAACTGCAGATCTCCTTAACTGAGGTGGGTGCTAACCATTCGGTGACTGATGCAACCTTGGCGGGATCTAGTGCTATTCCGTCTCCCGAAATAACGTGTCCGAGGAATCCGACTTCTTTCAACCAAAATCCACATTTGCTGAACTTCGCATACAAGTAATGCTCTCGAAGTTTCTCCAAAACTAGACACAAGTGTGCCTTGTGTTCTTCGTCGTTCTTGGAGAATATCAGTATGTCATCGATGAACACCATGACAAACTTTTCTAGATATTCCATAAACACCTTGTTCATCATACTCATAAAATATGCAGGAGCATTAGTGAAACCAAATGACATAACTGTGTACTCATATAGACCATACCTTGTGGTGAAGGTTGTCTTGGGTATATCCTGCTCACGATTTTTCAACTCATGATACCCTGATCGAAGATCGATCTTGGAGAACACTCGGGTATCCAACTAACTGGTCAAACAAATCATTGATCAGCGGCAAGGGATACTTGTTCTTGATGGTTGCCTCGTTCAATGCATGATAATCGACTACCATTCTCAAGGATTTATCCTTCTTCTCTACCAAGGGAACTCGGGCTCCCCAAGGTGACGAACTTGGCGAATATACCATTTGTCTAGTAACTCCTTGATCTCCTTCTTGATTTCTTCTAAATCATTTGCGGGCATCCGATAGGGTCTCTTGGATATTGGGGCTGTCCCTGGTAATAACGCAATCAGAAACTCAATCTCCCTATCCGGTGGCATGCCTGGAAATTCCTCCGGGAATACATCTAGAAAGTCTTGTACGATCAAAAGTTCCTCTTGAACAACTCGTGTGAGCGAATTCACCCGTTTACTCTGTGATGGGCGTTGGCAAACGTACTTAATCCGTTTTCGCTCTGGGTGGTGAGAAAAATAGACTTAAGGGCACAATCAATGTTTCCTTCATACTTGGCTAACCAATCCATGCCAAGGATTACATCCAATCCCTGTGACTCTAATACGATGAGGTCGGTGGGAAATTTATGGTTTCCGATGTTGAGGCTCAAAGCATGGCATCCTATCCCGGTTGTCATCATGCCCCCAGGGGAACTGACTTTAATGGGCTGACTAAGGGTTCTTGTTGGTAAACTATACTTTTCCACAACTACCCTTGATATGAATGAATGTGTTGCACCAGAATCAAAAAGTACCAGTACTAGACGTGAATTTAGCAAAAACTTACCAACCACCATATCGGGGTGATCATAGACCTCTTCAACATCAATGTGGTTCACGTGAGCTCGGGGAAAGGATTGGGCTTCCTTGCTGCTGAGTATCCATTGCCGTTTCCATTTCCCAGCTTGTTCTAGGGCATTCAGTGGCATAGTGTCCCGTCTTTTGGCACTTGAAGTAGGTGATATGGTTCAGATCCTTCTGAGCTGGGGTGGGATGGTGCTGAGTGCCATTACCTCCATTGCCATTTTTGAAGTTGCCGCAGTTCCGGTTGTTCCAATTTCCTCCATGGTTGTGGCCTCCATGGTTATACACTGGATGGTTATGGTGGGTGTGTCCTCCAAACTTACCGGATCCTGCTCCGGCATTCCCTGAATAGGGTGTGTAACGGGGCTTCTGCTGAACTCCAGAATTGAACTTCCCATGTCCAAACTTCCGTTTGCGGTTCTCAATCTACTGTTGTTTCCCCTCCAAGATGAGGGCCTTATCTACCAGCTCCTGGTAGTTGTTGAAGTTGGCCACAGTCATCTGAATGCTCAACTCATCGTTGATTCCTTCCAAGAACTTCTCCTGCTGGGCCGCATCATCGGCCACATCTCGAGGTGCATATCGGGCGAGCATGCTGAATTCATCAACATAATGAGCTACAGAGCAATTTCCCTGGCGTAAGTTGTGAAACTCATGCTTCTTCAGACTCATGGATCCAACTGAGACATGAGCAGTGAGGAAGGCTTGCTTGAACTGCTCCCAAGTCACACCATCAATGGGCTATGTGGTGGTGTAGTTCTCCCACCATGCAGCTATGGGGCCTTCAAGTTGATGTGCGACAAAGCGCACCTTCTCAGCTTCAGTACATCCAGCAGTGATTAGTTCCCTCTCCATCTTGCAGAGCCAATCATATGCCACAATGGGCTCAACGCTGGTGGAGAAAGTCCGAGGATTCAACCTCAAGAAACGGACGAGATTGTCGGCCTGGGGTGGATGATGGTTGTTGTTATTGTTCTGGTTCTGAATGATCAACTGCATCAGGGCATTCTGTTGGTGGATCAACTGAGTGAGTTCCGGTGGGAAGTTGGAGGCAGGGTCACGTCTCGGAGGCAGCTGGTGTTTTTTAGAGGGATGGGATTAGCAAAGAACAAGGGTCTAAAGAGAAAATACACTACCCATATGAAATGCAACAAACAATTATCACACCACACATTTATTCATTAATCATCTCAAAAGGTTCAAACACGGAGATACAAGTTTGCGATAACCTAAACATCAGCCTAAATGTTTAATGCTAAGATAAATTGGTGGACTTGTCTATGTGTCCTCCTCACACATGCAGGGTGGTGGGTCCGTTGGTAGAGCTTGCTTCGTAGTCCTCCTCGTTGTTGATCAAGGGGGCTACGTCTCCATCAAGGTGAAGATTTTCGCCCATGTCCAATTCTTCTTCCAGATATGCGACACGAGCCTTCAACTTCTTGATCCTCTCCAGGAAGTCCTTCACCTCCAGGTCGTGCTCGTAGTGGGCTTCTCGGGCTTCTTCTTCAAGGTCGAATTCGCGGAGCGACAATTGCTTGATCTTCCTTGTGTCCTTGATTACACGAAGATCCAGAGTCCCGATGTGTGTCTCCAAGGTCTAGGCATAGAACAGGAGAGCGTCTTTAGTCTTGGTCGTGATGATTTATCCATGTGCTCCTCTCCCGGAGACCGTGAATAATTCCGGTGAAATGGGACAATCTGTGTACACCTCCTTGATACGTCCGAGTGCATAGTGAACCGCCATGTCCCTTCCGAGAATCCAGCTGGGTGCGATGAACTTGAAGTCCACACGTTCTTTGCGCGTCTCGATTGTTCTTCTGGGGATTTGCTCCTCAATCATGAAGCGTGCATCTGTCGGGTAAGACATGGTAGGTTTTTCGGTGATGGTTTTCAGAGCAATCCATAAGTCCTTGGTGATCTGCATCAGCTCCTTTCTGAAGGGCATTGCTGCGTCGGGCTGGCAAAACTCCGTGACCTTAACTAGGATGAAGGTGGCCATCTAGAAAACATTGGAAGATCGGAGAGAAGTCAGAAATGAGCAGAAGAGAAATATAGAAGATTTATAGATATAAGAAAATAGTTTTCTTCCTAAGGCTTTTCCAATCCTAGAGGTTACGTGCTACGGTCACCGTCTGCTCTCATACCATATCTATAGCGCCCCGACCTGAAACAACCAAGTCTCTGGTGTTTCTGTACCATCCCAAGATCATGCTGGTACAGACATAGTACATCAATGTATATATCGAGAGTTCAATCACACAACTTTATTAATCGGATCTCATATCGAGTACTTTATTACAATAAGGATTACAATAAAGAGGCTGAAGGCCAACTCATGACATAACTAAACGAAGACTAGCGGAAGCTTCGAAGGTAGCTGAGTCCATCTGACTCCAGGGCATATCACCGAGCATGGATCGTGACATCACTCCTGGTCGGAAAAGTACTCTGCAACATGACACGTTGCAGCCTTGTAGGTCAGCATATTGAATATGCCGACAAGTCACAAAGAGACAGGTGAAAAAAATATCATCTATACTATATGCATATATGGCAGGTGGGGTTGTAGTTTTTAGCGGAAAAGCAAAGTTTTCTCCTACAACAAGAGAGGGCTAAAAGCCAAATTTTACTACATGGTTGGTTGTTAATGAGATGGTTCCACCAACCATATCTCATACCCAAGTTGTCAATAATACCCACATCATTAATATAATTTATGTTGAGAATTCCAGATAATTTCAGTTCCTTCGGCACAATTTTTCCATGAAAGATCTCGGCTCCAGCGAGGTGGCTCCTGGGGCGTGAGGCAAGGTGAGGTCGGGGTTTCGAGGGGAACGGAGTGCCGAGGGAGTGGGGGTATTTATAGGGCGACGGGTGGCGAGGTGAGGGAAGGAAATCAGCGAATCGGGCTCGGGATCCGGCGAGGTGTGCTCCTGGAAGGTGCTCGCTGCACGAAGGAAAGAAATCGGGAGGTAGGGGAAGAAATGATCGGGCCGGACCCTATTTCCCATCGGGCCCAGGTGGCTTTCCAAATAAAACGATTCGTTTCCTTTTAATAAAAAGACGAAAAGAAAGCTATGAAAAGGAATTAAATCTTTTTCCTAAAATATAGGTATTATATATCAAAATGATCAAAAAGTTATCTCCCACAACGTGGACATTTCCTTTTTCACAAAATAAAAACTTTATAAAAATTTATTTATTTTAAAATCCAATAAAAATCCAAATTTTGTCTATAAAATTTCTGGGACTATTTTTCTTCTGACTTTTTTTAGGGTGTCATGCTACCTCCTCTCTTTCTTGCTTGGCAAGTACTTTTCAGGAAAATTTGTGGGTGAAATTTCTTGTGCCAAAAAAAAATTCAAATCAAAAACCGAAGGAAAATTCAAATGCCACATTCATTCAAATAAATTGCATAGATGCTTAGCTGCAATTGTAAAACATTCCAAATTGAAAATTTGGGATGTTACAATATATATCCGAGTTGCAAGTTTGGTAAATATCTAAGACAATGTGAAAATTGTTTCACAACTCATGCAACCTGGAACACCATAGTGTGATGGTGTGTCCGAACATCATAGTCGCGCCCTATTGGATATGGTGCATACTATGATGTCTCTTATCGAATTACCACTATCGTTTTTGGGCTAGGCATTAGAGACAACCGCATTCACTTTAAATAGGGAACCACATAACTTCGTTGAGATGACACCGTATAAACTATGGTTTAGAGAAACCTAAGCTGTCGTTTCTTAAAACTTTGGGGCTGTGACGCTTATGTGAAAAAGTTTTAGCCTGATAAGCTCGAACTCAAAGAAGATAAATGCATCTTCATAGGACACCCAAAATAGTTGGGTATACCTCCTATCTTAGATTCGGAAGCAAAGTATTAGTTTCTAGAAACGGTTTCTTTCTCGAGGAAGAGTTTTTCTCGAAAGAATTGAGTGGGTGGATGGTTGAACTTGATGAGGTTGTTGAACTGTCACTTCAACCGGTGTGTAGCAGGGCGCAGGAAGTTGTTCCTGTGGCGCCTACACCAATTGAAGTGGAAGCTGATGATAGTGATCATGAAGCTTCAGATCAAGTTACTACGAACCTCGTAGGTCGACAAGGTCACATACTGCTCCAGAATGGTACGATAACCCTGTCTTGGAGGTCATGTTGTTGGACAACAATGAACCTACGAGTTATGTAGAAGCGAGGGTGGGCCCGGATTTCAACCAATGGCTGGAGGCCATAAAATCCGAGAGAGGATCCATGTATGAAAGTGTGGACTTTGGAAGAACTACTTGATGGTCGTAAGACTAATAAGTACAAATGGATCTTTAAAAGGAAGGCAGACGATGATGGTCAATGTCACCATTAAGAATGCTCGACTTGTCGTAAAGTTGTTTCCGACAAGTTCAAAAGAGTTGACTATGATGAGACTTTCTCACTCATAGAGATGCTAAAAGTCTATTGGAATTATGTTAGTTGTTGTTGCATTATTTATGAAATCTTGTAGATGGATGTCAAAACATTGTTTCCTCGACGGTTTCCTTGAGGAAAAGTTGTATGTGATACAACGAGAAGGTTTTGTCGATCCTAAGGATGCTAACAAGTATGCAAGCTCCAACGATCCTTCTATGGACTGGAGCAAGCATCTCGAAGTTGGAATATACGCTTTGATGAGATTATCAAAGCTTTTGGGTTTATACAAAGTTTAATAGAAACTTGTATTTCCAAGGAAGTGAGTGGGAACACTATAGAATTTGTGATGAGTATATGTGGTTGACATATTATTGATTGGAAATGATGTAGGATTTCTGGAAAGCATAAAGGGTTGTTTGAAAGGAGTTTTTCAAAGGAAATCCCAAATTAAGCCTACTTGAACATTGAGCATCAAGATCTATGGAGATAGATCAATATACTTGACAAAACTTTCGATGAATGCATACCTTAACAAGTTTTGAAGGAGCTCAAAATAGATAGGTCAAAAAAGGAGTTCTTGTTTGTGTTGTAAATGTGTAAAATTTGAGCATGACTCAAAACCCGACCACGGCAGAAGAAAGAGAAAGGACAAAGGTCGTCCCCTATGCCTTAGCCATAGGCTCTATAGTACGCCATGCTGTGTACCGCACCTTATAAGTGCCTTGCCATGAGTTTGTTAAGGGGTACATGAGTGATCCAGGGATGGATCACTGGATAATAGTCAAAGTTATCCTTAGCAACTAGTGGACTATGTAATTTTTCTCGATTATGGAGGTGATAAAAGAGTTCGTCGTGAAGGGTTACGTCGATGCAAGCTTTGCCACTAATTTGGATGACTCTGAGTAGTAAACCGGATTCGTATGGTGAAGCAGTCATTTGGAATTATTCCAAATGGTGCGTGGTAGTAGCATCTATAGGATGACATAGAGATTTGTAAAACACACACGGTCTAAAAGGTTCAGACCCGTTGACTAAAACCTCTCTCACAAGCAGAACAAGATTACAATCACATAGTGATGTGAACTAGATTATTGACTCTAGTGCAAGTGGGAGACTATTGGGAATATGCCCTAGAGGCAATAATAAATTAGTTATTATTATATTTCCTTGTTCATGATAATCATTTATTATCCATGCTAGAATTGTATTGATTGGAAACTCAAATACATGTGTGGATACATAAACAACACACTGTCCCTAGTGAGCCTCTAGTTGACTAGCTTGTTGATCAAAGATGGTCAATGTTACCTGGCCATAGACAAGTGTTGTCACTTGGTAACGGGATCACATCATTAGGAGAATGATGTGATGGACAAGACCCAAACTATGAACGTAGCATATGATCGTATCAGTTTATTGCTATTATTTTCTGCATGTCAATGCATCTGTTCTCATGACCATGAGATCATGCAAACCCCGAGCACCGGAGGAATACCTTGTTTGTACCAAACGTCGCAATGTAACTGGGTGACTATAAAGGTGCTCTACAGGTATCTCCGAAGGTGTCTGTTGGGTTGGCATGAATCGAGACTGGGATTTGTCACTCCATATGACAGAGAGGTATCTCAGGGCCCACTAGGTAATACAACATCACAATAATCCTTGCAAGCAATGTGACTAAGGAGTTAGTCACGTGATCTTGTATTACAGAATGAGTAAAGAGACTTGTCGGTAATGAGATTGAACAAGGTATGGAGATACCGACGATTGAATCTCGAGCAAGTAACATACCGAAGGACAAAGGGAATAGCGTACGGGATTAACAGATTCCTTAACATAGAGGTTCAACCGATAAAGATCTTCGTAGAATATGTAGGAGCCAATATGGGCATCCGGGTCCTGCTATTGATTATTGAAGGGAGAGTGTCTGAGGTCATGTCTGCATAGTTCTCGAACCCGCAGGGTCTGCACTCTTAAGGTTTGGTGACGTTTTGGTATAGTTGAATTATTGATGTTTGTAACCGAAGGTTGTTCGGAGTACCGGATGAGATACTGGACATCACGAGGGTTTCCGGAATGGTCTAGAAACGAAGATTGATATATAGGAATGTTGCATTTTGCTTTCGAGCAGATTTCGAGCATTACCGTAAAGTACCGGGAGTGACGAATGGGTTCCGGGGTTTTACCGGGAGGGGCCACCCACCCGGGAGAGGACCTAATAGGCCCATGAATGGTGCACTAGCCCTTAGTGGTCTGTTGATGCCATCCCAATAAACCTATTTCGGCAGAAAGCAAAAACAAAAGAAAAAGAAAAAAACGAAGGATGTGTATAAGTTGGAAGGAGTCCTCCACCAAACCGAATTGGAGGAGGCCTCCTCCCTCTTGGGCTCGGCCGAAACGCTCTACTTGGAGTACGAGGCAAGCCACCCTCCTTCTTGTTCCTCCTATATATAGTGGACGTTTGAGCTGCTTTTTGCACCCCAAGCCATTGCGCAGCCCTCTCTCCCTCCACCACTTCATGACACCCCGTAGCTAGTTCAATACGGCACGACGAAGCCCTGTCGGAGTAGCTCCACCACCATAACCTCCACGCCGTCGTGCTGCTAGAGAATTCAGCTACCTCTCTGCCCCTCTTGCTGGATCAAGAAGGCGGTGATCATCATCGAGCTATACGTGTGCTGAACGTGGAGGTGTCGTCCGCTCGGCACTAGATCATGATGGATCGTGATGGGATCACGGGACAGATCGTGATAAGATCATGGGACGGGTTGTGATTTGGATCACCAAGATGTTCCACTACATCAACCACGTTATATATGCTTCCGCTTACCGATCTACATGGGTATGTAGATTCACACTCCCCTCTCGTAGATGATCATCACCATGGATAGGTATTGCGTGTGCGTAGGAAATTTTTTGTTTCCCATGCAACGTTCCCCACACTTTCATATATAAATTATTTTCATCTGAATTATAGATTATTTTATATGATTTTTCAAAGTTTAATACATTTTTGAAATTTATGGAGTTATTATTAATTCGAAAATTAAGAAATCGTAAGTGTTACAGGTACATAGAAGTGTACCCAACAAAGTGCACGTGTGTTTGACACACGGGCCCATCTGCTGAGTGAGGAGCTGACTAGGCTGGCCTTATCCACTAGAACAGTGGAGGGAGTCCCTCGTGTAAATGACTAATATTTTAACTAAAGTGCTAAATAGGTTTATGAGTGATGGTACCCTCATGTCATTGTCTATTAGACTAACTACATTTAACCCTAAAACAATCTACCCTCTAATTAAGAGAGACGGGCCCATGTGGCAGTGGCACAGTCGTCCACTGTGAGGTTCTCCTCTCGCAGGAACACTCATAGGGACGCCCGCAACCATGACCAAGTAGTAGCAGCCGGCGGCAGCCGCCTCCAGTAGTAGTAGCAGGTAGCAATGGCAACAGTAGAAGCATCGACAACATGAAGCAACGACAAGAGGAAGTAACGTCACCTAGTAGTAGCAGCATCATGAGTAGCATCATCTAGCGACATCAAGAGAGCAGCAGTACGTAGAGCGGTAGCAGCAGCGCAACAACAAAGAAAGAGCTAGCAGTAGCAGGTGAGCAGTAGAACACGAGCAAGAATCAGTGGGGCAAGGAGCAAATCGACAATACATAGCAGAGAGCAACAACTTAGAGCACAAGCACTAGCAAGTACCAGAGCAACTACACAAGCAGCAACATAGGAGCGACATGAGCACCAACATAGGCGTTAAACCGTGTCGATGAACCTGGCACGTCGGGCTCGTGTGTGGGCACGAGCCGGGCACGTCGGGTGCATCGGGTTCACGGTGTAGGTGTGCGTGTGTAGGCGTGTGCGTTGCACGGGGGTGACCGGGCACGCGCTTACCATAGGCGTGAATGTAGGAGGAAGCTGTTGGCGAGCAGGCGCGGTGATCGCAGGCTGATCCGGGACTTCGTGCGTGGACTGGGCGCGCGAGAGCGCGTCTTGGGCGCGCGAGACGTGCGGATCCAGCGCGAGCGAGTGGAGGCGTGGGTGCATGCCTAGTGCGCTGGCTCGGGTATAAAGCCGCAGAGGGCATCGTTGTAATGGTGATGGACATCGAGTTCGTGCTCGAGGGAATAGACAAGGAGGCGTTCATGTGCCGGAAACCCTAGGTCTACCCCTTCTACCCCCCCTTCTTCCTTCTTTTTCTTACTGGTTCGAGCAACAGAGAGGGTGAGTGTGCACGAGAGCTTGAGCCGGCTAGGGTAGACACCAACAATTGGTATTAGAGCGACAGGTTCGGGAGGAGCGCGTAGAGCTCGCCGGCGATGGCGCTCGTCCCCTACGGCGGTGGGACGGGGTCTTCGCTGTCGACGCCGGTCCCGATGCTCACGGGTGGTAACTACACCACCTGGGCGATCAAGGTCGAGGAAAACCTCGACGCGGCTGGGCTGTGGGAAGCGGTCGTGCTGCCGGAGGACGCGGCGGCGGCGGTGATCGCAAAAAGGACAAGCCGGAGCGGGCATATCTGCTCGGGCCGCTGGCGGAGGATCTCTTGCTGCAGGTCCCGTCCAAGAAAACGACGACTAAGGTCTGGGCGAGCTTGAAGGATCGATTTGTCGGAGCAGATCGAGTCCGAGCTGCTCGGTTGGGCACTCTCTGGGGAGAATTCGAGCTCATACGCATGGAGGAGGGCGAGACGTTGGATCAGTTCACGGGAAAGCTCGGTGGAATGATGGCGCGGTTCGCAGGGCTCGGTTCAACGCTCGAGGACGACGTGCTGGTGAAGAAGCTTCTCGATTCCGTGCCGGACCGCCTGTACGCGGCGGTGGCCGGAATCGAACAGTTCTGCGATGTCTCCACCATGGCCTTCAAGGAAGCGCTAGGGCGTCTGTAGGCCTTCGACGAATGACTGCGTCCACGCGGACAGGCATGCGGTACGAGGGAGGATAGCCAGTTGATCCTCACGGCGGAACAATGGCGAGCGCGGGAGTGGCGTACGCGCGGCGGTGCGAGGGACGATGACGACAGGAGCGTGGCTTCGAGCGCTCGAGGGAATCGACGCGGGCGTTGCTACCACTTTAACGAACGCGTCCACTTCAAGAGGGAGTGTCCGAGGCGGAGGAAAGCAGCGGCGCCGGAGCGAGCTCTTCTCGGGGAGGTCGACGTCGAGGACGTCGGGCTTCTATAGGCCACGGTTTCGGGGGTGAATGTTAGGCAATAAACTGTGTCGATGAACCTGGCGCGTCGGGCTCGTGTGTGGGCGCGAGCCGGGCACGTCGGGTGCATCGGGTTCATGGTGTAGGTGTGCGTGTGTAGGCGTGTGTGTTGCACGGGGGTGACCGGGCACGCGTGCACCGTAGGCGTGAATGTAGGAGGAAGCTGTTGGTGAGCGGGCGCGGTGATCGCGTGCTGATCCGGGACTTCGTGCATGGACTGGGCGCGCGAGATGGGCGGATCCAGCACGAGCGAGTGGAGGCGTGGTTGTGTGCCCAGTGCGCTGGCTCAGGTGTAAAGCCGCTAAGGGCATCGTTGTAATGGTGACGGACATCGAGTTCATGCTCGAGGGAATAGACAAGGAGGCGTTCGTGCACCGAAAACCCTAGGTCTACCCCGTCTACCCCCTTCTTCCTTCTTTTTCTTACTGGTTCGAGCAACAGAGAGGGCGAGTGTGCACGAGAGCTTGAGCTGGCTAGGGTAGACACCAACAAACGGACGGGCGCTCGGGCGCGGCCAATGTTAGAGTTGTGTCGAATATTATTGTACAAGGTAGGTTACAGTTGGATTTGGAGTCATACGGTGTGTAGACAAGGTAGGAGTCGTGTCCTATTAGGACACATGTATCCTTATGCCTCTTATATAATGAGAGGGTAGACACACGATGTAACCTATGCCAACATAATAGCACAGGCACACGGGGGGAGCCGGGGACGTGTGCCAGCGCCCGGGCGGCCGGCGTGCGGTATTGTGATGGTGTCACAGGGAGGAGTGCCCTTAGTCATGCACCAGGGATGTAGCCATATCGGTGAACCTCGTTAACAAATCTCGGTGTCTTGCATGTGTGATTGCTTGGTCCTCGGATGACCAACGAAGTGCCTCGGATTAATTCTAACAAGTGGTATCATGAGCTAAGTTATAATGCGATTTCTGTTGATTTAGAGGTGAAGATATCATTGAAGAATCAGTCGTCCGTGATATCGGAAGAGGCGGCATGCCATCACTATCGCGTGGAACGACACAGAGTTGCAATATACTCGGAGTCGGCGAGATGAGGACGTGGCCTGCAGGAACACAATTGGCAGTCGGGGGATGCGGTCAGGCAGTCCAAGAAGGCGTGCAGCTGGAAGGGTGAGCAACATCGTACATGAGGTTCGACAAGACTTGTGCGGTTCAGCGATGTCATCTGGATACAATCATAAGCACGCAAGTATATTGGAGGTCTTGCTGACTGGTTTCGGCGAGATATGTGTGTAGCAGTGGATCGATTGAAGCGTTGCGTACCAACTTGGTGGTGCGTCGCAGGGAGCCAAAACCAACACGACTCGTGAGCAAGCCTAGGGCATGGTGGCTAGCTCGGGTGGTTGGTCGTGTGCTTCCTTGATGGGATAGCATACGGTGAGGTGTGATGCTGCTAGTGCATGGCTCAAGGCCTACGGTGGCGAGGCGCTGGATCAGTGAAGATGGGCAAGGCTGGCGAGGCGTACAACTTACGTGAGATTTGTTTGTTGAAAAGTGCCAAGGCCATGTGTGTGTACGTGGGAAGTTTTGGATTTAGTCCTTTTCTGCTAAGGTGCGTGGAGAAACTTACAACAACAAAGAGAGACAAGAAAAATTATGCAGGTTGCATGGATGTTTTTCGGGATCGATTTGTTGAGAAGGCTTGGAACACATGGATAGGCGATGGAGGAACGTAGACAAGTGGCGTAATAAGGATCATGCAAACACATGGCGTCTAAGACATGCACGAATGTGTAAGTGGTCGTGATGCAGGGTGGAGCACGGTTGCAGTCGGATGATTCGGCTAGGTCAAACTGGATAGCCTGACAGACTAACGAGGATGTCGATCAAAGAAGAAGATGGCGGTGATTTCAGCAACGACGACATAGGAGCGTGATGCTAATGGTGGCGAACTTATGGGGCATGGAAACACGTGGTGCAGGCCAGAGGGCTTGTGCGGCTTCAACGGACTATGGCGCAGGGTTGATTCAAGGCAATGCACACATGAGAGCTTGAAGTGAACAGGACACGAGGTAGCATGGCCAGCTACATGGAGTCATGTTAAAGGTGGAGCTGGAGTCTGGTGTAAGACTTCACTTTGTGCTGATGGAGGGGCTACGACGTAAATGCATGGAGAGTCGAAGCCTATTTCAGCGGATAGCGAGAAATCAGTGGATTGGACTAGTACCAGTGGTCTGATGGAGACGTGATACTCGGCATCGGTCGGTGATGATCGGTGGTTCTCTGTAGTGGGGGTTGAGTGTTGTGGGTTCGCGACCTTGGAGACTCGATCCTGATAGCACAGGCTCGACGCGGTGATAGCGGCGAGGTGTGCTGTAAGCACGGGACACAGCGAGAGACAAGGCACTGGTGGTCATACATGTGGATAGACAAATGTGCAAAGGGTGCTGAAGCAGTGTTGGCGAGTATCGGATTCAAGTTGGTGACTGGGTCTATAGGTGCTGGTTTGATGGATGGGAGTTGACCATGGAGAATTTGAGAAAGTGACGGAAAGTCTGAATTATCATAAGTGGAGAGAGTACATGGCCGTTTATTCTGTGGGGTTCAGTGCACATGGCAAAGTGCGGATAATAAGTACAGAAGGAGGCGGAGTGCTATAGCTGTGGGACATGTCAGAGAGTATCCGGGAAAAAGGGTGAGACAACTACGAATTTGACTCAGGGTGACACAAGGCGACGATGAAATTCCTTCAAGTTTCACACGGACGGTAAAAAAAGAGCAAGGATGTTGAGTTCATGTAACTCTTATATATGGCATTCATTATGTGGGTTTTTCACTTTCATGCTGGTCAGTGATCAGTGTGTGATGGCGCTGAACGGATACTTCCGAAGTTGGAACACAAAGTAGAGTAATGAGAAACTTAATTTTGCTCGAGTGTTGGCTGTGAAGAAAACAAGAAGGGACTACAGTTGCAGGTGGAGTCAGATGGAGTCTGGGAGTAGTAGTCGTGCTCATGGCGTATCTCAAGTACAATGTACATGGAGGTTCGACGCATGGATGAATCCAAGGTGGTGAAGAATATTCGCCAAGGTGGAGTTTGTTAGAGTTGTGTCGAATATTATTGTACAAGGTAGGTTACAGTTGGACTTGGAGTCGTACGGTGTGTAGACAAGGTAGGAGTTGTGTCCTATTAGGACACCTGTACCCTTATGCCTCTTTTATAACGAGAGGGTAGACACACGATGTAACCTATGCCAACATAATAGCACAGACACGCGGGGGGTGCTGACGGCATGTGCCGGCGCCCGGGCGGCTGACGTGCGGTATTGTGACGCTGTCACGGGGAGGAGCGCCCATAGTCATGCCCCGAGGATGTAGCCATATCGGTGAACCTCGTTAACAAATCTCGTAGTCGTGCTTGTGTCATTGCTCGCTCCTCGGATGATCAACGAAGTGCCTGGGATTACTTCTAACAAATTGTTGGGTTTAGTCCCACATCGGTTGTGACAGGAGACATAACACAACTTATAAGGGTGAGGGTGTCCCCTCCTACTAGGGTAGTCTTTTGGGGGGAGGGGGTCCAAGGCCTCTCATAAGTTGGTGTTATTCTCAGGTTGGGCCTGGTGGATGCATGTGGGTGGGAAACAATCGTGTTAGCGGACCCGGGATTCCATAACAATTTGTATCAGAGCCCAGGTGCCCGGAATAAATCTCTATGGACTCAAGGGTGGTCGGTCATGAAAGGTGGGCTGGAATGCTGGTGTTAGTGGGCCAATGGTTGACTGATGTGCGAGGGGGAGATTGTTGGGTTTAGTCCCATATTAGTTGTGGGAGGGGACATAACACGACTTATAAGGGTGAGGGTGTCCCCTCCTAGTAGGATAGTCTTTTTTTTGGGGGGGGGGGGGGGGAGGGTCCAAGGCCTTTCATAAGTTGGTGTTATTCTCCAAGTGGGCCTGCTGGACGCATGTGGGTCGGAAACACAGGTGTTAGCGGACCCGAGATTGCGTAACACCAAGGAGCGGGGCGCTTGGCCGGACGCTATCTAGGGTGCGACCAGGGGCATGGAGCAGCCAACATGGCTTCGGCCATGACATGAGCAAGCTTACGGGGTGACACTACATCGACGGATTCATGGAGGCAAGGCCAGGAATCGGAATAGGGGCTCACCAAGAGTTCGTTGCTATGTCCGGGGAGGGCTGTGGGTGGACCAGAATGGTGGGATTCAATGATGGATGCCATCGATGTAGGCCATGAAGATGACTACGATTGTGAGTGTACGAGTCGCCCCATCTTGGTTTGGTACTTGGGACGGAGGTAGCCGACTATGATGTACCTCCTTGATGTCCTCCCATGCAAAGGCGACGATGGTGGCCACGATGATGATGACGACGAGCATAGTCACCACATCGAGCTCCGATCTAGTTTTCAAGTAGAAGAGGGGGGCACAATGTAAAAAAGAGGGGATCGATCAGGTCCATCTAGGGTTCATAGGGGACATGTTTATAGAGATGGGGGCAGCACTATCGCATGTGTGGTGACCATCAAGCTGTGGTGGCTGTGGATGGCCTCCACGCCATGGCTTCTTCCTCCTACAATACATGAGGTAGGGGAAAGGCGGGTGGTGGGTTGGGCTGCAATGCACTGTGCAGCTAAGGTCCATTTTCAGAGTAGTTCATTAGCTCTTTTTATTCTTCCTTTTCTTTTTTTCTATTTTCTAAGTATGTTTTGCAATTTTACAAAATGATTTTTTCGTCATGGTATTTGGCACATAAATTCAAGGATATATACTGAAGTAGCCCATAAAGTTTCATCTGGTTTGGAGTTATATAAATATTTGTTCACCATGAAAAGTCCTAATTTATTGTTGTTTGTTGAGTTTTAAATAGTTTAAGAGCATTTAAATATTTCAAATGATGTTGGTTCCTACATGAAAATTACTTAGCAAACTTTGCAATCCAACCAAGATTTTCGTTTCACAGTTTGAAGAAATAATAGTTTGACCATCAATTTTAATTTGAATATTATCTTGCGTTTCATCAAGGGGTAATTTAGGTTAGCAAAAAGGTGATAAGATGGAAGAATTAGCATGGGATTACTGTTGCATGATCATTAAGGTGTTACATATATCCTCCCCTAACAGAAATCACATCCAATCTCGTCTCGAGATTGAAGAGGTAGAGTAAGCAGAAAGATTTGGTTAGGAAATTCTAACAAGCCTTCTCGGTCTTGGTTGCTCTTTTTGAAGAGGTCGTTCCATGGCATTGATGTCTTCATTTCCTCTACATGAGTGTCTCGTGACAAAGTTGTCATTCTTCCTTCAGGATCTTCATCCTACTTACGAAAATGATGAGGAGCAACTTAGTAATGATGGAATTCTACAAGGGTAATCATCTAGGGTTATCTCATGAATTGAACACTTAAGTATCTGTCAAGTTTTGGAACACGGGAATCATTAATAGAATGACTTAAGAAGATACGAATAGCTTCATTTGCGATAGCAATCATTTTAGGTCTGTAGTAAGATGTGCTAAGGGTTCAGAGTGTCGAAGAATGAATCTCGCATCTCATACCAGATTGGATCATCTTATGGAAAATGGCTTGCAAAAATGCGTACGAAGCCAATTGCAATTGTAACTTTGGATTCAAAGAACACATAGCTATTTACATGAAACTTCATAACTAATGAGAGAGTTTCCATAATGAATTCTAAAGAATGACATACTGGAGGTAGAATGATAATCAGTCACATGGATAACTGAATATACAGTTGCAAGGGTAGCTGAAAGATAAGGATCACTCCACGAGCATGTAATTAAGGACTCGAGCATATCCCAATCATTAGGATGATCAGAATCGAAGTGATGAACATACATACCACCATGGTGAATAAGAAGGGTGGTGGCATCTTGTTTGATAAAAATACAAAGAATAACTCGTCAGCTATGTTGGCAATAGTGTCGGTACCAAGGGCGGGGGACAAAGAGAACCATTTTCATGCTTGTTGAAACGAGGTGGACCAATAGGCTAGGTTCTCGTCCATCGGTGGTACTGGAATGTTAATAACAATAGTAATATGGTTTTACTAACAAAGTTATAAATTGGGGTATTTACATAAGCTGCGAATGGTTACTGCTTAGATCATATAATTATAAGAAATTTTGAACATACCAATGGAAAAGAAAATGTGATTACACACGAGTATTAAGAGTATATCCTTTGCAAGGATAAGAAGAGCATGATTTCTATGAAATGACAACAAGTACATAACCCTTTAGATAAAGGGCAAGTGAATTCATGATTTTTACCCAAACAATGGTTTTTGGATACTTGATCAAGAAGCATTGCACTTTCAATGTTTTATTGATGTTTGGAGTACCACATGCATGATTAGTGGTAGCATTGATATGGTCATCAATTAAGGCATAACTTCGGGGAATACAAAGAATCTATTAGGAACAACTTCTAAGATAAGTCATACAATTTCCTCAGGAAAAATGGCTAATTTTGTTGAACCAGATACTGTAACAATAGGTTCTATGGCCTGGTGTGGCAGACATAACATCACCTTACTGGCTTACATAGAGATCAATGTTATAATTATTCAAAAATGGTCCAACCATCATTCCTGCCCGATATTTAGATTTGATTGGTGTTAGCATACATCAAATTCAACATGCCTCAGAAGGAAAATGGTGCAACACAATTCGACGAGATGAAGCTGCAAGATTCTCGGGAATTATGAACTATAGAAGCGAACCGCGAAACATGAGCGATATTGCAAGACACACGTGAACACACGGTCCAAGATAATCATGACCACATGGAAGTCTTACAACGAAATGCAATTGAGTTCTCGTTGGGATCCATCATTGAGGATATCAAAGTTCTTTTGTATGTCCGAATTATCTCTTATGAAGGAACTTCTTTTCCTTGAACAAATCAATCAGTGACTTGGTGTGCTAGGAAATACATATGGAGGGAAGGTAGCAAATCTATCAAACCATAGAATACTTCGCACATGCATGAATGATTTGGGATGATTCCAGAGGAAGCGAATAAAACTTTTCTCATACTCACAACGACAACTTGCATCAAATGGATGTGAACCTGGATAAAAACATTTGTTTCTTCGAACATATACTTCATGAGCTAGGAACAAAGATAATGCTTTCAGAAGTTTCCAACACTAGCTTAAATGTTCATCAAGAAGCATGGAGAAGATGAGGATGTGGCCAATGGGTTCAACAACAATTCATCAAAATTTCCATAAAGATGGATCTGGATTAATTTGTGAGCAAGATGATAACATTGGTGAGGCCAAACGATATAATGACGTATGCTCGAGGAAAGCATCCACAATTAAACAATGATCGAAAGTGCACCCAAAAATATGGACTGAGCAGCATGATCAATGTTAGAGTGCTAAAATGAAATGATTGTCCATTAACTCAAAAGCAATAGAGTTGCTAGTAGTACTGAAGTTACCCATGGGAGTTCGGTTATCCGTATTCTAGTTAGAAACAACATCAGGACCAAGAAATGAATGGTGATGGCGAGAAGTATCATTGCGCCAAGAATTCTTAAGAGGTGGTGTTATTCTCACAACATTGTTGACATAAGAGATGGTAATACTCAGAGGTGGAACAAACATAAACTACATAGCATGATACTCAAGGCACAACTAGAACTTGACCAAGTGTGTGTTGGATGGGCGGGAAGGATGTTGTCGATGATAACACAAATTTTCGAGGGGCAAGGATGGTACTTCTTGTCATGAATTAGATTCAAAACTTGGAAGAAGTTAGGATGTTAATGATAACCATGATACATTTTGCCGAGAGATTTCATGAAGATGTAGTCTATCAGTGATGACATCAAGCAAAAGGAATGGTGAAACTAAGAAGTTACCGAAACCACATATAAGATGCAAACTAAAAATCACAGTTCCCTTTCAAGGCAAACAACATGATCATGAAATCTCGATGTAAGCTTTTACACTATCAGAATTATGTTGCGAGGATAAAGGACTAGAAATCACGATCGAGCTCTACCATGACTATGATGATCTTGCCACTCGGCTCAGAAAAGAAAAGATTGAGTACAAACTCGTAAGCAATGAATATTATTAATATTTATTGAATCACGGTGTAGACTTGATTCGCTTATTCGTATTCTTGAGTGACCAACAACTTAGTAACCAGGGGAAAATTAAAACCGGTGAGAAGCAATACTGGACGAAGAACTCATAAAAAGGAATGCAGTTGAGTATTATTCTTCAGATACTAGAGGGTAATACTTGAAGGTAGATCAAAATACTTAGCTTAGTTAGGTCAGAAATGGCATAACAACCTTGGTTAGCTCATAAATGTCATATACTTAGCTTGTTTTCCTCCAAAATGACATAGTAAGCTCAAAGATGTCATACACTCTTCTTCTTCTTCTTCTTCTAGTTTTCTTCTTCTTCTTCTTCTTCTTCTAACATTCTTATTCCCATTTTGCAGATTTGATTTACTACAAGGAAGCTGCCAATCCTAGAATGCTTTAGTTTTTTGTTTTGATTTGTGTTGATGAATAATCTGGAACTATATATATGTATGCATATATGGATGAATAGTGTTAAACTTTGTTTGTATTGGTTCTTTCGATCTGGCCTAGCTCACTGTGAATCATATATGTGATGTGAACTCTTTATATTATGTATGTGATATGAAAATGCAGGTAAATAAAAAAACAGGGGTAATATAGGGACTTTGCCGTCTGCCAGCCGACGGCAAAGGCCTTTGTCATATGCCAGCTGATGGCTAAGGTGACACGTGGCAGGAACCTCTGCAACCTGGGAGCATTAGGTCTAACATAGTTGTTCATTTGGTCGTCTGTTGGCAGACGACAAAGACGAGTGTTGTAATATGGTAAAGGGGCTGGCATTGGCAGGCTCACTGTCAGATGGCAAAGAACAGTGTTGGCGTATGGCAAAGGGAGATACATGGCATTTGACGGCAAGGGGGTTGGCCTTGGCAGGCCTACTAGTAGACGACAAAGACTAGGGCAAGCATATGACAAAGGGAGACACGTGGCAACTGACGGCAAAGGCTGCCGTTAGCCACCTAACGGGGATGAGAGCTATGCTTTGTTGTCTAGCCCCTTTGCCGTTTGCTAGCATAGGAAGACCGAGGGCAAAGATCCTTGCTGTCCACAGCACCCTTGCAGATGAGAAATTATGTCTTTACCATGACTTTCTATGGCGAAGATGGGGCCGTCAACTAGTAGACGACAAAGGTCTTTGTCGTCCATAACCTGGTCCTTTCCCGTCTGCTATGGCAGACGACAGAGAAACTGATTTCTATAGTGATGGGCATGAACACAAAGGTTCTAGGTCGACTACCACTTCTTTAATGCATAACTGGATATGGGGCAATCGCACAAGTGTCGATATTTTCACACTTGGAAGGGGAAAAGGGAGAAACAAAGAAAAAACACAATCTCTCAAGAATAATTCCCGATAACACATTCACTAGATCCACAAAACACATGAGATACATAGATCCAAATATCAAGAAAAGGATACACGTAACCGATAGTCTTCCCTAAATAGGGGACTTGATATCCATGTCGGATCTTCCCTAGAGAGGGGCCTTGAAATCCATAGGGATCTCCTCGTGTGGAGGTTCTCAACTCAAAGGGAGAACGATATGGAAGGAGCAATGCTCAACTAGACTATGAGCCAACACATTGATAACCCTTGATGGAGGGGAGGGAGGAGTATTTATAGTCTGAGGCTAAATAGAGCGGTACACGGGCTAGGACGAAGGGATTGTGTGCATACAGGGTTCAAACAATCGGAGGAGGCCGGTCGACTGGAGGCTCACGGGGGCTCAGACGTCTGGGGTGGTCTGGTCATTCGAGGGTTCTAGCTCGGATGTGCAATTGCCGGATGTCCGGAGCTTGTCACATGTCCGAGGCTCGGTCGTTCGGCGGGGTCCAGTCTTCCAAGAATTTGGGCTCGGCCTTGTCGCTGTAGGACATCCAAAGGGCTCGACCTTTCGGCCGTTCCAACGTGAGCGTAGTTGAGCTCCAGGGTCAGTAATCCGGAGGGGCTGAGACGTGCAGACGTTGGGATGTGTCGGACGTCCAGACTGGCTGGGTCGTCCGGCAACTGTAGCATTCAGCATGGCGTCCTCTTGGTTCTTCACAGTCGTTCTATGATCTCCTTCTGAGTAACTGAGTATGCAAAGAGTTCCTGCCTGAGGTAGTGACCATGTCTCGAGTGGATCAAATGATGGATGAGCCAGTACAGATGTGACCTCGGTTTTATTGGCACATGCACGGGCTCTTGTTATGGGGCTACTTGGAGCATGAGGTGTTGATGATGGATCCATGGGGATGACCTTGGATGCTTTGTATCATATCCCCCCTTGTGAAAGATCCGTCCTTGAATCGAGTCCTTCATCACCATGGAAAGGAGATAGGTCCTTGACGTTGAATATGTCGCTCACATTGTACTTGTCGCGCGGAATGTCTATCTTGCATGCATTATATTTTTAGTGTGCGAACACCTTGAAAGGCTCATTTTCTTGAGGGAGTAACTTGGACTTGAGTTCAGTGAGGAAGTGTTCCTTACGGAGGTATAGCAAAACAAAATTACCGGTCTAGAACACCATGGGGTGCTTGTTGACGTTGCGCTTGGCGGTGACTCATTCCACTTGATGATAGATCATGTGACTTGTATCTTCATGCATATTCTTGATATAGCTTTCCCTTGCACTTGCGTAAATGTTCACATCCTCTTAAAGTGGTAGCGGATGTATGTCCAATATGGGTAAAGGGTTGAAGCCGTAGACCACCTCAAATGGGGACTTGCGTGTAGTGAAGTGACATGCACGATGATACTTCTGCATTGGGTTTTCCGTGAAGAGGAACGGGTTATTGCAGCATAATGCAGGAAATTATTTCCCTTGATTAAGAAACCAAGGTTTATCGAACCAATAGTAATGTCAATCCTCAACCCTCTTCAGGGGGTGCACACAAAAGAGCAGACAACTTGCACCCAACACGTGCAAGAGGGTTGTCAATCCCCTTGATCTCGTTATTTGCAAGCGAATGAGGTGTGTAGATTATGGTAGATAGTTGCGACTTGCAAAATAAAATAAAAGACAAATATAACAGCAAGGAAATTATATGTTTTTTGAACGTATAAGTGGATAGACCCGGGGGTCATAGTGTTCTCTAGTAGCATCTCTCATGAAAGCAACATATGTCGGGTAAGCAAATTACTGTTGGGCAATTGATAGAACAACAGATAGTTATGCAATTCTCATGGCAATGATCATGTGTATATATAAGAAAACATGCCGACTCCTTCCTACACTTACTACTATTACGCCACCCATTGACTGCTATCCAACATGCATCTAAAGTATTAAGTAAAACAGAGTAATGCTTGGGGAACGATGAGATGATGTAGACAAAGTAAACTCAATCAATATGAATAAACCCCATCGTTTTCTCCTTAGTGGCAGCAACACAAAGACGGATCTTGTCCCCTTCCATCACCGGGATATATAAATTCACTAGGTTGAACCCACTACAATGCACACCTAGCACTGAAGAAATATCAAACTAGTTGGCCAAGGCAATTCAATAGATCGGAGAAATTTACGAAGCTATGATGATCACACAAATAAGAATAATAAAACTCAGACAAGATCCAAATAATTTTTATGAACAATCCGAACATAAATTCACAATTCATCGGATTCTAACAAACACACCATTGAAAAGAATTACATCGGATAGATCAAAGTGAAGATGCGATGATCATTGTATTTAAGGTTGATGAAGAGGCCCTCTATGATCGACGCCCCTCCAGCAAAGTGCCAGATCAGAGCTCCAGATGGGGTCGCCATGGAACAGAGACTTGCAACACCGTAAAAATTGTTTTGTGGATATATTTAGGGTTTTTGGAATATTTGGGAATTTATAGGCCAGAGAACGAGGCAAGAGGGGTCGCAGGGAGGCGACAAGGCATCGGGGCGCGACCACCCCCGTGGTCGCGTCCTGTTGCCTTATGGTTTCCTCGTGTGGCTTTAGATCTCCTCCCGAAGCTTTCAGTTCTTCTTTTTGTCTAAAAAAATCATAAAAAGTTTCGTGGCAATTGGACTTCGTTTGGTACTCAAAACCTGAGAAATAAAAAACACATAGAAAACAACAACTCGCACTAGGAACTAGGTTAATAGGTTAGTCCTCAAAAATAATATACCTTGGTGCATTATGACCCAAAAAGTATCTTAAGATGATAATATAACACCACGGAACTATAAAAAATTATAGATATGCTGGAGATGTATCTTTGATGTGACATACAATCCGCTACCACTTTAAGAGCATAATTCCTGCTCGTCCTCGAGTAGGTAAATGATAAAAACATAATTTTTGATGTGACATACAATCCAATATGTAATCTTTTGCATTTATGATCATTAAGAAATGATGAATTAACAAACATCAACATAGTAATAATTATAAGCACTAGCAACAAAATCATCAATCATTCAAAGTATATGATCGTAAAATAATGTTTACCCCCATTAATATTTCATATTAGTAAAGGATGGCTTCGTCTTCACCACATTAATACTAATGTTAAGAACCATGGTGTCCAAGTTAGGCAATTAGATCATACCTTTCAAAGTGAATGAACTTTATATTCTTCATGCAATACATGAGCTAGAGTCGGGGACATAGCATGAGGTGGATTTGAATATGGTGTAAGGTATCAAAGGGGTAAAAGTGGAGAAGGTAGTATCACATCAACTAGGGGTACCAATAGGCTATGGAGATGCCCATCAGTAGATGTCAATGCAAGGAGTAGGGATTGCCATGCAAATGATGCACTAGATCTATAAGTGTATGCAAGCTCAAATGAAGCTAAGTGGGGTGTGCATCCAACTTGCTTGCTCATGAAGACCCGAGGCATTTGAGGAACCCCGTCATTGGAATATGCAATCCAAGTTTATAGTAATGATAATACGATTCCTACTAGCATATGAAAATGGCATATCAGGATACTTTCTACATAAGGAACGTGGTCCCACTTTGAGGCACAAGTGTGGTACAGGATAGTAGCAAAGTCCCTTCTCTCCTTTTCTCTCATTCATTTATTCATGTTTTCATAGTGGGCTCAATTGGCCTCCCCCATTTTTAGCTTTTTTTACATAGTCTCTTTCGTACTTATGGGGGAATCATAGTCTCCATCATCGTGTCCTCAACGGGACCATGCTCTAATAATGATGATCATCACACTTTTATTTACTTACAACTCATGAAAGCTCGATATGACTAAAATATGATTGCCTCTGGCAATGTACCATGATGTGCAATGATCTAGCATGACACGTATCCGCAATGTAATGAATGGTGGATTTGGCACAAATGCTATGTCAGCTCTATATGATCATGCAAAGCAATATGATGATGAATGAACTAGTCATATGATGTAACGGTGGAATTTGCATGGCAATATATATCGGAATGGATATGGAAATGCCATGATAGTTAGGTATGGTGGCTGTTTTGAGGAATATAAATAAAGGTTTATGTGTGATAAAGCATATCATGCCACGGGGTTAGGATGTACCGGTGAAGTTCACACCGATCCTCGAGGTGGGAATGGGCAATGTACAGTACCGAAGAGGCTCAGGAAATATGAGAAGGTGAGATTGCTTATGTCCATGGTTTCAATTAGTCATGAAGACTCATATAATTATTGCAAAGTTTTATTAGTTTCATCACAAAACAAAGCACTAGCAGCATGCCCCGAGGGAGAGGGTTCGGAGGAGTTAACCATCACACGACTCCGACTCGAAATAACACTAGGGTTTCAACGAGGAATAGAAATGCTCATACATACCCGCCATGCCATTTTAATATTCATATAAGCAAGGAATTAACACATCTGAATACCGCTAGTTCTACGAATCAACAATTATGCACTCAGACCTTTTTCATATTACCACATCAATATCATTAACCCACAATTTCTCTTTATGTGCTATACTATGGTTTTGATTATCATCCATTGGATACTTATTATTTTTGGACTGGATTTATGACCGAAAGAAACTAGCACTACTTTTTATTAACTCCCAAACAAATATAAGTGAAGAACGAGAGTTGAAATATTTCTATAAAATCTACACACCACCGTTCTCAAAAAGATATAAGTGAAGTACTAGAGCAATTGTTTAGCTCAAAAGATATAAGTGAAGCACAAAGAATATTCTAACAAATCATGCTAAATGTGTATATCTATCAGGTTTGTGTGTCCACAAAAATATGATTGTATAAAACTAAAAATAGAAAGCAAACTAAAGCAAATGACGCTCCAAGCAAAACTCATATCATGCGATGTATAAAAATGTAGCCTCAAGTGACACACCGATGGATTGAGACAAATAGGGGATGCCTTTCGGGGCATCCCCAAGATTAGAAGTTTGAGTCTTCCTAGAGTATTACCTTGGGGTGTCTTGGGCATCCCCAATCTTAGGCTCTTCCTGCTCCTTATTCCATTGTCCATTGCGATAACACCCAAACCATGAAAACTTCATCACACAAAACTCAACAAAACTTCGTGAGATCAATTAGTATAAGTGTGACGAGTTGATGGATATACTTCTCGACCCTCGTTGGTCACCCCAAGTGGAAGGTGGAGATGTAGTCAGCATCACATTTCCCTTACACGGAGATTGTAAGGTTTATCGAACCAAGAGGACTCCTAGGCTCAACAAGTAGGTGTCTTCCAAACTGGCGCTAGCAGAAGACGAGGACCTACACACACAACAAATAACTTTGCTCCCAACAAGTGCAGAGAGGTTGTCAATCTCTCCGGCCTTGTAGTTTGCAAAGGATCAAAACACAAGCGGGAAAGTTATAGTGATTGCCACGGAAAAGTAAATGAAAACGGTAAATGATCGAGGTGTAAACAATGATGTTCACTAGTGATGCCTCACTCAAAAAAGACGATAAACAACTATGTTTGGGTAAACAAATCATAGTTGGGCAATTGACAGAATTAAGATCGCACCACAATGCTAATTATGCTACTTGATAGTTAGAGGTTCAATAGTAATGGGCAGTACGCCAAGACAAGTACACCGTTTATTCATCAGCATCTACTTACTAATCATCCACCTTGAGATATCTATCCATAACATCTCTCTGGTATTAAGTTGCGAGCTCCACCTAAAGTTTATACTCAAAGCAACGAACAACTGCATTAACGAACTATGCGTAAGGTAAAAAATCCTTGCAACCATGGTCACAAGCACCGTTGTTTTCTCCCTGGTGGCAACAAGCACATCCCCTAGTCTCATGTTTCTGTCACTCAAGCTAGACATGCATAACGCTCCCTCTTCGAGTTACAATCTACTACTCGGCCAAAGCAATAAATAGCAACGGAGAACATGCATGAATCACTAAGGAACATAATATAAGAGGATAATCAAATATATAACTCATGACAATCTGAGCATAATCTCATAATCCATGGGATGCCAACAAACCGAGCATAGCAATAGCAAGAGAATTAGATAGATGCCTTGATCATGTTGGGAATCTCACAAGGACTAACCATTGAAGCACAAGATTGGAGAGAAGACATCACATAGCTACTGGTCATGGACTCATGGTCCAAGGAGGACTACTCATGGCACGTCCTGGAAGCGTCCATGGTGGTGGAGAAGCTCCCGGAGGTCAATCCTCCCTCCGGCAGGGTGTGGGGAAGAGGTCTCCTCACGCTCCCGATCTCGGAAGCGCTACGGTGGTGGAACGATGGAGAAATTTGCGATTCCAGAAAGTCTGCAAGGGTTTCCTCTCGGGACTCGAAATATAGGCCAAAGGAGGGCACCGAAGGATGTGGGACCCACCCAGACGGCCTCTTGGCGCAACCTAGGGCCTGGCCGCGCCAACAGGTCGCCTGGGAGGCCCCTGGCACCCCTCTAGCCCATTTTCGGTGATCCGGAAGCTTCTGTTTCGCTGCTTTTTTATGTATTTTTTCTGGAATTTTTCGGGCTTTGGAAAATTGGGTAAAAGCCCCTGCAAAATAGACATCAACAGACACAAACTGGCACTGGGTGCACTGATTTAGTAGGTTAGTCCAAATATGTGTAAAATGATATAAAACTATGGCAAAACATTTAACAAGGTCACCCAAAAGATCATGGAACAAGCAGAAATTATAGACACGTTTGGGACGTATCAATAATCAACATAACAAATACTTAGATACTGTTGTAAACTGATACATATTTAATTATTGCATAATAGGTACTACTCCCTCCGTCCCAAAATAAGTGTCTCAACTTTGTACTAGCTCTAGTACAAAGTTGTACTAAGCTTGAGACAGTTATTTTGGGATGGAGGGAGTATATTCCAACCTCTCCATGGCTTATACCCACCATACAATCCATAAGATCATCAAAACAAGCAAACTATGCAAGCAAAAAACAGAATCCGTCTAGAATGGAACAGTCTGTAGTAATCTCTAAGGAACCTATACTTGTGTAACTCCCAAAAATTTAAATATTAGGGCGATATAAAGAATTTTTACAGAAATAGTGTGTAGAAAATTCAGCTTCAAAAGAAATTCTAGTAAAGTGAGATAAATTCTGCACTAGACATCAAAGTTTTTGTTTTTGCACAGTATCAGTTATACTTATAATGCAAGTCATCCCAAAGGCTTTACTTGGCACGGACACTAATTTAAACATCAAAACACAATCATTATAAAGTTAATAATCATGTCATCAAACCAAAACAGAAAGTAAAAAAGAAAAATAACTAAGATAATTATTGGGCTGCCTCCCAACAAGCGCTATTGTTTTACGCCCCTAGCTAGGCATAATGCATATGATCAAGTGTTGGACCCCTTCCTGTCCTTCATAATTAATTTCTCCAAAATTTTACTTAATAAATCAGTTTTTTCAAACCTACTTGAAGCACTCAAGTGTACAAAGGGATTTATAAAATCATTACTCATATTACTATCATCTAAGGATTCCTCATATAAGACATGGATTTCATCATTAATAGGTTCCCTAATAGTGTTTTCTTGCCAGTCTTCACTAAACCCTTCATTAATTCCTTTATCCATTAAAATTTATCACAAGTGTGGAGAAACAAAGATTGTGTTAGTTCTTCGGGAACCACATTCCTCCTCATATTCATATCAAATCCATGATAGTAATTGGATTCCAACCTACGCATGGCATCTTTATTATGGAGGATTGCTTATATGGGAGGACATTCAAATTTTATACCCTAAAAGGATAGTGATAGCAAATTTCTTAATCTCGGGATCATGCAAGCTAGGGAGCCCCGAAAATATCTTTTGAAGCATAGGATGGAGATGCACAAATTTTCTTTCCATTTTCAATATAAGCATGGTGATAGCATCCACATAACAATTCATTTCATCAAGTATAGATCTCTTAATGAGAGGGGAAACTAAAGAATACTCAAATAATTCTTGGATGACATGCTTTCCAATAATGTTCCCACTACCCACATGATAAAATATTGAATTTAGAGTCGTGTGAGTGTTAGTAGTAGGGACTTGATCCATAGGTCGATCATGAGTGGAATAAATAAATTTTAGTCTCTCTTCATCCAAGTCTCTAGTGATATTTTCACTAGCACTTTCCACAATAACTTTCTCGAATTCAGACAGGGTAGCAACTTTCAAGCGAACTAGAGAGAGAAGATGAAAACTAGTGACAAGCAAACCAAGCGAATGTAAATATTTTTGTATTTTTGTATTTTGTTGAAGAAAGAATGATATAACAACAAATAAAAATAAGGCCAAGTGAATGATAATTTGTGTGAATTTGATTAATAATTGGTGTTGATATTTGGCGGCAACGATGCCAAAAACCCTTCCTGACACTTGTGATCTGCGTTGGGTTTTCCATGAAGAGGAACGAATTATCACAACACAATGCGGGTAAGTTTTTTCATAGATTAAGAAACCAATGTTTATTGAACCAATGGGAATATCAATCCTGAGTTGTTTTCATTGGCTGCACACAGAAGAGCAAACAACTTACACCCAACGCGAGCAATAGCGTTGTCAATCCCCTTTTCTCGTTATTTGCATGAAAGGAGGTGTGTAGATAATTTTTTATAGTTGTGACTTGAAAAATAAAATAAAAGACAAAAAATAACAGTGAGGAAATTATAAGTCTTTTGAATATATAAGTGAGTAGACATGGGGGCCATAGTGTTCTCTAGTGGCATCTTTCATGAAAGCAACATATGGTTGGTAAACAATCTAGTGTTAGGCAATTGATAGAACATTGTATAGTTATGCGATTTTCACGGCAATGATCATGTGTATATAGGCATCACATCCATAAGAAAATAGGTTGAATCCTGCCTGTACCTACTACTATTACTCCACCCATCAACCGCTAACCAACATGCATCTAGAGTATTAAGTAAACAATGTAATGCTTGTGGAAGGATGACATGATGTAGACAAAGTAAACTCAATCAATATGAATAAATCCCATCGCTTTATACTTAGTGGAAGCAACACAAAGACACATCTTGTCCCCTTCTACCACTGGGATATAGAAATTTTCCAATTTGAGCCCACCACAACGCACACCTACCACTTAAGAAAGATCAAACTACTTGGCCAAGGTAATTCAATAGATCGGAGAGATTTACGAAGCTACGATGATCATGCAAATAAGAGTCATAAAACTCAAAGAAGATTCAAATACTTTTCATGAGTAATCTGAACACAAACCCACAATTCATTGGATCCCAACAAACACACCATACAAAATAATTACATTGGATTCATCAAAGCGAAGATACAATCAGCATTGTATTGGAGATGAAGAGAGAGTGAGAGAGAGTGAGATAGCCATCTAGATAGTAACTACGGACCCATAGGTTTGTGGTGAACTTCTCACACATCATCACAAGGGAACAAGGTTGATGAAGAGGCCCTCTGTGATCGACCCCCTCCGGCAGAGTGCCGAAATGGAGCTCCAGATGGTGTTGCTGTGGAACAGAGACTTGTGGCAGCGTAAAAAGTGTTTTGTGGATATCTTTAGGGTTTCTTGAATATTTGGCAATTTATAGGCCAGAGAATGAGGCAGGAGGGGCTAGAGGGAGGCGACAAGGCATCAGGGCACGACCATCCACTGGCCGCGCCGTGTTGCGTTGTGGGCTCCCCGTGTGGGTTCATGTCTCCTCCCAAAGCGTCCATGCCTTATTTTGGTCTAGAAAAAATCATAAAAAAGTTTCATTGCAATTGTACTTCGTTTGGTACTGAAAACCTGAGAAACAAAAAACACGCAGAAAACAACAATTGGCACTGGGCACTGGGTTAATAGGTTAGTGCTCAAAAATAATATAAATTGGTGCATTATGACCCAAAAAGCATCTTAAGATGATAATATAACAACATGGAACAAGCAAAAGTTATAGATGCGTCGGAGACGTATCACGTGATTGTAGGCATATTCGACGGTGGGAGACATTCTTCCCATTCCTTGTGATTCTTCTTGATCAACACGTAGAGAAGCATTGAGAGCGTTTGGTTCGTCACCTCTGTTTGGCCATCGGTTTTAGGATGATAGGCCAAAGAGCTTGGCGCATAGAGTCTTCCAAAAGTAACTAAGGAACTTTACGTCACGGTCCGACACAATGGTCTTGGGGACGCCATGTAGTCTCAAGATGTCCCTACAAAGTATATTTGCAACATGTGAAGCATCATCTATCTTGTGACACGGAATGAATTGAGACATCTTGGAAAAATGATCCACAACAACAAACACGAAATCATGACCGTTTTTAGTTCTAGACAAATGAAGCAAAAAGTCTATTATAACTATTCCCAAGGTCAAAAAAGTATAGGAAGAGGAATGTAAATACCATGGGATTGAGCTTTAGACTTAGCTTTGCAACATGTAGATTATCGGTTGGTGAAGTGGGCAACATCACGAAACATCTTTGGCCAAAAGTACTTGTTGGAGAGTGTGGCTTATGTCTTGTCACGTCCAAAGTGACCCATTAGTCCTCCACTGCGAGCTTCTTGCAAAAGCAAGAGACGAAGAGAAGACCCGGGTATGCATAGTTTGTCAGCACCCATAAGATAGCCATCATTAATGTAATAGTTTTTCCGACAAGATTTAGTATGGCACTTAGCATATGGAGTCACAAATCGTGTATCATGCTCATATAACTCCTTGATATGCTCAAATCCGACTGCTTCAATTGAAGTTGAGTGACTAGCATGCATTTATGGGAAAGGGCATCCACCACAACATTTTCTTTACCCTTAATGTATTTGTTGATACAAGGGAAAGACTCAATAAATTCACTCCATTTCGCATCTGATACGTCTCAAACGTATTGACTTTTCCAAACACTTTTGCAATTGTTTTGGCCTCATTCTTGCATGATTTGAATGAAACTAACTCGGACCGATGTTGTTTCTAGCAGAGCTTCTTGTATAGTTTTCTTGTGCGCAGGAAAATGGATATTTAGAAGTCCCAGAAAATTCCCATAAAAAATAGAGAAAATCCACGCACCCGGAGGAACCATGGGCCAGAAGATGGGCCAGAGGGGAGCCACAGGGCCCCTAGGCGACCTGTGGGCACGGCCTGCCACCTAGACACGCCTGGAGGCCTCCTAGGTGTGGCCCACCCCCTCTGGTGCCCTACTTTGGCTCTTATTTTTACCCGTGACGTAGAAATCCCAAAACAGAAGTTGTTTTGCAAGTTCTCGACGCGGAGCCGCTGCCGCCCTCGGTTCTTCTTCGAGAGAGCTAATCTGGAGGCTATTTTGCCCTCCGGAGAGGGGAAACCATCGCCATCATCATCACCATCACTACTCTATCATCGTCCCATGGCTTCCCCCATCATGTGTGAGTAATTCCCTGCTGCAGGTGAAGGGGATGGGTAGATTGGATGAGTTAGGTTATGTAATAGTTCGTCGGATTGTTGGGGGCATGTTGACTATAATTTACTATGGTGTTTATCATCTTTGTTACTACTTGTTACTCTTAATGCTTGTCACTTTGGGCCCGAGTGCCATGATTTAAGATCTGAATTCATTATGTTTTCATGAATATATTTGTGTTCTAGATCATATCTATGAGTAGTATGGTGTTTATCATCTTTGTTACTACTTGTTACTCTTAATGCTTGTCACTTTGGGCCCGAGTGCCATGATTTAAGATCTGAATTCATTATGTTTTCATGAATATATTTGTGTTCTAGATCATATCTATGAGTAGTATGCACCTATTGTAGTCGGGAACCGGCGATCCCAATGGTGACAGCTTGGGACACCAAAGGGGATAGACTATAGTTTGAGGATTCCATGTATCCAGTGATTGTTAATGCTTTGTTCCGGTGCTCTTTGACAGGAGCACCTTAATCTCCATAAATTCGTTTCGGCCCCGTTGATAGCAGGATGGTAGGACAAAAGATGTTGTGCAAGTTCTTATTGCAAGCACGCATGACTACCTTGGGATACATGCCTAATGTTTGATATATGCCTAGATGATCATTACTTTTCTATGTGCCTTGCCCCAAGTTAAATACATGATATCTCTCATCCATGACCAACCATCCATCTCCCTAGCCTACATTGTTTTAATAGTGCTAGTTACAAGTTGCTTTACTTTCGCCGCTTTACTTTCGTTGCTTTGCCACATTTATCTCCGTTGCCACCATCACTTCCATATCACCGTTGCTACTAATATTTTGTTGCCAAGCAAGTATCTTTCAGGTGCGGTTGAATTGACAACTCAACTGTTAAAGCTTATAAATATTCTTTGGCTCCCCTTGTGTCGAATCAATAAATTGGGTTATCTTACCCGCGAGGACTGCTGCGATCCCCTACACTTGTGGGTTATCAAGACAATTTTCTGGCACCGTTGCCGGGGAGCATAGCTTTATTTACAAGTCTACTTGGAGTTATTTTGCTTGCTGCGATTTATTCAGTATGGGTAAGAAAGGAGACCCGAAGGTTCAAATTTTACCATCCACTACGAGAAAAGGTACTGTTCTTAGCACTAGCGCTACGCTTGATTCACCTTCCGTTATGAGTAAGTTTGCTTCACCACCACCACATGCTGCTTTTACCGAGTTTGTCACTATGCATGATACTTTTGATGATGCTTCCACTACTATTGATGAGCCTGGTTTACTTGGTTATTTTATTGAGTCTCTGATTGCTAAGGCTGCTAAGCAGTGTGGAATGGAACTTCCTGTTACATGCTACCCCATTGGTAGATCTTTTGGTTACCCAGACTTGAGTGGTCTCAAGGAAAGAATTCTTGATGTTGATTATATTGAACTTGATGATGATTTGTGTAGGGAACTTACCGAGTGTGCTGACTCTGACCCTGCTTCTGTTAAGAAGCTGCTTGAAAAGCATTCTATGAAATACAAGTTTACTCCTGATCCTAAATTTGCTTCATCTCCTATTTGATTTCTCTGTTGATCTTTCACTTATATCAACGGTTGAAGCTGACCCCTTTTATGGTAGAGAAAACGACGATGCTATTGCACACCTTAGAAAACTCACTGAGTTGGGCGGCTTATTCACTACAAAGGACAAGAAGAGAAACTATTATGTTACTAAGGTACTTCCTTTATCTTTGAAGGAAGATGCTAAAGCATGGTATGATGCACTACCATGTGGATCTCTTAAGAGTCCTCAAGATTTAGCTCAATCTTTTGTTGCTAAATATTTTCCTGCCCATAAGCAACATGCTGCTTTACAAAGAATATATAACTTTAAACAGTTGCAGGATGAGCACCGCCCTAAAGCTTGGGGGAGGTATTGCACTCTACTTAAGGCTATACTGGTACATGGAATCCCTAAGAATGAATTGCTTGATATATTTTATGCAGGTCTAACTGATGAATCTAGAACCTATCTGGATAGTTCTGTGTCTTTTCAGGGAAAGAACACCAGATGATGCTGAAGAACTAATGGGCAAGATAGCTAAAATTCATGATGATTGGTCCGTTCCTGAACCATCTCCACCACCGAAGAAGAGGGGTATGCTTTTCTTGAGCCCCGAAGTTATGCAAGAAGCCAAGAAGTCTATGAAAGAGAGAGGTAGTAAACCTGAAGATGTGAAAAATCTACCTCCTATTGAGAAATTATGTGAGCCTACCACTCACCCACCTATGGTCGAGGTACACTCTCTTTTAGAATTCAATGCAAGTGACATCCCTCATGGTAACCCCCCTGCTCAATGTTTAGATGAGCTTGATAATTTTATTGTCAAGCAAAATCACTTTAATGAGAGGATTCAAAGCCAATTGCATGATAATGCCCTTGCTAACAAAAGTTTGCTTCATGTTTTAAGTAGAACTATTAATAATGTTAAATGTATTGTTAAGCATTTTCATATGATTCAAACTCATCTTGAACAAATTTCTAATGTGCAAAAAGATTTGCTTGCTAACAATGCCAAAAAAGTTGATACACAGGAATATGGTATAAAGACCCGAGGAGATACACACACCCAGGAGCCCCTTTAATTTATCTGGAGGGGCACCAAAGAGGACCGAGCAAGATTCTCGATTGCAGGAAGAACACGTTGTCAGCTCCCGGAAGAAGAAGAAACACAAGGAAGCTGACAACTCCAATGATCCCATAATTGATGAAGTATCTATTGTTGACCCTAACAGTATATCTATTTCCGATGCTGAAACTGAAGGTGGTGTTGAACCTGATAAGTATAATGAGAAGATAGATCCTTCTGAGATACAAGAAGAAGAAGCACCCGACAAGCGCAAGAGATATACTAGAGAAGATTTTGTTGCAAGAAAAGATGGGAAGGAAAGAGAACCATGGGTACAAAAATCAATGCCCTTCCGAGGTAAGTCTTTCAAAACCAAAGAAGAAGAGCATTACAATAAATTTTGTGAATGGATGAAACCTCTTTTTCTTCAAATTCCTTCGACCGATGCTATTAAGTTGCCTCTGTACTCGAGGTATATGAAAGATATTGTTACTAATAAAAGAAAAGTTCCTAATGCGGCAATATCTACTATGCTTGCTAATTACTCTTTCAGTGGCAAGATTCCTGAGAAGCTTGGTGATCCAGGTATACCACCATTCCTTGATCCATAAAAAATAATTATGTCACAACTGCTTTATATGATCTTGGTGCAGGAGTGAGTGTTATGCCTTTCTCTCTTTACAAAAGGCTTTGTCTAGATAAACTAATCCCTACATATATCTCTCTTCAAATGGCTGATAAGTCAACAACCGTTCATGTAGGTATTTGTGAGGATGTTCCCGTTGAAGTTGCTAATTGCTTGATCCTTACTGACTTTGTTGTGCTTGACATGCCCGAGGATGGGAGCATGTCTATTATTGTTGGTAGACCTTTTATTAACACCGCAGGTGATATTATTGATTGCAATAAAGGAAAGGTGACCTTCAAGATTAATGAGAAGGATCACACGGTATATTTTCCGAAGAAGATTGATAAAATGTATGGCCTTAATTCTATTGAGAATATTGAGACCGTGAAGGTTGGAGAGTGGGATTGTCCTCTACATGTGCACCACAAATACAAAACCATTATAGTGGGGACAATATCCATTGAAATAAAGGTACCATGATTGATTTATAAGAAGTGAAACTTTTTGCTCAAATATAACACCTGTTTGGTAGTAAGACTTGATCAACCTTGCTAACAAATATGTTTTATATGAGTAAATAGAGAAGCTTGTTATGTTTTCATTTCCTTTATCTTTCATCCTCCTTGCTGTACCAAAGTTTAATATTTTTGAAGCTTCATATATTTAACCTTTGTTTCGAACTTTCCGGATGTTTTGCAGCTTTCAGTATTTTGATTTTTTTTCAAAAGTGAAGTTGTCAGAAAATTCTAGAAAATTTATAATAAAAATTTCCATCAAATAAGATACGCAAGGGCACGTGAAAGCCAGCTAGGGGGGGCACCCTTGGTCCAGGCAGCCAGCTCGCGCTGCGTGCACCCTGGCCGCGCCCACAGGTCGCCTGGGCCTACCTGGTCTCCTTTTGAGGTACTTCTTCTCCCTTCTCTCTCAGTCCAAAAATCCCATTTTTTCTCCCGGAGCTCGTGTTCTTGCTGTTCTTGGTGGCAAATTTCGATCTCTCTCTACAACCCATCGTTTGCGTTGAGAATTTGAGCATTTACTCCCTGGTATGTGACTCCTCCACTCCTCCAATTAAAATTTTGATTGGTTGTCTTATTTGTGAGTATTTAGGAGTTCTTGGTGTTGTTCATATGAGCTTGCATGCATGTTTAGAAATTTATTTGTGAAGTTTTGATGCAAGTTTATGCATCAGGGAAGTGCGTAGAATAGTTTGCTCCAACTCATTTTTTGCTTAAACCTCCATTTTTGTGATGAACCAAAAATTTCAGAAATAAGTCTGTTTGGAAAAGAAAAAGGATGGCTTTGGAAGAAGAGACCCGAGCCTACCGATATCTAATTAGAGATGCAGCTTCAGCCTCTAATTTGAGGACAAGTTACAATGATGATATCGTGCCCCCGAAGTTGTTCCACGAGACGGACACGACACGTGCCATGTCATACCCGTGTTCAGATTTCCTTATGGAGGTAGGTATTAAGGATGAGTTTGATAACCTCTGTGCAGTTGCAGGTTTGACACGTCTCATAACATGACATGTGCAACAATATCTAAAACTCACCTATTATTTTATGAAGTGGTTTAGATATAATGATAAAACTTCCATGATTGAATTCAGATTATATGAGGATGTCTTTACCATGTGTTCGGCAGAATTTTGTGATGTTATAGGTGTGCGGAATGTCGGAAAGATGACCAAAATGAACGTTCAACCCTACGAGCTGAAATCCCTATTCGCCTCCCTTTGCAGTAAGGACCCGCTAGAAATTCACCGGGGGAAGAGCTCCACAATCTTGTTTCCCCACATCAGGTATTTCACATACTATATTTCTCGAGGGGTGCTAGCTCGTGACAACACGAGCAACATTTCGGCTCCGGATCTCGCTATCTTAGCAACCGTCCTCATAGGAGATAACACGTATAATGTTGGTGCTTTAATTGCTCGTCGCCTCATCGCTAACAGCGGCAAAGGGCCACACTTTGGTGGCATTTATACCACACTTATCCTCGAGCACCTCGGGCGCACTGTGCGCATGGATGATAAGCCTTTTTCATTCATAAGCTTTGATCCTACCGCTATGAAGAGGCATGAGTTTGTTACTAGTACTTCCGAGTTCGGACACCTTGTTTATATTATGAGATTTGGCGAGCTTACTACTCGCGAGATCCGTCTACCTGCACCACTTTTGTTTGATTACACTAGCACGAACGGGTGGTCCTTCACCTCGATTGAGCTGGACGAGTTCGTGATCCAGCAACAGTTCCACAACCCCATGGAGGGGGTTGTTCCCGAGGAAGAAGAGCCTTCTTCTTGGGAGGCCAACGAGGCATCAGTGTACGCTCCCGAGGCCTCGTATGATTCTTGGAGCCACCCGTACCACTCCGGAGCCGGAGGGAGCTCCTGGAGCCCGTAGTAGCCAAGCTCAACTTATGCCAAAAGCCTAAGCTTGGGGGAGTACGTACCCTTCTCCCCTTCCATTGTATCATCTTAAGTTTCCATTTTAAATCTTTTCGAAGTTTTTGCCCGTTCTTCTTTGTTCTTTCTTTGCAAAAACAACAAAAAGATTTCTCCTTTATTTTACTTTCTCTTAACGTTTGGAAAACCCAAAAATATTTCTTTTCTCTCTTTAGTTTACTTTGTTTGCAGAGTTCAGCTCACGTCCATGGTTGCAATTGCACTTGATTACATCTTTCTACGTTCGGTCGTGCAAGTGAGGATGCAATAATGACGAAGATCGACGGAAGGGATGCAACAAGGAAAGCCGGTATGAACTCTATTTGTTTCTACTTTTGTACATATGCGTGTACTTATGATCTAGAGACCAGCTTGTAGCGACATAGTGCTATTTTTACAATGCCTTCCTAGTCGTTCATGCTTTCTTTGTGACTAGCCTCAAATAGTTGGAGTGCATAATCTGTTACAAAATGATTTGCATGCATTGCATTGTTCATGGTTTGGCATATTGAAGTGGTATTTCCCTTCGGAGAGTTTTAGGATTGACTTGGCACATGCTTACACATGTTTATGACTAGAAGTATATCAAGCCTTGATGATCTTTTTATTTTAGAATAGTTATATGACTTTCATGCCCGATTCAATGTCGCTTTGTCGCTGTGCATGATTATGACCGTTATTACTCTCTAGTTGGTCGCTTCCCCGTCTTTTGCTAGCCTTCACCTGTACTAAGCGGACTGACTTCTTGTGCATACAAAATCCTTGAAACCAGTTGCGCCATATGAGTCCACCATACCTACCTATATGCCGTACTTATGTGCCGTCTTAAGTAAATTTGTTTGTGCCGTATTCTTATTTTTCAAATAAATATTTTGTTTTGTATGCCTGAATCACTCATGTAGCGACTAGGGGAGTAGGTTATTCTCAAGATATGTGTTGATTCACTATCATTCATGAGAAAGTGGCTGGTAACTGGGATGCCGAGTTCCATGCTCAAAAGTCAAATCAAACTTAATGAAACAAAACTCCCCCAGGATTGTTGTTTGTATGGACGGTACCCGTGGATTCGGCCTGCCGTGGAGTGTTATCGATTGGTGGAGGGGAAGTAAAACCTTTACTAATTTGTCTGGAAACCGCCTATAATGTATTTAGCATGGAAGATATTGAGATCTCTTAGTTGTCACATTGACAATGAAAGTATACCACCCCATTTTTTTATTTATCTCTGTTTTAAAGCTCAAGCTCTGGCACCTCTGCAAATCAATGCTTCCCTCTGCGAAGGGCCTATCTATTTTACTTTATTGTTGAGTCATCCTCTTCTCATAAAAAGCACCAACTATAGAGAGCATAATTGTCATTCCGAGTGTAATGTGCATTGTCCCAAAGTACCACATTGTCTTGTGTATGATTGTGATATTACTTATTCTCAAATATTTATTTCTAGTCTCCTTTAAGACACCGGAGGAGCGTCTGCATTTATGTTTTATTTCACTATGGGGGCTAGCGAGATATCACTCTAGTATGTCCAAGTCATGTGCATTGTGATCTCGTTATGATTTTTAGTTACATAATATTCATTCTTTGTTGTTTGAAACTCTTCACATGATTGAACGATTGCTTCGTGCATTGTCTTTGTAGCTTTACTTCAATACTTGTTGGGCTTGTTCATAGTGCATGCTTATATACATCTGATGAAGTAAAAGAGTTTGTCAAAGATTTCTTTGTCGCGTTCAGTTCGTTGAACTGAATTGTTTGAGGACAAGCAATATGCTAAGCTTGGGGGAGTTGATATGTCTCAAACGTATCGACTTTTCCAAACACTTTTGCTATTCTTTGGCCTCATCCTTGCATGATTTGAATGAAACTAACCCGGACTGACGTTGTTTTCAGCAGACGTGCTTGTATGATTTTCTTGTGCGTAGGAAAATGGATATTTAGACGTCCCGGAAAATTCCCATATAAAATAGAGAAAATCCATGCACTGGGAGGAACCATGGGCCAGAAGATTGGCCAGAGGGGAGCCATAGGCCCCCCAGACGACCTGTGGGCCTGGCATGCCCCCCGGCTGTGCCGGGAGGCCGCCTGGGTGGGGCCCACCCCCTCTGGTGCCTGATAAGTCTCCAACGTATCTATAATTTTCGATTGTTCCATTCTATTATATTATCAACTTGGGATGTCTTATATGTATTTACATGCCATTTTATATCATTTTTGGGACTAACCTATTAACTCAGTGCCCAATGCCAGTTTCTGTTTTTTCCGTGTTTTTGACCTTTTTCAGAAAAGAATATTAAACGGAGTCCAAACGGAATAAAACCTGCGGGATGATTTTTTCCATAACAGAAGATACGCAGAAGACTTGAGAACCAAGGCAGGAGGTCTCATGGGAGGTCACGAGCCCCCTAGGTGCGCCCTAGGGGGGCGCCTAGCAGGCTTGTGGGCCCCCCGTGGCTCCTCTGCCCTACCTCTTTCGCCTATAAATTCCCAAAAATTCTGAAACCTCAGAGCAGAGCCATGAAAATACTTTTCCGCCACCGCAAGCTTCCGCCTCCGCAAGATCCCATCTGGGGACCATTCTGGTGCCCTGCCGGAGGGGGATTTGGACACGGAGGGCTTCTTCATCAACAACATTGCAACTCCAATGATGCGTGAGTAGTTCACCACACACCTTCGGGTACATAGCTAGTAGCTAGATGGCTTCTTCTATCTCTTGGATCTTCAATACGAAGTTCTCCATGATCTTCATGGAGATCTATCCGATGTAACTTTCTTTTGCGGTCTGTTTGTCGAGATCTGATGAATTGTGGATTTATGATCAGATTATCTATGAATGTTATTTGAGTCTCCTCTGATTTCTTATATGCATGATTTCGTATCCTTGTAATTCTCTTCGAGTTATGGGTTTTGTTTGGCCAACTTGATCTATAATTCTTGCAATGGGAGAAGTGCTTGGTCTTCGGTTCATACCGTGGAGTGTCCTCACCTAGTGACAGAAGGGGTAGCGAGGCACGCATCGTGTTGTTGCCATAAAGGTTAAAAAGATGGGGTTTATATCATATTGCATGAATTTATCCCTCTACATCATGTCATCTTCCTTAAGGCGTTACTCCGTTTGTTATGAACTTAATACACTAGATGCATGCTGGAAAGCGGTCGATGTGTGGAGTAATAGTAGTAGATGAAGAAAGTATCGGTCTACTTGTCTCGGACGTGATGCCTATATGTATCATCATTGCCTTAGATATCGTCATGACTTTGCGCGATTCTATCAATTGCTCGATAGTAATTTGTTCACCCACTGTAATACTTGCTATCAAGAGAGAAGCCTCTATTGAACACTATGGCCCCCGGGTCTATTTTACACATCATATATTCAGATCTACAAAAATACCAAAAATACCTTGCTGCACTTTTGTTTCTATTTACCTTTCATCATTGTCAGACCTCACCTTGCAAGTAATCATGAAGGGATTGACAACCCCTTTATCACATTGGGTGCAAGTTTGTTTGTTTTTGCGCACGTTCATTGGTGCCTCATCTTGATACTCCTACTGGATTGATACCTTGGTTCTCAAACTGAGGTAAAACTTATTTCTACTTTGCTGCATCTCCCTTTCCTCTTCAAGGGAAAAACTAATGCAAGCTCAAGAAGTAGTAAGAAGAATTTCTTGCGCCGTTGCCGGGGAGTATTCAAGTGAAGCATATCTACCAAGTAACTATCGCAAACTCATCTCTTGCATTTACATTATTTGCCATTTGATTCTCGTTTTACTCTCCCCCACTTCTAAAAAACAAAATTTACAAAAATATTTGCTTTTTTCGTTCGCCCTTCCTTTTGCTTGCTTTCTGTTTGCTTGTGTGGGTTAGTCTACTTATCCTTATGACTAGCCCTATCACTACGACCGTCACTCCCAAGAGCGAAGTTCTTAATTTTAAACAAAATGAGGGAGAAAACTTAAAAGATGCTTGGTATAGAATTTGCAATGCTTAGAATAGATTTACTCGTAAGCAATCTACTACCGTTCTAGTTTGCAATTTTTATGTGGGTATTTCCCCTTGGAATAGGTATGTTCTTGACACCATCGTAGGCGGAAATTTCTTGGGTAGCCATACCATCGATTATTATGGTGCTTTAATAAATTTGGTATGCTCACCCCCACTCATGGTTAATGGAACTACTTTAACTTTCACACATGTGATGCGTAGGCTGGATATTATCGAAAATAAAGTTTCTACGATTGAACTCATTGAAAATTTGCATAAAAAGATCCACAATCAAACCACTCAATATGGATCCAAGGTGGGAATGACTTTGAAAAATGTAAAGGAGAAGGAACCCATAGTTAACGAAAAACTAGATCATGATTCCGCTAGAATTGTCAAACTAGAGGATGTTATAACCAACTTGGGTTCTGCTTTTGCTGCTGTTCAGAACACTCCAATTTTTTCCCACAATAAGGCCACTAAGCTTGTTTACGTTCCTAAAAACAATGGGGAACCATCTAGTAAGAGAGATGAAGATCTTAAAATGTTGAGTGTTCACCCTATGAGTGGTTTGAGAACTAAAGATGACGATACTTGATTGTATTGACTTATGCCTAGCTAAGGGCGTTAAACGATAGCACTTATTGGGAGGCAACCCAATGAATAAATTTATTTTTGCTTTTAACTTTCTATTTTGTTGAGTCCACACCATCATGATTCTGTTATGATTGTGTTTTTTATGTTTTAGTTAGTGTTTCTGCCAAGTAGAACCTTTATGATTAGTTTTGGTGATAGTTGTTTAATCATCCTGAAAAAGAGAGAAACTTTCTGCTCACGAAATTATTTGTAATTCCTATACAGAAAGAGCTTTCGAGTTGATTAGTTTTGCTGCTGATTGATATGCAAATTGCCCTAATTTTCATAATTTTTCAGAATTTTTGGGATAGCAGAGGTATACGAAATATACAGATTGCTACAGACTGGTCTGTTTTTGACAGATTTTGTTTTTGTTGTGTTGATTACTTATTTTGATGAAACTATCGTTAGTATCGGGGGGTACGAGCCTAGGAAAAGTGATAATACAATATTATAACATCAATCTAAATGGAAATACAGTTTACTATAGTACCTAAAAAGTTGGTGGTTTGTTTTCCTATGCTAATTATATCACGAGTTTCTGTTTAAGTTTTGTGTTGTGAAGGTTTCAAGTTTTGGGTTATGTACTTATGGACAATGGAATAAAGAGTGGAAATAGCTTAAGATTGGGGATGCCCATGTCATCCCAAGCCAAATCCAAGGACACCAAAAAGCCTATGCTTGGGGATGCCCCTGGAAGGAATCCCCTCTTTCGTCTTCAATCCATCGGTAACGTTACTTGGAGCTATATTTTTATTCACCACATGATATGTGTTTTGCTTGGAGCGTCGTGTATTATAGGAGTCTTTGCCTTTTGTTTTGTCACAATCAACCTTGCTGCACACCTTATTGAGAGGGACATGCACTCATCGTGAATTTGTTAGAATGCTCAATGAGCTTCACTTATATCTTTTGAGCTAGGCAATTTAGCTGCCATGAGCTTCACTTATATATTTTGAGCTAGATAATTTTGGTCTAGTGCTTCACTTAAATCTTTTTAGAGCACGGTGGTGTCATATTTTATAGAAATAAAAACTCTCGATCTTCACTTATATCATTTTGAGAGTGCTCTCTCTAAGTAACTTGGTAATTGGCGTGTGCTATGAAATTTGTCCTAAATATGATAGGCATCCAAAGAGGATATAATAAAAACTTTCATATTCAAGAGCATTTATTAGTAAGGGAAGTTTGATTCCTCACAATTAGTTTTGAGATATCGATATGGTAATATTAGAGTTATGTTAGTAGGGTGTTGTGAATCTAAAAATACTTGTGTTGAGGTTAGTGATTCTCGTAGCATGCACGTATGGTGAACCGCTATGTTAGGAAGTCGGAGCATTATTGATTTATTGATTGTCATCCTTTGTGTGGCGGTCGGGATCGCGCGATGGTTAACACCTACCAATCCTTCCCCTAGGAATATTCGTTTAGCACTTTGTTTCGATTACTAATAAAACTTTCGCAATAAGTATATGAGTTCTTCATGACTAATGTGAGTCCATGTTATAGATGCACTCTCACCTTCCACCATTGCTAGCCTCTCTAGTGCCGCACAACTTTCGCCGGTGCACAAACCCACCATATACCTTCCTCAAAACAGCCACCATACCTACCTATTACGGCTTTTTCAACCCCACAATAGTAGTGAGTTAGCCGCCCGACCGCCATGCAAGACGAAGTGTCTCAGGCCTCGACGGACCCGTGACTCAAACAAGATCAACGCATAGTGTTGAAGGACCGGCGCAAGGAAGATGCATATAGAACAATCGAGAGGCGGTTTGAAACATACCGCCAATCCGATATTCGCGCGGATCCAGTCGTCAACGTTCTCGCTACCGACGCGCTTGGGAGCCTACCTTCTGAGCTGGGATGCCCAGCGTTCACCCGTGAGCTACGGCAAGTACGCTGGCCCTCCAGCAGGGCCTTCAAGCCACAGTTTCTGGACAAATAGGATGGCAACATCAGTCCATTAGAGTTCCTAGGCATCAACACCATGGTGGTGCAGGCTACAGGGGGATGAGACAAGAAGGTCCTCACCAACTACTTCCTGTTGGCGCTCAAGCCCAATGTGAGGAGTTGGCTGATGAATTTGCAGGAAGGGTCCATCTCCTCGTGCGCTGATCTGTGCAACCAGTTCATTTGGGCCTACCATGGGGGCCACAACCTCCCAAGGCAGCCTAGCGATCTGCATGTTCTCCCCGAGAAAAATGGTGAGACCCTCAGCCGCATGCACCACAACATCCCGGACATCCACCCTGCTCCGGTGATCACCGTGTTCCACGATAACATGCGCAATCGCCACATGCGCGAGGAGAAGAGCATCAACAAGGTGTGGGACGTCCCCGAGAATTATGCTTTGGCTAACAAGTGCGCGTGGGACGAAGAGGGAAGAAGGCTCCCGAGGGAGGACGCTAGCACCGAGGTTGACTCTGACGGCAACAAGAATGCACCTGCCTCCTTGAGTAAGGGATGCAAACGTAACAAGAAACGCAAGGGAACGGTAGTGTTGGCTGTATAGAGCTCCGGTAAGCCTGACGCACATAAGAAGGCCAAGTCCGAGGAGCCTTGCATGGACGTTGCCGCGTGCACTTGAGAAGGTGAGGCTGCAGCAGGCGAGAAGACCGGCAAGCCATACTGCAAGATCCACCTCACCAAGGGCCACGACATCAATGAGTGCTTCCAAGTAGAACATCTTGCCGAGAAGCAGAAGTAAGAGTACAAAAGGTGCGATAAGGAGAAGGGCTGAGATGGTGCCGGTAGCTTCGACAAGAAGAACTGCAATTGCCGAGGTGGCCGCTGCGGCATGGCCAAGCAGCAGAACGAGAAGCCCGCCAGAGGCCGAGACGACCAATCTGACAATGATGAGGACGAGGATGGAGAGTAATATAACAGGCAGGAATTCCAGAAAGCTATAGATGCTATGTGTGTCGACGGAGGCGCATCTTTGCACTCCTCCCACATGCAGCTTAAGCAATGTGTTCACGAAGTCAACGTGGTGAAGCCTACATAAGAAGCAAGGAAGCCTCTAAAATGGTCCAACAGTCGCATCATCTTCGGCGCTGAGGACCACCCTGATGGCATCACCGCGGTCGGGTGTGTGCAGCTATTGGTCTCGCCAACGGTTCGCCACCTCAGGGTCACGAAGATGTTGGTCGATAGCAGGGCCATCCTAAACTTGGTATCGCCCGACGTGCTCAAGAGGCTACAAATCTCCGACTTAGATCTTAAACCCACGTGCTCCTTCCAAGGAGTGGACGGGGGGAGATTTCAGCCAAAGGGCAAGATAACCCTTCCAGTTACATTCGGTAGCAACCTCCTTTTCAGGACAATGAGGGTCACCTTCGATGTTGCCAAGATGTCGCTACCATACAACGGAATCCTTGGCCGTCCCGCACTGGATAAGTTCATGGTGGCGTCCCACCACACATACAACAAACTCAAGATGCCAGGGTAGATAAGCATCATCACCATCCATGCACACAAGAAAGACACGGTTCTTTGCATCGATAATATCTACCGAGAGGAAGTTGCAGCGTCCGCCGACAAGGCATCCGCTCGTACCAAGAGCAAGTCCAAGACATCCAGCAAGACTCACGATGAACCTCGGAAGCATGCCGCTAAGCACGGCGCGCCCGTCGATGGATCACCAAAGACTTCTGACACTGGGTGTAAGAGAAACAGAGTGACCATCCCCAAGAGGAAGCAAGTGGCTGTGCGAGAGGGTGGCGAGGGAGGTACTTTCACTATAAGTTCGACCTTCGATAGCAAATAGAAAGCACGCTCATCTCCTTCCTACGGGCGAATGTCGACGTGTTTGCCTAGCAACTGTCTCACATTTCCGGTGTTCCTAGGGAGGTGATCGAGCACCATCTTGACGTCTGTCCTGACGTGCTCCCCGTCAAGCACAAGGTTTGAAAGGAAGCACTGGAGCGGAAAGAGTTCATTGGTGAAGAGTTCAAAAAGTTGGAAGTGACAGGGCTAGTCAGGGGTGTACTCCACCCAACATGGCCGGCGTATCCCGTGGTGGTGCCCAAGGAAGGCGGGACCTGGAGGATTTGCATCGACTTCACACATGTCAACAAGGCTTGCCGAAAGGACCCCTTCCCCTTGCTGCGCATCGACCAAATCATGGATCCGACTGCCGGTTGCGACCTGTTATCGTTCCTGTACGCCTACTCTGGTTATCATCAGATCTTCATGGCCAAAGAGGATGGAGAGAAAACAACCTTCATCACACCTTGCGACACGTACTGCTTCAGGCGCATGCCATTTGGCCTGAAGAGTGCCGACACTACATTCGCGAACGCCGTCCATATTGGCGTTGGATAGTAGGTGCACATAAATGTGGAAGACTACATGAACGACATCATAGTAAAGACCAAGAACAAGGCCACGTTGGTCCATGATCTGGAGGAGACCTTTGCGAACTTGCGCAAGATCAAGTGGAAGGTCAGCCCTGAGCAGTGCACATTCATGATCTCATATGGTAAGCTCCTCGGTTTCTTCATATCTCAGTGTGGGATAGACGCCAACCCCGCCAAAATTGAAGCGATCAAGCAACTAGAGCCACCGAAGCACGTCAAGGACGTCCGTCGGCTGCCGGGTTGTGTTGCTCCTCTCAGCAGATTCATTTCCAGGTCCGCAGATGAGGCTTGGCCATTTTTCAAGATCTTAAATAAGGGAGGACCAATGACGTGGACCCCAGAAGCAGAAGCAACATTACAAGACCAGTAGAAGTACCTGTCCTCATCCCCGGTCCTAGCCGCGCCCAAGCCTGAGGAACCGTTGCTGTTATATTTGGCAGTAACGAACCAGGTAGTCAGCGCCGCACTAGTGGTGGAAAGGGAGGCCGAGGGTAGCTAAATGATGGCCTCCCATCCAAAAACCGACGAACCCAGGTCAAGCCCAATGAGCCAAGAGCCCGATATGGAAGCAACACGGGAAGCGGAACACGGGGAGCATGGAAGAAGAAGGTGGTGCAATAACCATTGTATTTTGTCAGCTGCCTCCTGCAGGGGGCTCGGGCGAGATACTTTGGGATCTAGAAACTGCTCTATGGCCTCATCATGGCCTCCCACAGGCTACATCACTACGTCCAAGCACACTGCATCACGGTCGTCACCTGCTTCTCGCTGCTGCGTATCCCGAGGAACTCAGAAGCAACCAGCCGGATCGTCGAGTTGGCCCTGGAACTGGCTAGTTCTGATTTGAACTTTGAGAGCACGACAACCATCAAGAGCTGAGAACTGGCGGAATTCATTGCCGAATGGACGCCAACACGAGATGAAGAGATATCAGAAACAACCCTTCATGGCAAGGAAACCCTCCAGACATGGATCATGTATTTCAGTGGAGCTATCTCGCGGCAAGGCATCGGTGCCGGAGTGCTGCTCATAGCACCCACGGGAGAGCACCTCCAATATTTGATCCCAATGCAATTTCACCCGGAGGTGTCGACCAACAATACAGCAGAATACGAGGGTTTGCTTGCCAGGCTACGGGTAGCGGTAGAGCTGGGAATCAAGCAGCTAATAGTTCGAGGGGACTCCCAGTTGGTTGTGCATCAAGTCAATAAGGTTAATCAAACCCCCTTGATGGAAGCATATGTTGATGAAGTGAGGAAGTTGGAGGAACACTTCAATGGTTTGCAGAGGGAGCGCGTCCCCAGGATGGAGAACAGCATCGCCAACGACCTACCGAAGTAAGCAGCTTAGAAGTCATCTGTGGAACCAGGGACATTCGTACTCCGACTCACTCAGCCATAAGTTACACTGTCAGGACGACAAGCCAAGAAGAGGAAGATCAACTTCGACGACTATTTCCCAGTAGAGCCACCCGTGGCCACGAGGAAGGTTGCCAAAGATGAGAAATCGCTTGATGGGAATCCCCAAGCTCCGGCAAGAAAAGCAGTCCTTGCCATTGAAGCTAGCGCTCCTGTGGCTGAAGAGATGCCTTTATCCCTTGTAGTCGAGCCCCGAGCTACGGCATGGGCACAATAGAATGTCCAATACCCCCACACATGAGACCTCTCCAAAGAGCAAGAAGGAGATGAAAGAGTAGTCTGACGGTCGAGCATGTACCAGTTCATGACAATGATCTTTACCGGCGGAGATCGAACATGCTAAAATTGAGTTGAATGATCTCTACAATGATCTCCAAGAGGAAGGACAACAGCTGTTGGCAGAGATACACGAAGTGATTTGTGGCTCCCACGTAGGATCACGAGCCCTTGTTGGAAGGCGTTCCAACAAGTCTTCTACTAGCCCATAGCCCTTCAAGACACATTGGCGGTGGTAACAATGTGTGAAGCATGCCAATACCACGCCAACCAGATACACCAACCATCACAAGCCCTTAAAACCATAGAACTCTTTTCGCCATTCTCGGCCTGGGGGCTCGACATCGTCGAACCCCTCCCCCGTGCTACCGGCGGCTTTGAGTTCTTGTTTGTCGCCATGGACAAGTTCATGAAGTGGACCAAGATGGAGCTAGCAAGAGATGTGACGGCGCTGGCGGCAGTGAAGTTCCTCAGACGGATTGTTTGCCGTTTCGGGGTCCCAAAATGGGATCATCACCAACGAAGGTACGGTGTTCACCAGCAGCGCTTTCATGTAATATTGTTAAGATATTGGCGCCAAGGTCTGCTTAGACTCCGTTGCTCACCCTAGGATCAAAACACAAGTATAGAGGGAAATTTCTGAAGTGTTGCCAGGCCTCAAGACAAGGACTTTTGACAAGCTGCGCAAGCATGGAAGGCACTGGATTGACGAAATCCCAAAGGTTCTTTGGTCGATTAGAATGATGCTAGAACCCCGGCGATATACCCTTCACCCTAGTCCACAGGGCGGAGGCAATTCCCCCACGGAATGCGCGTACGGGTCACCGAGAGTGCATGCCTTTGACGAGGACCAACAAAAGTGGTTATGGCATGACGATGCCACACTCCTTGAGGAATATCGTCTCCAGGCTGCACTGCATACTTCTAGGTACCAACAGGCCCTCTGCCGCTACCATAGATGCAAAGTGCGTGCCACGATTGTTGAAGAAGGAAACTTTGTCCTCCCATGGATCCAGCCCGCGAAGGGATCAAACAAGTTGACACCAAAGTGGGAAGGCCCTTATCGTGTGGTACGATTCACCAGGCCTGGTGGAGTCTGCCTGGTGATCGAGAATGGCACCCCGTTGGAGAACTCATGGAATATCGAGCATCTTCGCAGGTTCAACCCATGAGGCGCGGTTGTCGGGCTCCCCGGCAACCACTTTTGTGCAAGTGTGGTAGCAATGTGTGTATTCCTTTGAACAAAGCCAAGTGATGACCCTGTGCATAGTTAATAAGACTAGATATCCTTCAACTCTTTTCTCCCTAATTGCATACTTACATTATGCCCATCATGCTCATCGTTGCGGTAGATCTTAGCTGACACAGAGCCATTGCTGAACCACTAGTAGACCCCAATGCATCTTATTTTCTTTTCTTTCTTTTTTCTCAAAAGAAAGGAGGGTTCTCCCAGAGGAGCGCTCCCCACGCACAAGTCATCCCGGGGGAAGAAGGAGCGGGTGGGCGGATGTGTTCAAGGTGACCACTTCGCGGCGAGCGAGTCGGTAGACCAAGGAAAAGATAAGTAAAATCCCCCACTCCTACTTCAATTATCGCCTATATGACAAGGCTTGCACATGGATTGAGCGCTCATCAGAATTATTGCACGTCGGGGGGACTAGAAGCATGCCCAGTACCCTATGTGATTTCTGCAAGGATGATGAGCCAGCTTTTCGAGCGTAACGCCACCGAGGGGGTGCTCATGATCTATCCTTAGAACCTTCCTATGGCAAGAAGGCACTCACTCGCAGGCATTCCCGTTACGAGTCAAAGTCGGGAGGGCGCCCGGGCACAGCCTTTGCATTCGGAAGGAAATTAATATGCATAGGCGCAAAAAAGAGAAGAGAGACAAGCCAGGTTATTGGAAAATGGAGTACTCAACATTTTTCTTTGATTTTCTTTCAGGATTACATTGGGTGCTATTTAAAGACAAAAGGCGCTTCTCCGAGGTCATTGATGGTGGTGACGAGGTTAAGTCGGAGTACGACTTCCTCTAACACCGACGCCGACGCCTAGGAGGAAATCTTCCACTACAATGTGGTGATCGATCCGGAAATGGCCCCAAGGACGAGTGCTCATTTTCTGGATCCCTCTATCGCACCGACCATGCTCCTTGGAGTCGTCGCCCTCCTGCTTGACGTTGAAGACGCTGTTGTCGTCACCACTATTGCTGGAGGTGTCGACGTCACTTTCGCTTGAACTTGCGGTGCAGCACTCCACGCGGACGCGAGTCCCTCCGAAGAACTTCACGGAGAGGGTGGCGCAACCATCGAACTAGAAGTGGAGGAGATGCGCGGGGCCAATCCCCCGGAACAAGCAAACGGCTGCCACCCGTGTGTCAAGAAAAGGGTGCTTCCGGGGGTGAGGTCAACCACCATCCACACGGGTCCATTGCAGCAACCATCCGCCCGGAGCCACAAGCCGTGGGGTCTGCTCGCTTCCATAGCCCTCGCAAAAGGGTTCGGGAGTCGCAACCAGTTCCGGTGCCTCCGGGAGGTCACCACGACGAACTCGTGCACCTCTTCCCCTGCATGGATCCCTGCATGGGGTTCCAGGAGAGGAATGCCACAGGAACGCCCTCGCACGTCCCCTAAATGTCGTCCATCTGCGGGAGCTAGAGCAACCCCCTCCACCATCAATATGATGCGCATCGCGCTCTTGGGGCTGCCCCTCCCGGCACCCCTAGAGCCTCGAGCCTGTCCGCGACTCCTCGCCATCACGGAGGGAGCATGCTGAAGGAACGATAGAGGAAGATGATAAAGATGCTAAGAAGTGGAGAGGAGCAAGAGACCAGGAGTGAGCTTCGCCCTCCGTTCGATCCCCCTTATTTAATGAGCCGAGCACAAGGAGAAGTGGGGTGGGGGGATAGATCCTCGTGGTCTAGGGAAAACGCGCATTCGCCCGCGCATGCAACTCCAGCAACAACTCTCCTCGACCAATGGTTAAGTGTGCGTCACCCAATGCATAGTCAAGATAGGAGGGGGAACGACGCCATTTAATGGTGGAAGGCGAGCAGGCGCCGCGTTGTGTCCCCGTTACATACCCCGAGGAAGGCTAGGGGGCGCTGCTAGGGTGACTGCCCCTCTCCACCAATGTCGTCCCTCGCAAGGCTGCACACGGTGGGAATGGTGTGTGGTCATCATGACTACAAAGAAGCACGCCAACACATGCCCGTGCACATTTTTTTGCCTAGCCCAACAACGCTGCACGCACGTGTATGGACTAGGCCTGCGGGCTAGTTTCGGTGTACTAAGAAATGGGGTCCTTAGTACCCCTGACTTAGGCATGGGAAACTGCGGCCCCCATGCCGGAAACTCCTCGCCTCGCTCGCTTTGAGCCCCGAGGGTTCACTGTTCACTATGCACCCCGTGAGCACACTGTTGGTGACCCCTTTGCGTATAAAAGGAGTCCCCAGGCTCATTCTCAGGGGTTGGACTTTTTGGGATTGGAGACTCGCTAATCACCTACTAAGTTACTGTAGAAAATAACCCTACAGTAAGCACATAATAAAAACTAAGCAGTAGTAGGGATTTACGCGCCAACCGGCCCGAACCTGGGTAAAAGGCCTTGTCGGTGTTGATCGCTAGCTCCGCTCTCGATGCCGTACCTCTCTCTCCCTGCCGAGCGATTAAGGGACTCCTCCGACACCACATCCCAATTTAAACACTCCCTAAATAGAACATAGAATCCTAACATACGGGATCTACGGTGTGTCAGGCAAGGACCAGGAGAGATAGTCCAACACTTTTGGGCTAGATTCCTCCTCACAATAACCAGATACCGGACTGTCGTGGCCTGGAAAACTTCCGGCATAACTGCCATGATGAAGGAATCTTAAATTCCCTCGCCCGTCGCCACATACACAACTTCACCGAGCTATCTACATTGATACACAAATATCATGCAATGGTAAGTATCTGGAAGACTCAATAAATACGAGTGGAATCAATCCACGCAGAGCAATACCGACGAGCTCGGACGAAGCGCACACCCCAACAACGGTCAGCCAATCAAGGGCCTGCTGAGATTAAGAATAAGCCCCTCGACGGTTCCTAAAGTATCCTTGATAAATTATTGGACAGTCCATGCCCCATACACTCCACACTGCCGAACACTACCCCAGCCCATAGCCTTCGAGCTTGATGGGTCGTTAGGCAAATAGAAAAAAGTGGAGAGGCTATCTTCGGGGTCCAATCATCAAATAAGCATCCATCCACACCAGCGTACAACAAAGTGGATGTCGTCACAATTTATGAGACGTTCTCATCAAGTAATTAGAGGAAAAGAGCTCTTCAAGAACGCGATCATATATTCGAGGTTCCAATGTTGAACTCATGATCAAATACACCCATAACTTTCGGGGAGGAGGACCAACCAGGAATTTGTTCTAACCGAACACCTGCCGCTTTGGTCCTCAACCCCATTATAGACGGTTTTTATACTTTGCAAGGTACTAATGGACGGTGGCAACAACTTAAACTTCATTTATCAGGATACCTTGGATAAAATGCAGTTTGACAGACCTTGCATGGAGGAAAGTAGCACAACCTTTCGACGGATTATTCCCGGAAAAGAAGTGTGATGGACACGCCGAGTTTGTCTCGACGTGGTATTCAGTACCAACGAGAACTACAGGTCCAAAGAACTCATCTTCCATATTGTACCATTTTGAAGTGGTTATCACACTCTTTTGGGACGTGAGACCTTCACTAGATTTCATGCCATACCGCATTACGGGTAGATGAAGCTCAAAATGCCTCGGCCCAATGGTGTAATTACACTTACAAGTGACCTGCAAAGAGCTCTTCAAGTAGAAAACAAAACTGCAGCGCTCGCCCTCGAGGCACTTTCCAAAGCTCTTGCCGCTGAGGAATTAACCAAATTATGATCAGTGGTTGATAATGATCATGTAACCCTCAGCAAGAGACCCAAGTCCACATCCTTCAAAGGAACTGACGAAATAGTCAAGTTTCAAGTGCATCCAAAATGCCATACCGCATTACGGGTAGATGAAGCTCAAAATGCCTCGGCCCAATGGTGTAATTACACTTACAAGTGACCTGCAAAGAGCTCTTCAAGTAGAAAACAAAACTGCAGCGCTCGCCCTCGAGGCGCTTTCCAAAGCTCTTTCCGCTGAGGAATTAACCGAATTATGGTCAGTGGTTGATAATGATGATGTAACCCTCAGCAAGAGACCCAAGTCCACATCCTTCAAAGGAACTGACGAAATAGTCAAGTTTCAAGTGCATCCAACGGACGCAACAAAACAGCGTCCATCGAAGCACGACTGGACCCTTTGGTCGATGAAGAATTGTGCACATTCTTATGGGAAACAGGGATATATTCACGTGGCACACATAAGACATGCCAGGAATCCCACAAAGACTGGCAGGGCATGGCTTTAATATAGTTGCCGACTTCAAGCTAGTCAAACAAACGTTATGTTGATTTTCTAAACCCAAGCATCAATCCATGGGTACTGAACTAGCAAAATTGCTCGAAGACGGATTCATCCGTGATATCAAACACCCCGAGTGGTTGGCAAATTGTGTCATGGTACCAAAGAAGCATAAATCGTGGCGGCTATGTGTCAATTTTAAAGACCTAAACAAAGCATGCGCTAAGGATCCCTTTCCTTTACATCACATAGACCAAATCATTAAATGCACCACGGACACGACTCATTATGCTTCCTCGATGCCTACTTCTGATACCATCAAATTAAAATGAAGGAATCCGATCAGGCTACAGCCGCCTTTATCACTCTCTATGGTCCATTCTGCTTCACCACAACGACTTTCGGGTTAAAAAACACGGGCGACACATATCAATGCATGATTCAGACATGCTTAAAAGAAAATAGGCAAGACAGTCAAGGCATACGTGGATGACGTGGTCAATAAAACTAAACACGTCAACCAGCTGGTGGACGACCTTCGACAATCTCCGGGAATAAGATATACTTCTCAATCCGGACAAATGTGTATTCGAAGTTCCCACACGTAAACTACTTGGCTTCATCATATCCCATAGAGGAATAGAGGCCAATCCGGATAAAATTCGAGCTCTATCCGAGCCCATGATCCCAATGGAGTTAAAACACGTGCAAAAAATGGCGGGTTGCATGGCAGCATTGAGCCGCTTCATCTCTCTCCTTGGCAAAAAGGCACTACCGCTCTATAGACTGCTCAAATGAACAAAAAACTTTGAGTGGTCCGAAGAAGCAACAACCATTCTATAAAAAATAAAAACAATGTTCGCCAGTAATCCCATACTGATGGCACCTGGTAGAGGGGAGCCAATGCTATTGTACATCTTGGCAACCAAACAAGTCGTCAGCGCAGTCCTTGTTGTCGAATGAGAGGCGGAAGACCACAAGCTACGGATACAGAAGCCGGCCTACTATGTGTGTGACGTACTTACCACATACAAGTCCCATTATCCACGCTACAACAAGATAGCCTACACAGTTTTTATGGCATCTCGCAAGCGCCAACACTACTTTCAAGATTGTTCGGGCACGGTAGCATCCAAAGTACCCTTGAATGATAAAACCAATAACAAGGACGCCACGGGCCGCATGGCCAAATGGGCAATTGAGCTCCTATCTTTCGAAATCGTGTACAAGCCATGTCGAGCTATTAAGATATCAACGTGGTTCGAAGATATGAACTCGATTTCGAAAGATAGGAGCTCAATTGCCCATTAGATAGCAGGTGTTGGCTGATTTTCTCACTGAATAGACGGAGGCCAAACTCCCTAAAGAGTACATTAGATAATTCCCATTGGACGATACACTTTGACAACTCCAAGACACTTGCCGGATTAGGGGCTGGTGTCATACTTACATCCCCCACTAGAGACAACATCCGGTATGTCTTACACATCGTGTACACTAATTCCAATAATGCGGCCGAATACGAGGCTCTGTTGCATGGATTGCGGATGGCAAGTTCAATGGGCGTACAATGGTTAGCTGTAAGGGGAGACTCTAACCTCTCTATCTCCCAAATCAACGACGGATTTGACGGCAAAAATCCAAAAATGGCAGGTTATAGGAACGTTGTCCTTAAGATATCAACGTGGTTCGAAGGCCTTGAATTCCACCATGTCTCGAGAGACAACAATCAAGTTGTCGATGTTCTTGCTCATATGGGCGCCAAACATGACCCTGTCCCAAAAAATACCTTTTTGGAACGGCCCTTCGAGCCTTCCGTGGAATGGAAAGACGAAGGCAATGTCACTAGCGACAACAGAAAGGAACATGTCACCCCTCCTATAAACGAGCCAGATGAACAAATCATTGGCGGCTCAGCACTAGAGGAAACACTTTCGGCTCATGAAATCATGACAGTAATCGCGCCTTGGATTGAGCCTTTTCTCGCCTATCTTCTTCGCCAAGATCTCCTCGATGAACAAACAGAGACAAGATGAATAGTTCAGCGATCCAAGGCCTACAAGGTTCCTGAGGGGGACTATATTGGAAAAGTACTGTTGGATTCCTCCAGCGGTGCATATCCAAAGAAGAGGTAAACTGCTCTTGGCTAAAATACATGCATGCATGGTTAGTCACCATGCTGCAGCATGGGCCCTGGTAAGCAAGGCTTTTTGGGCTGGCTTCTTTTGGCCCATGGCTCACGCAGACGCTGACACACTTGTTCAACATTGTGTAGGGTGTCAGCTTTTTGCAAATCAAAGCCACATGCCCCAACAGCTCTCTGAACGATACCGATCACTTGGCCTTTTGTGGTCTTGGGGCTCGACATGGTCCAACCACATAAAGGGGTTCCAAGGAAAAGAAATATTTACTCGTTATGCTCGATAAATTCACAAAGTGGACTCAATCAAATCGACAACTTCTACCAAGTGTGGACCAGTTATTGATTTTATATCACATGTGGTTCACTTTTATGGTGTCCCCCACAGTATAATAATGGACAATGGATCATATTTTACAACTCAGGTAGTGAAGGATTGGTGCGCTAATTTGGGCATCAAGCTCGATTACGCCTCTGTGTACCAACCACAAACAAATGGACAGTTTAAACAAGCCAATGACCTCATTATGAGCAGAATCAAACCGCTCTTGGTCTTATATCTGACGGAATGTGCTTGCCATTGGGTAGTAGAGCTTGACTCCATAATATGGGGCTTGCACACCATCCCAAATGGATCAATGAGATATATGCCATTTTTTATTGTATACGGGGCGAAAGGAGTCCTCCCCTACGATATCATCCATGATGCACCTATATTGCGCATGTACGAGGGAAAAGACGCTGAGCTACATCGGCAGGATTACTTGGACGCCCTAGAAGAAGAGCACGGTATAGCTCTGGCACGTTCCACGTTTTATCAACAGCAGGATCGGCGCTACCGGAGCAGGGAAGTCCGAACAAATGCATATAATGTGGGAGAGCTTGTGCTATGCCTCCTGGAGCAAAAGAAGAATAAACTTGCACTTAAATGGGAGGGCCCTTTTATAATTGGTGGTGTACTTGCACGAGGAGCGTATCGTCTCCGCAACTCGTCAGATAATCGCCTTTAAGAAAATCCATGGAACAAAACTCATCTTCGGCGTTTCTACAGCTAGACTGGTGTCATATCACACTCAATTAGTTTTTGTTTTCTCTTTTATATTTTTTATGTATACTCTTTTCCTTTTAAAGTTGATTAGCATATTCCAGGCTATGATCGTCTGGACCAAACTATATCTACAAAAATGTATTTTCCGGTAACACCTGGGGATTTCTTAGTAAAAGCTGATCAAAGTACATGTGTGCATCTATTTTTTGTCTTTATCATGTGTGCGTCCTTCCCATATTGTTTTCAAACCATTATATGCACCGATTTGACTTAAGGTTTTGCCATGCTGGGTTGCCTTGCTCCTATGCTTATCTTCTATGTTCCCAATTGTTCAGCTAGAGGATAAAGGGATCACCGTTGCGATTGTTATGACCGGGTTATCCAGATACATACCTTAGATGGGTGAAGCCAAAATCTAGGGTTCTTAAGGACTTAATTGGTCAGGCACAAAGGAAGTAAAAATAATTAGGTGATCATAACGAGGGGTTAATTTTGCCAATGCAATCATGATCCGCATATCGTGGATATTCGGTTATCATATCTACTTTAGCTTAGCAACCCAAAGAAAGGAACCATGGAGGAACTATTTTGTTGGGAAGATGTTTCTTACATTGTAAAAGTAATATAACATATCTCCATGATCACGATCTATCTATTAGCACCATATGGCCGGATTGGCTGGTTCTCCGAACAGTTTCCCTCTTATCACAGCTTACATAGTACGAAACAATCCTTGATTATTGTCAAGGGAGGTAGAAGCTGATGGCCGGTTAATGGAGCATTTACAAATTGGATGGAGGACAATGTGATGTAAAGTACACAATTACATAAAATCACTTATTTCGCCGATGATCTTGATTATCTATTATCGTGTACGGACGACAGTCTTGTTGGGAGAGACGTACGGCATGCATCACTTGATAATAATCGAAGTGGAGAGGCACCTCCTTACCATCTATCCCTACCAAGCCAACTTAAGCCAATTGCTCTGGGTCAAGTTTGGTGAATCAGGTCTTAACCATTTCCATGCCTCTTGCGCACCTTCTTGGCACGCTCACATTTTCCATAATTCAAACCAGTATCGAGCCCCTTTAAAACGATGTGCCAGTTCGTCCATACCTTCCGGGGCCTTCTCACCCTCGTTCATGCATGATGGATAATTCCTTTAGAAGGTTACCACCAAACGAGATGGTTTCCTCTTACAAATGCCTATTTAAGAGAACTACAAAGAAAAATTCTATATTTGTTAGTTCGGGATTGTATATATACAGAACTACAAGTTCAGAGTCTTACTGACCAAAATAACACCCTTGCATCTTTGGTTCTCTTCGATGTCATGTGCTAGTTGAGTCTTTAAACTCTCAATTTTACTAACATGTTGTTGGTTCTCAGCCTCAAGTATTTTATTTTTGTCAATACTCCGGAATAATAACTGACAGCTAGCCTCGTGCTGTGATTCGACATATCCTTACGATTCTTTGGCCGCTACCAGATCTTTTTGCAACTCACCTATGGACTCGACTGCTATAAAGTAACCTTTCATTAAGAAATGTAAAAATGCAACTATGATATTTTGGAAGTAATTCCTCACCATGTTCTTGCCTTGTGAATTTTTTCATTTACTCTAGTTCGGCCTTCGCACCCTCGAGTTGGGTTCGGTGGATGTCAAGGTCTTCAAACAATTTTTACTTTTCATTCCTTGTGGCCTGTAAAACATGTCAACGGGGTTATTTATACCCTTAATTCGGTTGTGTGACCAATTAAGGATCAGGGGCTACTGGATTGGGATTTGTATACGATTGTCTAAATCTAACTCATACCTTAAGACTTGTTGATATGCGGTTGGTGACTCCCTCAAGTCCTTCTTGGGCAGCTCCGAGGTGCACATCCACCAAACTCAAAGTGTTAAACTCAGGCTTGGAAAACTCAGGGTGCCATAGTGACTCTTTTCAGCAGTGATGATTCATCATGCTTTCAACTTCAGAATTAGTAACCGAAACCTTATTAGGATCCTCTAGAAGTTGGTTTACACTAGGGAACTCAGTATTATCTCCTGCTATCGTGGGATGCGTTGGCTTGGGATGACTTCCTTGAACCATCTTGACGTCTTCGGACGGAGGTGGTTGTGTTTGGTTTATGATTCCGCCAATGATTTGCAACAGATGTGAGTACCCACCAGTGGTCGTAAACAATGCCTAATGCATGAATGTAAATTCATTACATCTTTGTAGGGGGTGCGTTCGAAGTAGTTTGTGTGGATGCTCCGCGTTTAAAGTCCATGTCGTTGTTTGGCACAGGTTCGGCAGGCACCATACTAGCAAGTGTTTGGCGCGTTGAGCGACGACCTTTTCAGGTGGGAATTAGTGTTACACGGGATGAGCGCCCTTTTAGGGAAGAAGCATTCTTTTTACCCCAGTCGAGGAAGGAGGTATCCTAGGTTTGTTGTTAATAAGAGCAACCTCAGAGCGATCAATGCAGGCTTGGAATAAGACGCCGTCATCAAATATGATCAATGTATGGGGATCACCATGAAATCCTAGATCATCGCCCCGGTCACAATTTCCAGTTGAGAAGGAGCATAGTTAACTTTCGCTATCCAACGCCTCCATTTCTATTTGAAAATTTGAAGGGTTCAATCAGATAAAATCACTATAAATATTATTTGAATTAGCAAAATAGGGCTATACTCACCCATTCGATCGGATTATGGTTTGAGTAGCATTCATAGTGCTCGTACTGATGAAGTCTTCCTTTTCTCCTTTGAAGAGGCCGAGTAATATAGAAATGATCGCCGCTTGGTTGGCAGGACCTTCTCATTTGTACTGAGTGGCACAACTCGAGGCATTATACTACCATAGAGGATGAGATCTTGGTTGAAAAGGTTGTATGTATTGTTTTATGGACACGACCATCACATCAATAATAGTCAGCTTGAAGTGTGCCAACAGTCCCACCTTGCCAATTATCCGTCTCACTTTCGAGCTATCCTCCTAGGAAGAACTCTTCGGGTGCCAGTTGAACCGCTTCTTTATGGGAGCGATTGAGAATTCAGGTAGACCCCTCCAAATAGGATCAAATAGAGGAACATCCTCAATATAGAACCATACTAAGGTCCACTCTTCGGAGGCTTCCTTTGGGGTCCCTCCCGGATATCCAGTCCATGCTATGCGCCATACTATGGCTCCGCCTACTTAACAAATTGTCCCTCGTTTAGCTCGTGGGACGAGGCAAAAAAAAATCCCCCACAGATCAAAATGGGCGTCACAACCGAGAAACATCTCGCAAAGGGTAACAAAACCCGATATGTGAATAATGAATCTAGGGGTGAAATGGTGGAGTTGAATCCCGTAAACTCCAATAAACCTCTTAAAAAGGGGTGAATGGGGAAGCCCAAACCTCGTAATAGGAAGGGATCAAAACATACCCTCTCCTCCTTGCAGGGAGTAGTGAATTTCTGTGCGAAAGGTTCACCATTTGCGGAAGTTAATCTGGAATAGGAAGGTGCCAGATCTGAGAAAGGGAGATACCCTTGCACCTCTAATTCACGCAAACGAAGATGTGAGACAGAACATCTTGCTCATTCGCCTAGGAGAGGGCCATGAGGGCACAATGAGGAGCCTGGAGTACTCGCCATGTCTCTGACTTTCTTCTGTTCTTCTCGATGATTGGGTGGATAGCATGTGCTGCTGGAAGCGCGCGGGGCTTATGTAATAAGTTGATTTCCCCATTTTGCATGAAGGAGTTTTTGTGAAAAGATTGTTGAAACCTCATATCTCTTATTGGCGCACGAGAATAGAGGGGTATGATTAACCCTGTAGAGGAAACATTAATTTCTTTGGCCATACGATGTTTCGACAATCAAGAATGGGGTGCAAGCCGGACTTGAGTTAGTCGAACATGGGGTATGAGAGGAACTTGCCCCGCAAGTCGAAGACTTTGAACACATGAAGATGATAGGTCAAGACTGTGGTATTGGAGGCCAGTTCGGGGGCTACTAAGGGAGTCCGGGAATAAGAGGTCCTTGGACTGCTTACCTCTTTTCGTGGGCTGGACTCCTCGTCCGTCCGATAATCATCATTGGAATCCGGACAAGAAGACAACATTGTATGCAAGATGGACTCTTTCGAAGACTTTATGTGCACCCCAAGACCACTTGGTAATCGACATGTTCTCTTTATGGTGTAACCGAAATTCTGTAACCCTAGTACCCCTAGTATCTATATAATCCGGAGGGTTTTAGTTCGTAGGAAAAGTTAAGATTATTACTCCTAGGGTTTAGGCCACAACATACGATCTCAAGGTCGATCAACTCTATACTTGGTACTCCATCATCAATATAAACAAGAGCAGGACGTAGGGTTTTACCTCGATCAAGAGGGTCCGAACCTGGGTAAATGTTGTCTCCTTTGTCTCCTATTACACATTGATCCAAGGTTCACACTTCTGGACCCCCTACCCGAGATCTGCCGGTTTTGACACCGACACGTGGTTCCTCCAGACTACTCATGGTCAAATGTCCTCCACGTAGTAGCCTCTTGGGATAGGACCTGCATACTCGGGGCTATCATGTATTGCAGCAACTGAGTCGAAAGGAAAAGAGAAGCAAAGCAATGTCGAGTACTCATCCAAAGTACTTGCAAGACTTATATTAGAACTATACTAGATATGCATTGGTGTCAAAGGAATGGGGTAGTATCTGTGGCTAAAATACAATGCCAGAATAAGTGGGAGAAGCACCCCTCTCAAAGACTACATCTTTTAGCAGTAGAAGAGAGGAGCGTATATTGTATCATCTTGCACATACAAAGAGAAATAACATGCCCAAAGATGCTCTCCTCGACTCCATGTGAGAAAGCGATCTTTGGGGGTATCATTCTGTTCTTTTGGTGACTTTTTCTATTATTTGGTTCAACTAGTATAATATCGGGATACGTCTCCAAGACGCCCATTAATGTGGGACGCGACTATCCGAATAGTTAAACTTCTATGTGGGGTGCACCAATCTACTAGATGCGCTCGATTACCTCTGGTCGGACACACTTTTCATGGTAATGCCCGACCTCAGGTAATTAACACGTCGTAGTCTTACCTAGGCTCTCTAGAGAGGTCAACACGTCGGTCTACATCCTAAGGGAGAAGGGGTCTTGGGCCAATCTCCCTAAGCACTCATGCATGTCGTATGGACGTCCATGACAAAGCCAACCTCTATATACAGGCATGCCGCTCACCCGGGCGCGTGCCGCTCAACTATGATGTTTGTAGAGGTTTCAGGAGAAATTGTACGACATCGAGGGCCCCACGAACCATTATCCCATGAAGTCGGTAGTGCGTATATGCGAGTGGAAATCTCAGATCAAACACCCAATCTCGTTAAGCATGTTATTATTAAATAACCTCGGACACTGACCAAACCTAGCCCCACCTCTCTCCTAGGTAGTCTCTACCTGTCCTATCGATCCGCCACAAAGAATCACTTAGGGGGTCGTAGAGCAAATGTCCTTTCAACCCCGAATCCATGAATCACTAGCAGGTACTCTCCAAGACGACCCGACTTTAATCATATCATGTATCATGTATAGTGCACTAGTATATAGCATATCCGTGGTCAATGACCAAAGGGATCACGACTCGATAATGTAGCAAGGAAAATGAACATGTATTATAGGGCCACCGATGGGCCAGTAGCATATCTATACTAAGCATATAGGAGAAACATGTATGGTATCAACAGTAGTAGAACCAAGGACAAGCTATGGAGTAGTATAGTCTCTACTGATAAAGCAACAACAATATCACTACTCTAATGCAAGAAGTAGAGAGAAGGAATATGCGATATCAGAGTGACCAATGTTTTTTTTCTAGCATGGAAGATGTCCTGAGACGTACAGATCGTCAACGTAGTTGTACTGCGGGGCAGCGGTAGTCTCAAGGTCCCCCGGAAGAATAGAGGAGATGAAAAACTATATAAATAACATGCATACAAATGCAACACTGATGCATATCATGGAAATATGTGATTACGATATGCTCTAATGCATCACTAAGCATTTTAAAAGAAGAGGGAAAACATATCGTGATGTTTCCCCCACTTCATGTATTATTCGATCACATGACCGTGATGCAAAATGTCCATGTTCGTTCTGTTAGAGGGATTTCATAGGCATGCCATTGTCATATTGAGATTAGTTATTTTTTCTGAGCAACTTTCATATATTTCACACCCTGTGTTTTTACCACCATGCTACATTATGTTTTTAAAAAGTTAAGAACCAATTAAAACTTTTTGAATTCTTGTGTTGCCTGATCTGGTTGGTACTTGCTTGTGTGTTTGATTGTGTTTTAAATCAAAAAAATATTGTTTTCTCAATAACTCCTTTCCTTCACCCCAAACCCTTGCCCAATTGATCATGCCATGTGTATAGGACCGGAAACTATTTTTATAAACTATTATTTGAACAAAAAGGCTATTATTTATTTTAAGCTTTCAAATCCCCCTTAGTTGAGAGTTGTACTACAAGTCCTCAATTTAGGAGGGATGTTTTACCCCAAAGATTCTATTTGGATCCTATTATTAAAATAACTTCACAAAACCACAAAATAATTATTTTAGAAGTTATTTTAGAAGTTATTTTCCTATTTTCTTTAAATACCATTTTTGAGTCTAGAAATGATCTTTTGTGGTTAAAAAATATTTGAGAAAATTTAGGGAAACTCACTAGACATATATTTTCCATACATAAGTGTTTCACCACATGGTCATGTTCAAAATATCGGATAAAACTCCCGAAAACCCTTTCTGCCTATTTCAAGCTTTTGAAATATTTCCATAGGAAATATTCTCAATAAATTAAAGAAAAATTCTAGCAAGTCACACAAGATATATGTGGTGATCCTGCAAAGTTTTATCTCAATCCAAGTTGATTTGGTTCACAAAAATATCCCAAAACCAAATTTGTGCAACTTTACGTTGCCAAGTTTGTCCAAATGATCCTAAACTTTACACGAGTGATCTACCCCCAAATAAGGATGCTACACCAAGTTGTGGATTTGTGGGAGTTGATTTGATCACCCATGACTAGAGGAATCTGATTTTGTCCATTTCTAGGGATTTTCGTGTTTACATTGCCAACTTTCCTCAAATGAGCTCAAACCTGGTGATCCATATTGATTTTACCCACTTCCATCATGTTAAGTTTCACAGCAATTGGGAAAAAGGAATCTTGCCCATAACCCCATCAAACACCTTCACGCAGAAACCTAAAACTATTCCTTTGACCCTCAAAGCTATTCTCCTGCACCCAAAACCTTACGACATCGTCATAGGAATCCCAACCACTACAAGCAAGTTTCCTGGCGTCCACCTCCATCATTGCCGTGCGAAACCCCACTTGCAACCCCCGGACAATATCTTTTTTCCTGTATCTCTCTTCTCTCTCTCACCCATGTCCATTCCAGAGTAACCAAAAGCACTTTCCAGTGGCTTACTTCCCCCTCAGCTTTTGGACACAAGTGGCTGCACCAGAACGCGTCAGTGGCTCCATCATGCTGGCCAAAGTCGTGCCCTGAAGCGTGCTACACGGACGACCGAGGGCTCACCTGCTCCACGCCCATCCCGTGGCCACCTCGAGCCACTCGCCTTGCGCCACTTGAGGTGCCTTTGCATCGACAACACGTTGGATTGACGGCCCCTTTCTCTCTTTCCCTGCAACGGCTCTCCCCAGCACGTGCCCGATGCCGCCCGAACCGGCCAATGCGAGAGCTCGCACGCGCGTGCCCCCCCTCTCTCCTCTCCCTCACAATGGTCGTGGACGACCCCCACGAGATCCTATGACCCGTCCTTTTCTTCTCCCGTGCCCCTATCGACCGTTACAGCCAACTCCGGCGCACGGGTCCATGGTGGTCTTTGCCCCACCTATATAAACCCCCTCTCCCCTCTAGTCTCTCTCCCCTCCTCCTAATCGAGCGCGAGTGCCTCCATTCCACCTCCTAAGCTAACTGAGCTCAAGATCGAGCTGTATCTCCCCCGCCTCGGGATGCCATCATCTCATGGTAGGGAGTCGCTCCAGCCCTCCTTCTTCCTCCGGCCCTCCAATTGCCCTCCCAATGCGTTTCCCACTCTCCCCCGCCGTTTTTGGTGCAGGAATCGGCCCCGACGACCACCTATCGAAGCTACCTCCGCCAACCTCCTCGTCATCGGCGAACCCCAGAGCCCCAACGACCTCCTCCACCTCCCCATGATCAGCGGCAGCCCCGTAGTCCATTCGTGCCTTCGCCACACAAAACCATCGCCGGTGTCGCTCGCGGTTAGATCCTCTCCCTCTCTAGGCGAGAGAAGAGATGACAGGTGGGATCCACCCGACATCCTCTCCCCTCTCTCCCCTCCTCTCTCGCCCGCTGACAGCCCGGCTCCCCTGGTTGGGTTTGGAAGCAGGCGTCGCATGTGCCTGGTATGGCTGGGCCAGCTCAACTGGCTGGGAGGCCCTGCCTTGCTGCTTTGGCTCTCTAGGCAAGTGCCTCTTTCTTTTTTCATTTTTGCAAAGAATTTCCAAAATTCCATAGAAATTAATATTTGTCCAAATCCAAATATTCCACCACCTAATATGTGGCGATATTATGTAAGATAATGATGCCACTTGTGATTTTTTTTGAAAATGTTTTATATAATGGTTTTATTGAAAACCTACTTTTGAATATTTTAAACCAGTGTTAAAATAATTTTCAAAACTTTTTAGACTTCAAAACCAGAGAAAAATATTTTTAGCTTTTAGTCTAGTATTTTACAAAGTGGTGTGACATTTTAGAAGTGGATTATTTTTTATGTTTTTGTTGTGTTCCTATTTTCGCGCGTTAATATTGCGACGATAGATTGTGTTGTTCACAAGGGACTTGGACCAGAGTACTTTGAAGACCATGGAGACTTTGTTGAGCCAGGCAAGAAGCCCTTTGACCGTGTCTAAGAAACTATTTTTATGCATGTCCTATGGCACTTTTTCTGATGCATTGAATCATGTTGAATCGGTGACCACCTTGGTGGGTAGTCCCCGAATAACTCGATACTTGCACATGGGCATGACCCTACCTTCCTATGAGAGTTTTGTGGGTGGGAAGTAGTTGGGCTGCTAGTACTTGCGACGCAAATGGTATGGGCTTATGCATGGTGACAATGAAGGAAATGGTTTAAAAGCTTTTTCGAAAACACCGTCGGGTGCCACTAATGCCCGAGGGAGATGTGTTGAGATAGGTAACCACTTGATATAGAAGTGGTCTACCGAGGCAAGTTATGTGTGTGGTTTCGAAAACGGATTAGATTTAAGATTTGCTAACCGTCCCAACCTTACATGTGTGACCATGATACCCCTTTATGGGACGGGGCTTTGTTGATTACCTAGGTTGATGCTACCAGAGAGCCCACATTCCTAGTAGCGGGATGGCCGAGTCACCCTCTCGAGACGGGGTCGTGCCAGGTAGGGTGACCATGGGCTGTTTTTACAGACATCGGGCACATTGTTGAGTCTCCTCAGGGATGGTACAATCTTTAGCGAGTCTCGTATGACGTATATCATGAGGATGTGGGCCAACGAGTGGGCTCTTTATTTAGTGTTGCCAGGGGAAAGGCATTGTCCGGGTGCTTACCTTGTGTATGTAACATACCGCGAGTCGTGGTTGACATGGAAGTTGCACGAGTCTTGTGGGTACAGTGCGCAACCTCTGCACAGTGTAAAACTCTTCAAATAGTCGTGTCCACGGTCTAGGACAGTTGGGTGGACCTGCTTGAAGTACATCCAGAAGTTTTTGCATAAACCAGGTGTGGGTGTGTGAGAAAGGTGATTGTGTGAGAAAGATGGTTGTATGATTCATGAGGTAAGTCACACGACTTGTCATGCTGGGTGGACATGGGATGTTAAACCCTCGGTTGATATTGATATCTGTAACCTGTTCGTATGGATATTGCCCTATGATGCATACCCTCCAAGATATTGATCATGTCATTGCACTTAAAATTAGCTTTCTGCAAATTACATATTTATTGCTATATCATGTTTTATCATTACCTTGTTCCACGTCATGTGTTGCTTGCAAGTACATTCAAAGTACTCATTGGCTTGCCACTCGTTATTTAATTGGCCAGGAATTGAAGAACATGAATATGGAGAAGAGTTCTTTGGTGACGAACATGCAATTAGGTATAAGGCAGATGGCATGTGTTCAATCTTTCATTCAAGTATTCCAGTGCTAGTTATGTTTGGTGTGTCGGCCTTGGAGGCCCAATCTATGTAAGACTTGACCTTAATTGTTTCTAATTGTATCGGACGATATGTATGGACGTAAGACTCTTGTTATTCTGCTTCTATGTGTTCAACAAGCATTGATGTCTGGGATCACTATACATGTGCATTCGGTGATCACGACTTATGAGTAGGGGCACCCCAGAGCTAGTATCAGAGCTATCCTGAGTGTAGAAAGCCTTAGTTAGCATGGACATCAGATAGGATAAACCCCGTTCCAGAAATTATACCTAGTACCTATGCTTAGGAGTTTCTGCACTCCTTACGTCCTCCACTCTACTTCAAAAGCATTACTCACACACTACCCTTAAACCTTGTAGATGGCCGTCATACCCAAAGACCTCCTAGCATCCGGCTTTCCCCTACTCCTTGAGGACCACCTAGAGAAGTGCTAGGTCCACCGATCACCCGTTTTCCTCTACCACGAGCACTGGGCGGATGCCACGAAGGAGTACCACGTTCATGTGGTCGTGAAGGCAAACGACTCCCCAACGAGTTGGTTCTTTGAAGGGCCAGAGATGGAGACCCTGGTGTTAGCAATTGAAACAGGTGCATGGAAGGCACTCATCCACCTTCGAGACATCATTCCAGATATGGCTGACGAGCCGACTACTCACCACTTTCCTATGAAGAAAGATGATATTTTCGAGAGTTGGACGTTGATACCATCCCCGGAGGATGGAACAACACTAAAATTCGAGACCTACTTCAGCTCTCCGCTGACATTTTGGCCCACAACCATGCTAAGGAGTTTGTCAAACTCTGCGAGGAACTTCACCACACTTGCGAGCTACTCCAAGTAGCCAAGTGATACGTCCCAAACGTATATATAATTTCTGCTTGTTCCATGATCTTTTGGGTGACATTGTTATATGTTTTGCTACACTTGTAAATTATTTTACACATATTTGCACTAACCTACTAACTCAGTGCACCTAGTGCCAGTTTCTGTCTGCTGATGTCTATTTTGCAGGGGCTTTTACCCAATTTTCCAAAGCCTGAAAAAATATATAAAAAATCAATGAAACCGAAGCTTCCGAATCACCGAAGGAGGGCCAAAGGGGGGCGACGGGCCTCCCAGGAGGCCTGCTAGCGCAGACAAGCCCTAGGCCACGCCAGGAGGTCGCCTGGGTGGGTCCCACCTCTCCGGTGCCCTCCTTTGGCCTATATTTAGAGTCCCGATAGGAAACCCTCGCAGACTTTCTGGAATCGCCAATTTCTCCATCATTCCGCCGCCGCAGTGCTTCCGAGATCGAAGCGTCAGGAGAACTCTTCCCGGCACCCTGTCGGAGGGAGGATTGACCTCTGGGAGCTTCTCCACCGCCATGGACGCATCCCGGACGTGCCGTGAGTAGTCCTCCTTGGACCGTGAGTCCATGACCAGTAGCTAGGTGATGTATTCTCTCCAATCTTGTGCTTCAATGGTTAGTCCTTATGAGCTGCCCTACATGATCAAGGCATCTATGTAATTCTCTTGCTATTGCTATGCTCAGTTTTTTGGGATCCGATGGATTATCAGATTAGGTTCAGATTGTTATGAGTTATATATTTGATTATCTTTTATATTATGTTCCTTAGTGATTCATGCAAGTTCTCCATTGCTATTTATTGCGTTGGCCAAGTAGTAGATTGTAACTCGAATAGGGAGCATTAAGCATGATTGTGGGTTCATGCCCCTCGATGTCTAGCTAGAGCGACAGAAACATGAGACTAGGGGATGTGCTTGTTGCCACCAGGGACAAAACAACGGTGCTTGTGACCACAGTTGCAAGGACTGTCTACCTTACGCATAGTTCGTTAATGCGGTTGTCCGTTGTTTTGAGTTTACTCTTTGGGTGTGGCTCGCAACTTAATACCGGAGAGATGTCCTAGATAGATATCTCAAGGTGGATGATTAGTAAGTAGATGTTGATGAATAAATGGTCTACTTATCTTGGCGTACTACCCATTACTATTGAACCTCTAACTATCAAGTAGCATAATTAGCATTGCGGTGCGATCGTAATTTTGTCAATTGCCCAACTGTGATTTCTTTACCCAACCATAGTTGTTTATCGTCTTTTGGGAGAGAGACATCACTAGTGAACGTCATGTGACTCCGGTCCATATCACCATCATTGTTTACACCTCCATCATTTACCGCTTTCATTTACTTTTCCATTGTAGTCACTATTACTTTCCCGCTTGTGTTTTGGTCATTTGCAAACTACAAGGGCTGAGAGATTTACAACCTCTCTGTAATCGTTGGGAGCAAAGTTATTTGTTGTGTGTGTAGGTCCACGTCTTTTGCTAGCTCCAGGGTGGAAGACACCTACTTGTTGAGCCTAGGAGTCCTCCTGGTTCGATAAACCTTATAGTCTCTGTGTAAGGGAAATTTGCTGCTGACTACATCTCGACCTTCCACTTGGGGTAACCAACGAGGGGCGAGAAGTATATCCATCAACTCATCATCAAGCGAATTTTTGGCGTCGTTGCCGGGGACTCTAGTATTCAAGATAGGGGAGTTGCACACTATCTTTTACCTTTGATTTTTAGTCTTGTTAGTTTGCTTTTCATGATTGGCATGACTACGTAGGCTTATGGAAAACTGCACTCTTAGTTCACTACTTAGGGAAGGCCGCTTTACCACACCCATGGTAGAGAAGTCTCCTCCACCTACTGAATGTATCCCATTCAAAATACCACTTGGGATAATTGAAATAATTAGGAATGATTGTTATGTACGAGATGGAACATTCGATCCTAGTATTCATTTGTTGAAACTTACAAAACTTTGTGAGTTGTTTAAGATTTCAGGTTTGACAAGAGATGAAGTCATGAGGAAATTATTTGCCTTGTCACTGAAAGGAAAAGCATTGGAATGGTATAGGCTACTAGATGATTCTCACCTACGGGACTGGGAAGAGGTTCAGTCTTCTTTTACTCAAAGTTTTATCCTCTCCATGAAGTCCATGAGAATAGGAATTATGTTTATAATTTCTATCCTCGTGACGGAGAGGGCATAGCTCAAGCTTGGGGAGAATGTCAACTTTAATGCTAAAATGTCCTAACCATGGGCTCCCCAAAGATTATGCTTATGTGGAGAGTAAGAGTACCTTTTTGCATGTAGATCATGGTAACAATGCTTTATGTGATACTTATATTGTTGATTTTATTCATGATCCCACTGAAAATTATTATGAGAAGGGTACATATGCTTTTAGATATTTCAATAATACCAAGTTCCCTCTCTTTATGTTGAAGGTTTTGAAGCTGCACTTGTATTGCCTTCCTATGCTTATTGCTTTGAGCTTCAATGAATTATTCTATTTCAATATTTCTACGAATAGGAAGCATGTTAGACTAAAACGTGTTTGGTATTTGCTTCTTGATGCTCTCTTTTGTTATACAACTCTTATTCCTATGAGAGCATAATTAAAATCTTAAGCCTATCTTTATGGCTATAAAAGAAAGCACTTGCTGGGAGGCAACCCAATTTGTTTTTACTTTCAGTTTTAGTGGTCTTGATGCTTGTTACTACTGTGGAAACATCATTGTATCTTTATTTTTAAGCTTTGTGCCAAGTTATAGCCTCCGATTGCAAGAAAGTTCAAAAATTGTGACATGCTGTCGAGAAACAGATTCCGTCTGCGTGACACAAAACTTGATCAAAACTCACCACATCATCTTGTTGATCTGATTTCTTTTGACAACATGCTCTGTATAATTTCCTTTCTGCCATATGTTATGAGTTTTTTGATTTGAGTTGCAGAAGTTCCCCGAATAAATTATTTACTACCCGTTGTTCTGTTTTTCACAGATTCTGCCATGTTTTGCGTTTTCATTGTTTTGCGAATCCTAAGCTTGATTTTTATTTGAAAAAAGCTTTTGGAATTCATGAGAAGCAGTAGATTTTCATGAAAATCTTTATTTACAAAACTTAATGAGTTATTTTATGAAGGGAACTAACCACTCTAATTAGCTTATGATGAGTTTCATATGAAGGGAGTTTTCAAGTATGCGATGGGAGAGATGATGAAAGAAGATACAGGAGCGTCAAGTGCTCAAGATTGGGGATGCCCCCGTGCACCCCAAGAAATATTCAAAGGAGACTCAAGCATCTAAGCTAGGGGATGCCCCCGTGCATCCCCTTCTCTATCAACAATCATCAGTTCGTCCATCTCCTTGCTATATTTTTATCATTTCATATGATATGTGCTATGCTTGGAGCGTCCCGGTATTTAATTTTTAGTATGTTTTAGTTTTTATTGCTATTCATAACAAGTCTTAACCTAGCCTACCTTGTTTTGGAGACACACACGCTCCATTCCATTCTACAAGACAACATAGGTTTCCATGCTTATCTTTTTTGTGTGTTCTTCATCTTTTCGTAGCTACTGTCATGTTTAGCTCTTAGTTTTGATGCTTATCTTTTTAAGAGCTATTATTTAAGTTGCTTCTGGAACTCTCTTGAGTTATCATGCTTATCTTGTTTAGAGAGTTGGCTCGTTGCACTGAGTTGTGTGTCTTTCATGAGTAGGTAATTGAGGTTGCAATTTAAGTATAGTAGTAACTTGCAATAGTTTTGAGGTATTGATTTGAGTAATGTTTGGACTATTGGCGGCAAGAGCTTGAGCCTATTAGTGATAGGTGTCGTATTTTGCGAAATCCGTGTGTTTTTTAACAACTAAAAATTAGTTGAGAACTCTAGCTACTAAATTGATCGCTAACCTATAGAGGGTTTGGAATATATAGAGTACCCTCACGTTACCATGTGTCGAGGATGCGCAAGGATAACCGAACCCCCAAACACTCCTCCTCAGGGTACTTGTCTCTTTGTGAATTTCCTAACTAGATAGAGAGTTACCGATAATAAGTGTATGATTTCTTCAGACTAATGTGAGTATTCGATTGTTGGCACTTCCACCATCCATATTTTTCTAGCCTCTTCGTTACCGTGCATTGCCCTTTCTCACATTGAGAGTTGGTGCAAACTCCGCCGGTGCATCCAAACCCATGACATGATACGCTCTGTCATACATAAGCCTCATTATATCTTCCCTCAAAACAGCCATCATACCTACCTATTAAGGCATTTCCATAGCCTTTCCGAGATACATTGCCATGCAATATCCACCATCTCATTACTTGATCTTCATGTCATTCATGCTTTTGCTTGATTGTAGAGTCGTATGATAGTTGAGCATTGCCCTTATTACTGCTACATGACGCGCTAGTATCATTGCATATCCTGCTACACTGGAAGAGGCATACATTTGCATACATCATGATAGTTTTCACTTGTCTTTATGTTGAGTACTCCTTATAAAGTGTGATGATTTTAATTTTTATTCATGTAAAACATAGAGTGTTGCCCTTAAGACAGGAAAAGATCCCAAAGTGGACAAAACAAAAGATCCCAAAGAGGAGAAATGACAGAAAAAAAGAAAGAGCCAAAGAGGCCACAAAAAAGGGAAAAGGAAAAAAAAAAGAAAAAAAGAGAGAAGGGGGCAACACTACTATTACTTTTGAAATATCCACACTCGTATTCCATTGCTATATTGGTACTACATAGAGATTATCATTCATGCATAACTATGTGGGGACCCTTACACTATAGAACTTGGTTTGCATATACCAATGATGAGCCTCCTCAAATGAGCTCTAGGTCTTCATGAGCAAACAAGTTGGATGCACCCCCACTAGCTCCATTGGAGAGCTTACCTTAGCTCATATGTGCATTCGTTACATGGCAATCCCTACTCCTCACATCATATCTATCATTTGGCTTTCTCTCGCCTATGATTGTCCTCATTGATGTGAGCCTTTCACACCTTTTTGTCTTCCTTCCCCATCATTATTTTATTTTCCATACTAAGAGCCAACATATCTTGCTGACGCTCATCCATTGCATGAGTGCTCAAAGTCGAAAGGGAGAGGATCACTTTGACTTGTGCCTGACTGGTGGTCTGGGCATGAGTCAAAATAAGATTCTGAAGGAGACTAAGTGTGAGGTTTAGTAGATTGAGTTCTCAATGAAAAAAAATATTTTTATTATCTCAAACCATCTCCGTCTTCTTGCACGCAAACACCATTTGGAGACATTCGAGTCACGGACAGCAAGAGCTCTTACACCTTTATGTTCTTACTTGCTAAATTCAATACTAGATATAGACTCTTGCTTGTTATTGTCTTGACTTGAATTGCATATCTTACTTGCTTTACTTTGAAGTTCTTATATGTGTGTTAGCATGTCACCACATAAATTATTGTGTTGTCATTTATCTACTCGAGGACGAGCAAAAATTAGGCTTGGGGATGTTGATACGTCCCAAACCTATATGTAATTTCTGCTTGTTCCATTATCTTTTGGGTGACATTGTTATATGGTTTGGTACACTTTTATATCATTTTACACATATCTGGACTAACCTACTAACTCAGTGCACCCAGTGCCAGTTTCTTTGTGCCGATGTCTATTTTGTTGGGGCTTTTACCCAATTTTCCGAAGCCCGAAAAAAATCCAAAAAATATATAAAAAATCAGCGAAACAGAAGCTTTCAGATCACCGAAGGATGGCCAGAGGGGAGCCAGGGGCCTCCCAAGCGGCCTGCTAGCGCGGCCAGGCCCTAGGCCGCGCCAGGAGGTTGCCTGGGTGGGCCCCACCTCCTCCGCTGCCCTCCTTTGGCCTATATTTAGAGTCCTGAGAGGAAACCCTTGCAGACTTTCTGGAATCGCGAATTTCTTCATCGTTCCGCCGCTGCAGCGCTTCCGAGATCGGGAGCGTTAGGAGACCTCTTCCCGGCACCCTGCCGGAGGGAGGATTGACCTCCGGGAGCTTCTCCACCGCCATGGATGCTTCCATACATGCCGTGAGTAGTCCTCCTTGGACCATGACTCCATGACTAGTAGCTATGTGATATCTTCTCTCCAATCTTGTGCTTCAATGGTTAGTCCTTGTGAGTTGCCCTACATGATCAAGGCATCTATGTAATTCTCTTGTTATTTCTATGCTCTATCTGTACGGATCCAATGGATTATGAGATTATGTTCAGATTGTTATGAGTTATATATTTGATTATCCTTTTATATTATGTTCCTTAGTGATTCATGCATGTTTTGTGTTGCTATTTATTGCTTTGGCCAACTAGTAGATTGTAACTCCAAGAGGGAGCGTTATGCATGATTGTGGGTTCATGCCCCTCGATGTCTAGCTTGAGTGATAGAAACATGAGACTAGGGGATGTGCTTGTTGCCACCAGGGAGAAAACAACAGTGCTTGTGACCACAGTTGCAAGGATTGTTTACCTTACGCATAGTTCGTTAATGCAGTTGTCCGTTGCTTTGAGTTTACACTTTCGGTGGTGCTCGCAACCTAATACCGGAGAGATGTTCTGGATAGATATCTCAAGGTGGATGATTAGTAAGTAGATGCTGATGAATAAACGGTCTACTTGTCTTGGCATACTAACCATTACTATTGAACCTCTAACTATCAAGTAGCATAATTAGCATTGCAGTGCGATCATAATTCTGTCAATTGCCCAACTATGATTTGTTTACCCAAGCATAATTTTTTATCATCTTTTGGGAGAGAGACATCACAAGTGAACGTCATGTGACTCCGGTCCATATCACCATCATTGTTTACACCTGCATTATTTACCGTTTTCATTTACTTTTCCGTTGCAATAACTATTACTTCCCGCTTGTGTTTTGATCCTTTGTAAACTACACGGCCGGAGAGATTGACAACCTCTCTGTACCCGTTGGGAGAAAAATTATTTGTTGTGTGTGCACGTCCACGTCTTTTGCTAGCGCTAGGCTGGAAGACACCTACTTGTTGAGCCTAGGTGTCTTCCTGGTTCGATAAACCTTACAGTCTCCGTCTAAGGGAAATTTGCTGCTTACTACATCTCCACCTTCCACTTGGATTAGCCAACGAGGGGCGAGAAGTATATCCATCAACTCGTCATCACCAAGGAGAAGCCACACAGGATAAAAAACGATGGAGCCCGTGAGGGACGACCCGTTGTCACTTATAGAGGAGGAGACCCCCCAACTAGAGATGCACCCACACATCATCGTCGCATGAGTGCGAAGGAGTATCGTGCGCTCTTGACTGATCCAACGATGAAGCATGGTCGGGATGAACATCCTCATTCTCCGCCCCTTGACAGGAGATGATGCTCGTAAGGATGATGACCAGCAGGAAGCTCCAGAGGAGCGCGAGTACGAGACCGAGCACTCCACCACTTATATTCGAGAACCCCTAGGGCAGGATAAGTCATGTATCCCTCATGCGAAGTTGAGCTAGTGTAATCGTTCATATGAAACCATATGTGCTTGTTGTTTGTTTCACTATTTGTGTTTCGATGCAAGTTGCACTTTCGCCTTAGGCAACTTGAAAGCGAATACATCGCCTATCTTATCTCAATATTATGTGTTGGGTCTTTCGACCTTTGATTTTCATACTTGCACTATACCAACCCCCTTAGGCACACTTTTCCTCTTGTTCCTCTTCTGTTGCCTATATTAGTTGATTGACGTGGCTGCTCCAAGCAGGATGGTGACTGCAACCCGCACAAACACGTTTGACAACCCCAACACCGACAACTCTAGCCAGCACCCGGTGGCCGATGGGTCTGCTCAAGCTCGGGATCACCGAGAGCATCCACAGGGCAACATTCCCCCGCCATCACCTCCATCGAAGAACATGACCATAGCTCAGTTTCTCCAACTTCTCTGGGAAGAATGCCAAGCCAACTCTACCGCTATGTAGAAGATGGCTCAAGTTCTTGTGAATAACCAGCAACAAGGCAGGAACATCAATGGTAGTTCCACTCTATCGGAGTTCATGAAGAGTTTTCCCTCGACCTTCACCGAGATAGCTAAACCTTTGGATGTTGATGACTGGATCCACAGCATCGAGAACCTCATTGCACTGGTCAACTCCAATGAGGATCGCGAGAAGGTTCAGTATGCCTCTCACTGCCTCGGAGGTACCACCAGAGCTTGGTCGGATGGATTCAATGTCATGCAAGGCGAGCATCAGATCACCTGGGCTGATTTCTAGCAAGGATTTTGTCTTGCCCACATCCCTTCTGAGATTATGGCCATCAAGAAGAGGTAATTTCGAGCGATAATGCAAGGAAGTGACTCTGTCAAGGAGTACCTCCAGAAGTTCAATCTCTTGTCAAGATACACTCTTGATGATGTCAGCACTGAGACAACCAAGATAGAACACTTCATGGAAGGACTTCAACAATCACTATAGTATGAACTCATTGTCTGTGACTACCAGACTTTCTTCGAGCTGGTGAACAAGGATCTTATGGTGGAAGACAAAAATTGTGCCATGGAAGAGACACGCAAATGCAAACTGATCAACAACGGTAGTTCCAGCAATTAGAGGACTCACCCCTTGCAACCAGCCCCAGCGAAGCCATTTTATCAGCCTCAACACGCTAGAACTCCTACACCTCGTTCCAGCTACACGCCTCAGAAGTATGCCAACCTAGGCCGACATACGAAAACCCCAACAACAATGGTGGCAACAACAACAACTCAGGAGAAGTCACCTATTTTGGTTGTTGTCAGTCAGGGCACTACTCGAGGTCGTTCCCCAACAAGAAGCTCGCCGCACCGTGCCCCAATGCGCCAAATCAACAAGTCCGTGGAGCGCAACCCAGGAACCAGGCTCCCTGCAACCAACCCAATAATGGCAAAGCTCATGTGATCCATGTCAGCGCTAAAGAAGCCGAGGAACACCCGAATGTCATACTAGGTATGTTGCTTGTCAACTCAACCCTAGCAACAGTTTTATTTTATTGTGGTGCTTCACATTCTTTTGTTACCCTACACTAGACAGTGGTATGAAGCCTACACCTTTTTGTAGATATATGATGGTACAAACCCCGGGTGCAGTATTAAGGACCAAAATAGGGTGTAAGAGTATTGGGATTAATATCAATGCGGTAGACTTCTAAGTAGACCTCATAGTCTTGGATTTGCTAGGCTTGGACATCATACTTGGCATGAATTGGGTTACCAAGCACCAATGCTTGTTTTACTATGCCAAGAGGACTATTACCATGACCAATGACAAAGGAATTAAAGTCAAGTTTGTTCCCAACCCTACCTCCCCTCAAGCCCCTCAGGTCAAGTGTGTATTGGGAATTGAGTTGGATTAAGTGCCGGTTGTATGTGTCGAGATGTCTTTCCTAATGATCAGCTCGGAATGCCTCCTGACTGCGACATCGAGTTCATTATTAAGTAGATGCCCGCAACAGGGCCCATCTATAAGAAGCCCTATAGAATGGGTTGGCTGAACTGTAGAAGGAACTCCATGAGCAGCTCAGAAAAGGATTTATTCTCCCTAGTGCCTCTCCTTGGGGATCACATGTTCTACTCGTGCCAAAGAGGGACGGAACTACCAGGCTCTGTAATGATTGTTGTTCTCTCAATGAAGTCATAATAAAGAACAAGTATCCACTCCCTAGGATAAATGACATGTTCGATCAACTAAATGGTGCTAAGGTGTTTTCCAAGAGCAATCTCAGGTCTGGGTACTACCAGTTGAAGATCAGGCCCGAGTATATTCCAAAGATGGCATTTGTAAACAGATATGGCCTGTATGAATACATGGTCATGTCAATTGGGTTAACAAATGCTCCAGCCTACTTCATGTACCTCATGAACGAAGTTTTCATGGAGTATTTGGACAAGTTTGTCGTTGTCTTCATCGATCACATACTCGTCTTCTCCAAGTCTGAAGAAGAACATGAGCAACACTTGAGATGGTCCTCGACAAACTTTGAGAGCACCAGCTTTATCCAAATTCAGCAAGTGTGAATTCTGGTTGCATGATGTTGGAATCTTGGGTCATGTGTTGATAGCAGAAGGGTTGCCAGTTGATCCAACCAAGATAGAAGTCGTGACGTAGTGGAAATCTCCGACCAGTGTGAAGGAAGCCAGAAGCTTCCTCGGACTCACCCGATACCATCACAAGTTTGTTGAAGGATGCTCAAGCATCGCCCACCCAATGACATAGCTTTCGAAGAAGGACAAGAAGATCGAATGGATGCCGAAGTGCGAGGAAAGTTTCTAGAAGCTCAAGAACAGATTGACAACGGCCCCAGTTTTGGCCACTCCCGATATTCACAAGGAGTTTGTGATATCTTGTGATGCATCAAGAACTGGGCTTGGTGGTGTCCTAATGCAAGAAGGAAGAGACGTGGCATATCTGTCCACCCAGCTACACCCTCATGAAGGGAACTACACCACTCATGATCTTTAGTTGGCAGCCATAGTTCATGCCTTTAAGACATGGCGACATTACCACAAGAGTTTGAAGTATATTTTCACTCAAATGAAATTGAACATGAGGCAGCAAAAATGGTTGGAGTTGATCAAGGACTACGACCTTAGTGTTCAATACAACCCTCAAAAGGCCAATGTGGTAGATGATGCCTTGAGCACAAAGGCTTGTTCCTAAAATGCTAAGATCAAGGAAAGGCTACCTGCCTTGTTTGAGGAACTTGAAAGTTGTGGATTGGAGACTGTTGCGCCAGGATTTATGGCCAACCTCGAAGCGAAGCCTACACTGATGGACGATATCAAGGAAGCGAAGCCTACACTGATGGACGATATCAAGGAAGCTCAGAAGGGACACGAGAGCATCAAATGTATCAAGAAGAAGATCAAGATTGGCAAGGCCCCAGGATTCTCAGTGGATGAACAAGGAGCCGTATGGTATGGGACTAGCCTTTGCGTACCCAACAAGGTTGAGCTCGAGAACCTGATCTTGCGAGAGGCCCATGACACTCCGTATTCCATCCATCATGGAGGAACCAAGATGTACCAAGACCTCAAGGAAAGATTTTGGTGCCCTGGCATGAAGAGAGAGGTAGCTTCTTATGTCGCTAAGTATGACATATGCCAGAGGGTCAAAGGTGAGCATCAGGAACCTACTGGGCTGCTACAACCTCTCAAAGTGCCTGAATGGAAGTGGCACAAAGTCGTGATGGACTTCATCACCGGTCTGCCCAAATCAAGCAAAGGACATGATTCCATTTGGGTCATTGTCGACCACCTCACCAAGGTAGCCCAATTCATTCCCGTCAAAACCTCTTATGATGGGCACAAGCTTGCCATTATCTACATCGACCGTATTGGGAGCCTCCACGGAGTTCTTAAGGAGATTGTGTCAGATCGAGGTATGTAGTTTACCTCAAGACTTTGGAAGCGGTTCCAAGAAGCCATGGGGACCAAGCCATCCTTCAGCACCGCCTTTCACCCTCAAACAGTGGGATAGACGGAACGAGTAAATCAGATACTCGAGGACATCCTCCGTGCCTGTGTTTTGTCACATGCAGATAAGTGGGAAGATTGTTTGCCCTTTGTCGAGTTATCCTACAATAGCAGCTATCAGTACAGGCTTCAGATTGCACAATTTGAGGTGTTGTATGAATGCAAGTGCCACACTCCCCTTAACTGGTCAGAAACCAAGGAAGGACTAGTTTTGGACCAGATATTCTCCGCGAAGCCGAAGAACAAGTTCGACTAGTCAAGGAGCATCTAGAAACCGCCAAGTCAAGAAAGAAGAGCTACGCCGACTCCCACCACTGAGAAGTGGACCTCAACCCCGGAGATCATGTCTATCTTCTAGGTACGCCTCTCAAAGGAACCAAGCATTCCACGTCAAGGGGAAGCTTGCACAAGGATACATTGGCCCCTTCACGATCACGGCAAGACGAGGAGAAGTTGCCTACCAGCTAGAGTTACCATCCGAACTTTCGGATGTGCACAATGTCTTCCATGTGTCGCGACTCTGGAAGTGCCTCCAAGTTACCAACCGCCCCGATCTCTACAAGAACATCGATCATCAAGCCATCGACCTTCAGCCCGACCTCACTTATCGCGAGAGACCAACCCGCGTCTTGGATAAAGCAAAGCATTACACCAGAAGCCATGCCATCAAGTACTTCAAGGTTCAATGTAGCAACCACACCGAAGCACAAGCAACATGGGAGCGTGAAGCCTACCTTAGATCAGAGTTCCCTTATCTGTTTAGCGCTTAAACTAGGAATCTCAGGGATGAGATTCTTGTAAAGGGGTAGGTCTGTCACACCTTCTCTTTGTACCATCTTGCCACATTATGTTTTTACAAAATTTAGAATGAATTATATTTTTTTGAATGCTTGTGATGCTTGATGTGGTTGCCACTTGCTTGTGTGTTTGATTGTGTTTTAAATCACAAAAAATCCTTCTCTCAAAAACTCCGATCCTTGAACCCAAACACTTGCCCAATTGATCATGCCATGTGTATAGGACGAGAAACTATTTTTTATAAACTATTATTTCAACAAATAGGCTTTTATTTGTTTTAAGCTTTCAAAATACCCTGGGTTGAGATTTGTACTACAAGTCCTCAATTTAGGAGGGATGTTTTACCCCAAAGATTCTATTTGGATCCTATTAATAAAAAGACATCCCAAAACCACAAAAAAATTATTGTAATAGTTATTTTCCTATCTTATTTAAATAACTTTTTCTGAGGCTGGAAAATTTGGGAAACTCAGTGGACATATATTTTCCATATATAAGAGTTTCACCACATGGTCATGTTCAAAATATTGGACAAAACCCCTCAAAACCCTTTGTGCCTATTTCAAGCTTTTGAAATATGTCCATACGTAATATTCTCAATAAATTGCAGGAAAATTCTAGCAAGTCACACAAGATATATGTGGTGATCCTGCAAAGTTTCATCTCAATCCAAGTTGATTTGGTTCACCAAAATATCCCCAAAGCCTTCTTGTCAAGAACCAAATTTGAGCAATTTTACATTCCAAGTTCATCCAATTGATCCCAAACTTTACAAGAGTGATCTAGCCTCCAAAGAAGGATGCTATATCAAGTTGTGCATTTGTGGGAGTTGATTTGATCACCTATTACCAAAATAATATGATTCTGTATATTTCTAGGGATTTTTATGTTTACATTGCCAACTTTGCTCAAATGATCTCAAACTTGGTGATCCCTATTCATTTTACGCACAATACCATCCTGTTTTGTTTCACAAGAATGGGGTAAAGGAATCTTGCCCAGAGCACCATCAAACACCTTCTGTCAGAAACCTAAAACTATTCCTTTGACCCCCAAAGCTATTCCCCTTCACCCCAAAACTTTACCACAACTCCATGATTGTGGGTGAAACCCTACTTGCAACCCCCTGAACAGTATCTTTCCTCCCCTCTCTCTCTTCTCTCTCTCAATCATGACCACTCCAGAGCAACCAAAAGCACTATCCAGTTGTTTAATCCCCCCTCATCTTTTAGACACAAGTGGTTGTGCTAGAGCGCGCGAGTGGCTCCATCATGCCAACAAAAGTCATGTTAGGGCCGAGCGCTGACCTGATCCATGCCCATCCCATGGCCGCCTCGAGCCACTGTCCTCGTGCTAGTCGAGTTCCCTTGGCGTTAGCAACATGCTGGAATGTTTCCCCCTTCGCTCTGCCTCCAATGGCTCTCCCAGCGTGTGCCCGACGCCGCCCGAACCGGCCAATGCGAGAGCTCGCACACATGTGCTTTCCCTCTCTCCTCTCCCTCCTTGTGGTCGTGGACGACACCGAGGAGAACCCCTGAGCCACCATTTCCTTCTATCGTGCCACTAGAGATTGTTGCAGCCAACTTGGGTGCACAGGTCCATGGTGGTCGCGTGCCCCGCCTATATAAAGCCCCTCTGAAACCCCCGCTCCCCTTTGTTCTCTCTCCCCTCCTCCAAATCGAGTGCCAATGCCCCCATTACACCTCCCAAGCTCCCTAAGCTCGAGATCGAGCAGAAGCTCCGCCGCCACAGCCTGCCATCGTTCTAACGGTAGGGAGCCGCTCCGGCCCTCCTTCTTCCTCCTCTGGTCCTCCCTTGCCCTCCTAATGCGTTTTGCACTCCCCCTACCGTTTTTGTTGCAAGAATCGGCTCCCGCGTCCACAACCTGAAGCTCCATCCACCCAACTGCTCGTAACTGGTGAATTGTAGAGCCCCGGCGACCTCCTCCAACCCCCTGATCAACATTAGATCACAAAGTTCATCCGTGCCTTTGCCGCGCCAAACCATCACCACGTTCGCCGCTGGTGAGCTCCTCTCCCTCTTTGTCACGAGGAAAGGGACGACAGGTGGGCTCCACTATCATCCTCTCCCTTCTGTCCCCTCCTCTCTAGCCCTCTCACAGCCCGGGCTGCCTGGTCAGTTTTGAACGCAGGCGTCTCACGCGCTTGATTCGGCTGGGCCAACCCGACTCGCACGGCAGCCCCGGCTAGGCACAATGCCTCCTTTTTGCAGAGACTTGCAAAAAGTCCCTAGAAATAAATATTTGTCCAAACCAAAATATTCCTCCACCTAAAATCTTGCAATATTATGTAGTATTTAATGATGCGAGTTGTGATTTTTTTGAAAATGTTTTATACAATGGTTTTATTTAAAACCTAGTTTTGAATATTTTAAACCACTAGTAAATATAGTTTTCAAAACTTTTTACACTTCAAAACCAGAACCAAATATTTTTAGGTTTTATTATAGTAATTTACAAAGTGGTGTGACATTTTATAAGTTTTATTTTCTCTGTTTTTGTTGTGTTCTTATTTTTGCCCATTAATATTGTGACAAAAGATTGCTTTGTTGACAAGGAACTGGGACCAGAAGACTTTGAAGACATCGGAGACTTTGTTGAGCGAGGCAAGAAGCCCTTTGACCATGTCTAAGAAACTATTTTATGCATGTTATATGGCACTCTGTTTCGATGCATTGAATCATGTTCAACCGGTGACTACCTTGGTGGGTTGTCCCTGAATAACTCCTTGTTGATACTTGCACTTGGGCAGGACCCTACCTTCCTATGAGAGTCGTGCCGGTGGAAAGTAGTTAGGTTGCTAGTAGTTGTTATGCAAACGAGATGGGATTATGCATGGTGACAATGACGGAAATGGTTTCAAAGGCTTTTCGAAAACCCCGTCGGGTGCCACTAATGACCAAGGGAGATGTGTTGAGCTAGGTAACCACTTGATTAATAAGTGGTGTACTGAGGCAAGTTGTGTGTGTGGTTTCGAAAACAGGATTGGATTTAAGATTTGCTGACCATCCCAGCCTTACATGTGCGACCACGATACCCCTTTATGGGTCTGTGCTTTGTTGATTACCTTGGTTGATGCTAGCAAAGAGCCCGCATTACTAGTGGCGGGAGGGCCGAGTCACCCTCTCGAGACGAGGTCGTTCCAGGTAGGGTGACCATGGGCTATTTTACAGACACCAGGCACACTGTTGAGTCCCCTCAGGTATGGTACAATCCTGAGTGAGTGTCGTATGATGTACATCATGAGGACGTGGGCCAACGAGTGAACTACTTCTTTAGTGGCGCGAGGGGAAAGGTAATGTTCGTGTGCTTACCTAGGGTATGTAACATACCGCGAGTTGTGGATGACAAGGAAGTTCCCCGAGTCTTCTGCGTACAATGCGCAACCTTTGAAGAGTGTAAAACTATCCGAATAGCCATGTCAATGCTCAGGGACAGTTGGGTGGACCTGCTTAAACTACATCCAGAAGTTTTCGCATAAACCAAGTGTACGTGTGTGAGAGAGGTGATTGTGTGAGAAAGATGGCAGTATGATCCATGAGCTAAGTCAGACGACTTGGCGTGATGGGTGGACATGGGATGTTCAACCCTCGGTTGATATTGATATGTGTAACCTGTTGATATGGATATTGGTTACCCTATGATGCATACCCTCCAAGATATTGATCATGTCATTGCACTTAAAATTAGCTTTCTACAAATTACCTATTTAGTGTTATATCATGTTTCTTCATTACCTTGTTCCACGACATGGGTTTCTTGCGAATACATTCAAAGTACTCATTGGCTTGCCACAAGTTATTTAATTGGCCAGGCATGGAAGAGCAGGAATATGGAGAAGAGTTCGTTGGTGACGAACATGCGAAATAGGACGCTTCCCAGTCAGAATGCGTGTAGGGATAAGGTAGATGGCATGGGTTCACGCTTTAGTTCAAGGATTCCGTTTCTAGCTATGTTTGGTGTGTCGGCCTTCGAGGCCTTATATATGTAACACTTTAGCTTAATGGTCTCTAATTGTATCAGACTGTATGTGTGGATGTAAGACTCTTGTTACTCAGCTTGTGTGTGTTCAGTGAGTATTGATCTCTCGGATCATTGTACACGTGCATTCGGTGATCTTGACTTATGAGTCAGGGTACCCACAATATATATATCATTTTCAGCTCACTTGTAAATTATTGTATATGAATTTTCAAAGTTTAATGCATTTTTTGAAATTTCTCAAGTTACTATTCATTAAAAATGAATAAATTGTGGGGACCCCGACTTACGAGTCGAGATCGTAGAATGAACATGCTCAGTGATCCCATAGATCAATGCTCACCGAACACATAGAAACTGATTAACAAGAGTCTTACAACCATACGTATCGTTTGTTACAATAAATGACTTTATCGGTCAAGTCTTACATGTATAGGGCCTTGAGGGCCAACTCACCAAACTTGACCAATAGCGGAAATATTGGTCGAAAGCGTGAACCCATGCCATCAGCCTTAACCTACAGGCATTCTGACTGGGAAGTGTCCTAGCTCGCAGGAACCTCACCAAGTTACTCTTCACCATATCCTGATCTCTCATACATGTTCAATGAAATAGCGAGTGGCAAGCCAGTGAGTACTATGAATGTACTTGCAAATAACCCATGATATGGATAGTGCAGTTGGTACAATAATAAAGTAATATGCAACCTTTGCGGGGAAGCAAGTTTTGAATGAAAGTAAACATGATCATAGACGGGTATGGATATGCATCATAAGCTAGATGGTATTCAGAAGAACAGGTTACAGATACCAACATATCTGTTGAGGGCTGAACACTCCGGGTTCACCCATTATGCCAAGTCACCAAACTTGCTCATATCAACTCTTTCACATAACTCCTTGAACACACACACACACTTGGTTTATGCTTACACGACTGGATGTAGCTTAAGAAGCACCACTCTAGTGTCCTTGACCGTGGACACGGCTATTCGAATAGTTTTACACTCTACAGAGGTTGTACGATGTACCCACGAGATCCGATAAACTTTCGTGTCATCCACGACTCGCGGTATACAACATACCCGAGGTAAGTACCCAATCAATGCCTTTCCCCTGGCGATACTAGACAAAGAGTTCCACTCGATTGGTACCCAGCCCAAATGATGTACGTCTTACGAGCACCAAATCTGGACAGTATCATCCATGCAGGGACCAACAGTGTGCCCGGAACATGTAAAAACGGCATAATCGTCCTACCTGGCACGACCCCGTCACGAGAGTGACCACATATCACTCCCGCCACTAGTAATGTGGCTCTTTGCTAGCACCGACCAAAGTAATCAACAAAGCCCCGTCCCATAAAGGGGTAACATGGTCGCACATGTAAGGTTGGGACGGTCGACACATCATCTATTCCCATTTCTGAAACCACTCACACCAAATTATACCCGGTGCACCACTTCTTCACAATTGGCCACCTAACTCATCATCACGCTCGGGCATTAGTGGCACCCGATGGGGTTTTCATAAACCTTTGATATTTACCATCATCATGCTCATGCTTCTACTATGCTTAGCTCTACTTTTCAACATGATATTAGCGTGATCCTCATAGGTGGTAGGATCATGCTCAAATGCAAGTGCTCCGAAGGAGCCATCGGTAACATCATATCGATCATTTACTGAATACTCGTGATCATATGCAACGGGAGTAATTTCTCTACTTAGCATGCAAATAATATTTTCCTCAGACATGGTCAAAGGGTTGCTTGCCTTTGCTCTCATAAGTTCTCGAGTCTTCGAGGTCTTTCGATACACCTCCTTGTACTCAAGCTACTCCGTCAACTATTGTTATAAACAATCACAATAAGCCGCACAATAAGAAGAAGTAAAAGTGTTATATAAATGGAAGTTCTATTTTTCTTGGATCTCTTTGGTCATAGGAAAAATACCTGAAGTTTGCTATAGGAGAGTTGGATCGTGATGGAATTTTGAATGGATGAAAGGAAGAATAGGTGACCCTTATAGAAGCCTACAGAAAATATTAGGATAAAAATGAGTGGGGGCACTCATTTGACAAAGAACAATTTTAGAAACATTTAGATAGTTGTTTCACTAGATTTGGAGTTGAGCTGAATATTCTAGGGATTTTCTAATATTGGATAAATAGCAAAAGAGGGCTATTTATTTATTGGAATATAAATATGCCATATGAAAATGTTGTTTAAGACTCTAAAAATAGGGTATGATATAATAAGTCCCTGGATATTGGAATCACTCCATTTGGAGTTGATTTGAACCCTATAGGAATTTTGAAAGGTGAGACACGAGTATACAAATTTGTATTTGAATAATATTACAACAGAAAAGTTGCTTGGAAAAATGTGCAAAGCACATCTTTGGATAGCCCTTGATTTTTGGGACCTGCAGAATTTTGAATCACTAGATTTGGATCTATGATGAATTTATAAGATATTCTGAAGTTACATAGAAAAAGAAAAAGGCAACAAAAGGCTACCAGAGGATCTATAGCGCACTCAGGGCGCTGGAAATAGAAGCAGGCCGGCCCAGTAGCTCACATGCGCTAGTAGGGGCCACGCCGAAGGTGGCTTCCCTCGAGGGCACCTCCGCCTCACGGAGGCGTAATCCACACCAGGCCGCGACCACTTAACCCAGGGGCCCGGGCCTTAGCCACTTACAAGCGGGGCCCAACCGCCAGGTCCTTCTCCTTCCTCCATTCGATTTGGGGGCATGCACGGGAGGCAGTGCCAGCCGGTGCAGAGGCTAGCTCCGGCGGCTCCGGCCGCTCCCCGGCGGCGCTCCCGCCAGCAGGGGCTCGGGGAGGGAAGCCTCCTGCGCCTGAGCAGGAGTCTGCTCCGCAGGGGAGCCTCTGGGCGAGGAGTACTCGTCCATGGTGGAGGCCGATGGCAATTGCTGCGGTGGGGCGGCCTCTCGGCCACTTGGAGGAAGAAATGGGGCACGGGGAAGCTGCGGAGAGGCTGCACGGCCTCCGGGGCACCCCTATGCAGCCGGAGGAGGAGAGTAGAGGGGCTGGCAAGCCCGACTGTAGGGAGGCCGAGGCGGTTCTACGGCGGCCATGGGTTGGAGGAGGGAGCTTGGGAGGAGAGTGGGGCTCAAAGGGGGAGCCCTGGAGGTGCTCAAGGGAGAAGGGAGCAAGAGGGGCTCGGGGTAGAGGTGATAAGAGAGGGGGAGGGAGAGAGAGAGCTCGGGACCTGTCGGGAACTCCCTGTGCATGGCGGCCATGCGCCCAGATGGAGCTTGGAGGCTAGGTGATGTATGGAAGTGCTTGGAACGGTCAAAAGGAGGGGCTGTGACATACGGAGACAAGTTCTGGATGCCAGATTGAAGTTGTGGGGCAAGGTTAAGGTGCATAGCACCAGTTTTGCATGCCAGGGTGGTGGTCACCATGGCCACCCGTGCCTACACCATCAGCTTGACCAGTCAAAGGTGTTTGGGATGTGGGGCATGTTAGCTGGAGTGTGAGTGAGGAGTTTGGTCTCTAGTGGAGTTAGTTTGAATGCTCTTTGACTGAGGTCAAGTTTGCAACAACAAACTTGGAGCTAAGAAAAATGATTTTCATATGGGGAGTCTTGGTAAAAATTATGTCTGGCAGTGTTAGCTATGCAAGGACTACCCCACTGCCAAGTTTGAGCTCAAGCAAACGAGGGTAGCTAGTACTTGCTGTACAACGCTACATTTCAGCCAGAAATCTAGTTGTACATGTGCTTCTCATTTTCTCCACATGAGCATGCCATATCTTGGTTTGAAATTATTCCTTGGGATGCTAGGGAACCCCTGGAAAGAGGTGGGGGCATTAACTTAAGCAGAGGTGGGGCAAGAGGGGTAAAAATGGTGATCCAAGGGTAAAAATGAGAGGTAGCTACATGGAGCCTCTCTCCAATAATTGACCAGAGGTCATGGCAATGCTACTGGAGGTAAAATGTAATGATATAGAGGTGTGTAAAAATTTGAGATCAAGGGTAAAAGTGGAAGGGGCCAAAGTAGCCACAAGGTGTTTGATGAGTGTTAGGGATACCAGATGGACTTCAATTGATATGAACCTTAAAAAGATCAAATAATAGATGAAAATAAGCTTGGACAAAAATTTTGGGATTTCGTCAAGAAGGTTTCCAATGTAGACTGAGAAAACCCATGAAACGGGCAGAAACGGTCTTCTGCTTACGAAACTATTCAAATAAATTCCCAGAAATCCAATATTTGGTGTGGGGGCATTATTTAAGCATTAAAGCATGGCCAAAAAGTTTGGGGTCAATCGGAGAAACTTTATAATGTAAAGTTTCCCAAAGTTAGAAATCAACAGAGAGGGTTTTGAGGGGGTTGGGACAAGTTCTTCTATTCTCCTTGATGTACCACTTGGTGTGGATGCATTATTGGAGTATCAAAACATGTATACTAATTTCGAGCACAATTGGAGACACTTTACAAAGTAGAGTTGCTCAAATTTGGATCTGGATAGATGGGGTTTTAGAATAATTAGGGGAATCAAATCAAGTTGGATTGAGATGAAACTTGGCAAGATCATCACATATATCATAGGTGACATGCTAGAATTTTACAACAATTTATTGAGAATATTTCTTATAGAAATATTCCAAAATCTTGAAATAGGCAAGAAGGGGTTTGCCCAATATTTTGAACATGACCATGTACTGAAACTCATATATATGGAATATATATGCCCACTGAGTTTCCCTATATTTTCTTAAATATTTTGAAAGCAATAAAAGTAACTTTCCTTCAGAAGGGACCATTTCTGACCTCATAGGAAGGCATTTAAATAAAATAGTAAAATAAATTTTAAAATAATAATATTGTGGTTTCGGGAGGTAATTTTGATAATAGGTTTTATATAAAATGTTTGGTGAAAAATAACTTCCCTAATTTGAGGACTTGTAGTACAAATCCCAACACACGGGTTTTGGAGGCTTAAATCAAAGAAATACTTTTTTGTGAATATGATAATTGGAAAAAAATGTTTCTGGTCCTAAACACATGGCATGACCATTAGGCAAGGGTTTGGGTCAAGGAGCTAAGTATGGAGAGTAGCAGGAGCCTTGGATTCAAACACAAGCAATAGAAAGGCAAGCAAACATCACATCAAGCATCACAAGCATTGAGAAATTTTTTAATTGGTCCTAATTTTTGAGAAAAGTCAAATCAGTCAGGAGAGTTAAAAACAGGGCGTTACACAAATCTTAAGTGCTATTGGTACACAAAAAGGAACCCAACAGAGTGCACATGTGGCTGATAGGGGCCGAGTTGCTCAGTTAGTGGTTGACTAGCCTTATCCACTCAAACAGTGGAGGGGGTCCCACGTGTCAATGACTGAAATTTTAACTAAAGTGCTAAAGAGGGTTATCCATGATGGACCCTCATGTCATTGTCTATTAGACTAATTAATTCTCACATTTAAATATAAACTAATCTACCCTCTGATTAAACGAGACGTGGCCAATGTGGCATAGGCACAGTCGACTAGTGGGTGGCTGTGTTCTCGCACGAACACTCATAGGGACGCCGGAAAACATGGCCAAGTAGCTACAACAACCCACAACAGTAGCATCAGATAGCAAAGGTAGCAGTAGAAGCAATGGCAACATGCAGCAATGGCAACAAGTAGCAGTAGTGGCATGAGCAACAACAGCTAGCAGTAGCAAGAGAGCAGCAGTAAGGAGAGCGACAACAAAAATGTAGCAAGAAAGCAGCGGGTAGTGACAACAGCAGAATAGTAGCAAGCAGTAGCGCGGCAAGGAGCAGTAGCAGTAACAGGTAGCAGAGAGCAGAAGCTCGGAGCACCAACACTAGTGAGTAGCTGAGTAGCTGCACCTGTAGCAACATAGCAATAGCAAGAGCACAATCACAGTGCAGAGGAATCGGGCGAGCGCCTAGGCATGACCTGGGAGCAACACGTGTGGTCGGATGCGGTCTGTGCATGGCCTGGGATCATCCCCATGAATGACGCGGTGCACGGAGCCGGGTGGCCATCAATCACCCAGCATGGCTTCGACCATGGCACGAGCGAGCTCACGGTGCGACGCTACAATGGCGAACAGATGGGGGCCAGGCGGGGAATCGGAGGAGGGGCTCACTGTGAGTCTGTTGGCATGATAGGGAGGTTGGGGTGTGACGCCCATGACTTAATCATGCACTAATCATACATGCAAATGTACACGATCAAGATCAGAGACTCACATCATGATATCAGAACACAACTCTAGAAAATTAAATAATTCAAGCTTTATATTACTAACCAAGGGCCTCGAAGGCTCGAATACATAAGAGGCAGCGGAAGCAACAATATATGTGCACAAACATAAGTAAACAAGTCTGCCTTAAGAAGGCCAGCAAAAGCAACAACAACTGGATTAAAAAAGCGCATGCCTCCTTCTTTGGAACCTCTATCTAATCCTGGTCATTAGTGGCTCCACTTAGTAGTAGGCTCCGCCGGGGAAGTAGTACTCATTGACGGGATCAATTGGCTCATGGGCTCCGTCATCTGATCGAAACAATCATATCAAGGGGAAAAGGGGAGCAAAGCAACTGTCAGTACTCATCCAAAGTACTCGCAAGAATTACATCAGATGTAAGCTAAATATGCATCAGTATCAAGGGGAAGAGGTTATATGTGTGGACTATACTACACAAATGCCATAATAGAAGGGAAGGCCTAGCCTATCAAAGGGTAGCGTCTTGCAACATCTTGTAGCATTACAAGAGTACATATTAGTATAGCATATGGAATAAGTATGTAGTAGCAATGCCCAGAAATCCTTCATCGACTCGTTGACCTCGGAGCCATCATTTAAGTTTAGTGTTACAAGTATCCAGTTCTAGTTGTAATAGATCGGGATACTTTCCGAACGTCCGTTACCATGGACATGACTATTCGAATATATATACTTCCCTGCAGGGGTGCACCAACTTATCCAACACACCCGATTAACTCCGGTCGAACACTCTTTCCAAGTCATGCCCGACCTCGGCTGATCAGCACACCATAGTCGTACCTAGGCTCAACAAAGAGGTCAACAGGTCGGTCAAAATCCTAAGTGCTTGCAGGTCTAGGGCCCATGACCCTTTGCACTCCTGTGCATTATAAAGATGGTCGGGATCAGTCATGGCTACCTCTTTATCCAAAGCAGGTGCCTAAGCGGGCCACCTCGACACGTGCCTCTCTCTATGACATCTAAAGAGCTTTCAGGAGAATGTATGACGTAAACTTTCCATACTTATTCCCTCGTGGTGGTTAGTGCGAAAAAGGACAGAGGCCTACTAAGATCTCATATCCAAACCCGTTAGTGTCTTGGGATCTTACAAAAATGATGAGTGATCTCACCACGTCGTCTCGAGGAATTACGACAAGGGTAAGAGCCATCCCTCTCCTGGCGCGGTCTTCATGCCCGACCGTGTCTCATAATTATCTCGCGGGTACCCTCCAGGTCAACCAGAATCACAAGAGACTCTGGGGAACTAAGGTCCACCTCAACCGGGATGGTACCGCCTGTCGCTTCGTCCCACAATACCAGTAATGGGGGCAATAGGTAAAGGTAATAGTGTGCCCTTCTCATAAAGGGAAAATCCTAGGAAACACCATCGATGGATTTCTGCTCGATGTAACCGTCAAGGTGACCTAGGAGTAATCACCCGCGAGGGTTGACACTTGAGGTGGAGCATGACAGAGTCTTTATTGGGAGTGGTGAAGGTGGAATCACCCTCGGTAATCCACTACCGACTAGCTACACTACAGACTTATCACTAGGAGTGTGTTATGAAGTATCACCTTTGATAGTCGATAGTGGCTCTGCAGGGTCATACAACTAAGGGGGTGTGAGGTGATGTGTTGGGTTCAGGATGTCAATCACATTAATTAAGTCATCGATGATGAAGCGGCGGAACATGGACAAGGTGAGGGGTCAATAGTGGTTCACTAACCAACCTATACTAAGCATATAGGGTAAGAAGTAGGTAACAATAGCATGTTACAAAATCAACCTATGCATCCAAATAGGAGCAATCAATACAATATCAAATTCTAATGCAAGCATGAGAGAGAAGGAATTGGGTGATATTGGAATGATCAAGGGGGTTTATTTGCGTGGAAGCTCTGCTAAGAAGGATGGGTCATCATCGACATAGACGTACTTGGGGTCAACATGTGTCTTGAGGTCTACCGGAGGACTAGAGGAGAGGGGGAGGGGCAATAAATAACGAGCATACAAATGCAACACAAATGGATGTCTTGGCAATATGTATTGTTGTTATGCTCTAACGCATCGCTAGACATTTTAAAAGAAGAGGGAAAATATATGGTAATATTTTCCCAGCTCCACGTATTATTCAGACAAATGATTCTGATGCAAAACATCCATGTTCATTATGTTAGATGGGTGTGACAAGTATGTGGATGGCATATTCGGATTCACTATATTTTTCTGATCAACTTTGAGATATAAATTATTTTCATCCGAGTTATAGATTATTTTATATGATTTTTCAAATATTTAAATGTTTTCTGGAGTTTATTTCAAAAATAAAAGGTTAAATTGCTAAGTGCACACAAAAAATAATACACAACAAAGGGTTGTGGGGCTCACATTGGGGCCCAATAGGCTGAGACAGCAAGTCAACTGTTGACTGGTCAATTTGACGAGTAGGGCCTAGATGTCATTGACTTGGGCTAGCCCACTGAGTAGTTAGACTAGTCAATGGGATTAGTGGGACCCATACGTCATAGACACATAGCATAAGAGAGTTTTATTTCTTTAGTAAAGTAGATGGGGTCCACCATTGAGTGTCACAGGGTTAACTAACTTCAGTTAATATTTTAATTATCTTAATTAAGGGGGTTAGTTCTAATTAATCACGGCCAACCCACTTGGCGATGCGAAGAACGGACGAAGCCAACTGCGGTAGACCTCATGGACTTGCTCCTGCCCCAGGGAGACGCCGGTGGCTGCGACAACGATGGTGAGGCAGCGGTCAATGCATGAGCTCATAAGCCCGAATTCAAGCCAGAGAGGATGGGGGCGATGAGGATCGAGGGGGTATTGAGCATGATGAGTTCTAGGGTTTCGCTGGACGCCTTTATAGGCGGAGGAAGGCAATGTGGTGGTTATCCACAGCCATGGCGCGTTGGTTGTGGGCTGGGCAACTGTGCACTATGGCACTTAGGCCACTCACATAGTAGCTTATGTCTTTTTTTCAAATTTTATTTTTCCACATTGTTTCTATTTAATGTGGTTATCAAATGAATTTAGTTGGCTTTGAGATATGGCACATTATTTGTAGGCAATATAATGGAACTGTGCACAAAGTACCAATTTATTTTGAAATGCCAAACTATTTGTTTATTTTGAAATGGCCATATTTAGTGTTGTTGGCTCTGTTTTCAAGGGGTGGTCATTTTAAATACTCAAAGGATGTTGGTATATTGATGATAACATCTTAGTGAATACTTGCAACCAAACCAACATTTTATTGTTTGAAGAAATAATTTATTTGACTTTAGTTTAAATTATAAATTGGCTCTGATTTTTATCAAGTGGCAATTTGGCTTAGTTAAACTTGTTGACATGGCACCATTAGTGTGACGTCACTGTAGCATGACATTGGGGGTGTTACAAATCTCCTCCACTACAAGAAATCTGATCCCTAGATTTAAGAGGTGGAGTAAGTGGGAAAGTTTTGGTCACTAAATTCTATCGGATCTTCTCGTCCATCGTTACTCTTCTCATAAAAGTTGATCCTTTTCATTGATTTCGTCATTTCTCTCTTCTTGTGCATAATGGTAAATTTGTCGTTCTTCCTTCATGATCTTCACCGTACTTACGAAGGGACAAGGGGTAACTTCGGAAGAACGAACCTTACAAGGTTGATTATCTGGTAGATTGTTTAGGGAATGTCGCACAAAGTACCTCTCAAATTTAGCAATAGAACAACATCGAGAGAAAAATAGGAAGGTACAATAAGAAGTTGAAGAACATTGACAATCGTTCAGTGTCTGAAACAGAACGTGAAAGAGGGGTTCAAAGAAACAAAAAATATTGCGTGTGATTCTAGAATAGATCATCTCTCGGAAGATGGCTCGTGAATTACATATGAAGCCAAGCTTGAGGAATAACTTTGGAAACATGGATATACATGAGAGTCAAGTTCCGATCATGTGGAACTGTGGTTTGGGTGGACTAAAAGTAGGAAGGGTGGTGACATCTTGCACGGTCACGATAGTGATACGTCCATTTTGCATCATGTTTTCATGTTGATATTTATCGCTTCTTGGGCTGTTATTTCACTTCACGGTACAATTCTTATGCCTTTTCTCTCTTATTTTGCAAGGTTTACATGAAGAGAGAGAATGCCGGCAACTGGAATTCTGGCCTAAAAGTGGAGCAAGTTTGAGATACCTATTCCGCGCAACTCCAAACGCCGTAAAAATCAATGAGGATTTTTTTCCAGATTTATCAAAAATACTGGGCCGAAGAAGTGCCAGAGGGGCGTCAGGGGGTGGCCACAAGCCTGCACGGCGCGACCACCCCCCCCCCCCAAGCCGCGCCATGGGGATTGTGGGCACCCTGCTGGCCCACTTGCCCCCCTCTTTTGCTATATGAAGGGTTTCGTCTTGAAAAAAATCAAGGAGGAGCTTTTTTGTGGTTTCGCCGTCGCCATGAGGCGGAACTTGAGCGGAACCAATATAGAGCTCGAGCAGGACGATCCTGCGAGGGAAACTTCCCTCCCGGAGGGGGAAATCGTCGCCATCGTCATCACCAACACTCCTCTCATCGGAGTGGACTCGTCACCATCAACATCTTCATCAGCACCATCTCATCTCCAAACCGTAGTTCATCACTTGTAACCAATCTCCGTCTCGCGACTCCGATTGGTAGTTCTAAGGTTGCTAGTATTGTTGGTTACTCTTTGTAGTTGATGCCATGTCGATTACTTGGTGGAAGAATTTATGTTCAGATCCGTGATGCTACTCATTACCTCTCTGGTCATGAATACGATTATGCTTTGTGAGTAGTTACTTTTGTTCCTGAGGACATGGGATAAGTCATGCTAATAGTAGTCATAAGAATTTGGTATTTGTTCGGTAATTTGATATGTTGTATGTTGTTTTTCCTCTAGTGGTGTTATGTGAACATAGGCTACATAACACTTCACCATTATTTGGGCCTAGAGGAAGGCATTGGGAAGTAGTAAGTAGATGATGGGTTGGTAGAGTGACAGAAGCTTAAACCCTAGTTTATGTGTTGCTTCGTAAGGGGCTGATTTGGATCCACTAGTTTAATGTTATGGTTAGACTTTGTCTTAATTCTTATTTCATAGTTGCGGATGCTTGCGAGAGGGGTTAATCATAAGTGGGATGCTTGTCCAAGTAAGGGCAGTACCCAAGTGCCGGTCGACCCACATATCAAACTATCAAAGTTACGAACGCGAATCATATGAACATGATGAAAACTAGCATGACAGAAATTCCCATGTGTCCTGGGGAGCGTTTTTCCTAATATAAGACTTTGTCGAGGCTTGTCCCTTGCTACAAAAGGGATTGGGCCACTTTGCTGCACCGTTGCTACTTTTGTTACTTGTTGCTTGCTACGAATCATCTCACCACACAATCACTTGTTACCGACAATTTCAGTGCTTGCAGATTTTTCCTTGCTGAAAACCATTTGTGAGATCCTTCTGCTCCTCGTTGGGTTCGACACTCTTACTTATCGAAAGGACTACGATTGATCCCCTATACTAGTGGGTCATGAAGACTCTTTTCTAGCGCCGTTGCCGGGGAGTGAAGCGCCTTTGGTAAGTGGAACTTGGTAAGGAAACATTCATATAGTGTGCTGAAATTTATTGTCACTTGTCACTATGGATACTAATCCTTTGAGGGGCTTGTTCGGGGTATCTTCACATCAAACGGAAGCACAAAGAGTTGCTCCTCAACTTGCTGCACCTACTGAAAATATTTTCTTTGAATTTCCTTCGGGTATGCTTGAGAAACTGCTGGCTAATACTTTTACACGAGAAGGAACATCACATCCAGACTTGCATCTAATCTATGTAGATGAGGTTTGTGGTTTATTTAAGCTTGCAGGTGTGCCCGAGGATGAGGTCAAGAAGAAGGTCTTTCCTTTATCTTTGAAGGTTAAGGCGTTGACATGGTATAGGCTATGTGATGATACTGGATCATGGGACTACAATCGGTTGAAATTGGAATTTCATCAAAAGTTTTATCCTATGCATTTAGTACATCGTGATCGGAATTATATTTATAATTTTTGGCCTCGTGACAGAGAAAGCATCGCTCGAGCTTGGGGGAGGCTTAAATCAATGCTATATTCACGCCCCAATCATGAGCTATCGAGAGAAATTATCATTCAAAACTTCTATGCTCGGCTTTCTCATGATGATCGCACCATGCTTGACACTTCTTGTACCGGTTCTTTTATGAAGAGAGATATTGACTTCAAATGGAATCTATTGGAGAGAATTAAACGCAACTCTGAATATTGGGAGCTTGAAGAAGGTAAGGAGTCAGGTATGAATTTCACGCTTGATTGCGTTAAATCCTTTGTTGAGACAAATACTTTTTGTGACTTTAGCGCTAAGTACGGACTTGACTCTGAGATAGTAGCTTCATTGTGCGAATCCTTTGCTGCTCATATTGATCTCCCCAAAGAGAAGTGGTTTAAATTTCATCCTCCTTTAGAAGTCAATGTAGTTAAACCCACTCCAGTTGAAGTGAAAGTCATTGCCTATAATTATCCTGTGGTTCCCAGTGCTTACATTGAGAAACCACCTTTCCCTGTTAGGATAAAGGATCATTCTAAAGATTCAAGTGTGATACGTAGAGGCTATATTACAACACCTACACCCCCTGAGAAAATTAGAGTTGAACCTAGCATTGCTATCATCAAAGATATTCTGTCCGACGATGTTGCGGGACATAATATTCACTTTTGTGAAGATGCTGCTAGAATTGCTAAACCTCACGCTAGAGACAAACATAGGCCTATTGTTGGCATGCCTGTGGTTTCTATTAAGATTGGAGATCATTGTTATCATGGTTTATCTGACGTGGGAGCTAGTGTTCATGCAATACCTCAATCCTTATACGATGAAATCAAAGATGAGATTGGACCTGCTGAGATAGAGCCTATTCATGTCACTATTCAGCTTGCCAATAGAGATACTATCTGCCCTATGGGAATTTTTAGGGATATTGAAGTCTTGTGTGGTAAAACAAAGTATCCTGCTGATTTCCTCATTCTTTCTACTGCACAAGATAGCTTTTGTCCCATCATATTTGGCAGACCCTTCCTCAATACCGTCAATGCTCATATTGACTATGAGAAGCAAACTGTCACTGTTGGCTTTGAAGGTGTGTCACATGCGTTCAATTTCTCCAAGTTTGGTAGACAACCTCATGAAAAGGAGTTGCCTAGTAAGTATGAAACTCTTGCCTTAGCTTCTATTGCCGTGCCTCCTACTGATCCCTTAGAGCAATACTTGCTTGAGCATGAAAATGATATGCATATGGATGAAAGGGATGAAATAGATAGAGTTGTCTTAGAACAATATCCTATCCTTAAAAATAATCTACTTGTTGAACTGCTTGGGGACCCACCCCCACCAAAGGGTGATCCTGTGTTCGAGCTTAAACAGTTGCCTGATACTCTTAAGTATGCCTATCTTGATGAAAAAGAGATATATCCTGTCATTATTAGTTCTAGCCTCTCGGAACATGAAGAAAAGAATTTACTAAAAACTCCGAGGAAGCATCGTGCTGCTATTGGATAGATACTTTTGATGATCTTAAGGGCATTAGTCCCACTCTATGCCAGCACAAGATTAAATCAAAGAAATAGTAAGATGAAAGAAGTAGTAAGAAAAGAAATACTAAAGCTCCTGGAAGCGGGTATTATCTATCCTGTTGCTCATAGCGATTAGGTGAGTCCGGTGCATTGCGTTCCTAAGAAGGGAGGCATTACCATTCTCCCTAATGATAAGCATGAATTGATCCCACAGAGGATTATTACTGGCTATAGGATGGTGATCAATTTTAGGAAATTGAATAAATCCACTAGGAAAGATCATTACCCTTTGGCTTTTATCGACCAAATGCTAGAAAGACTGTCCAAACACACTTTGCTTTCGAAACAGTTATTCTGGTTTCTCCCAAATACCTGTTGTACAATCTGATCAGGAGAGAACGACTTTCACCTGCCCTTTCGGTACCTTTGCTTATAGACGTATGCCTTTTGGCTTATGTAATGCACCTGCCACCTTTCAAAGATGTATGATGGCTATATTCTCTGACTTTCATGAAAAGATTGTTGAGGTTTTCATGGATGACTTTTCTGTTTACGGGACTTCCTTTGATGATTGCCTCAGCAACCTTGATCAAGTCTTACAGAGATGTAAAGACACCAATCTTGTCTTGAATTGGGAGAAGTGCCACTTTATGGTTAATGAAGGCATCGTCTTAGGACATAAAATTTCTGAAAGAGGTATTGAAGTTGATAAGGCTAAGGTTGATGCAATCGAGAGAATGCCATACCCCACAGATATAAAAGGTATAAGAAGTTTCCTTGGTCATGCTGGTTTCTATAGAAGGTTCATTAAATAATTCTCTAAGATTTCTAGGCCTCTAACCAATCTCTTGCAAAAGGATATTCCTGTTTTTTTTGACGATGATTGTGAGGAAGCCTTCGAAATACTTAAGAGGGCTTTGATAACTGTACCTATTGTTCAACCACCTGATTGGAACCTACCTTTAGAAATCATGTGTGATGCTAGTGATTATGTTGTTGGTGCTGTTCTAGGGCAAAGAGTCGATAAGAAGTTGAATGTTATTCACTACGCTAGTAAAACTCTAGACAGTGTCTAGAGAAACTGTGCTACTACGGAGAAGGAATTTTTAGTAGTCGTCTTTGCATGTGAAAAGGTCAGGTCTTACATAGTTGATTCCAAAGTCACTATTCAAACTGATCATGCTGCTATGAAGTACCTCATGGAGAAGAAGGACGTTAAACCTACAATTATCATATGGGTTCTCTTGCTACAAGAATTTGATTTGCATGTTGTCGACTGAAAGGGTGCTGATAACCCCGTAGCAGATAACTTGTCTAGGTTGGAGAACGTTCTTGATGACCCACAACCTATTGATGATAGCTTTCCCGATGAGCAATTGAATGTCATCAATGCTTCAAGTAGTGCACCATGGTATGCTGATTATGCAAACTATATCGTTGCCAAATACATACCACCTAGTTTCACGTACCAGCAAAAGAAGAAATTCTTCTTTGACTTGAGACACTACTTTTGGGATGATCCTCACCTTTATAAGGAAGGAGTAGATGGTGTTATTAGACGTTGTGTACCTGAACATGAACAGGGACATATCCTACAGAAGTGCCACTCCGAGGCCTACAGAGGACACCATGCGGGAGATAGAACTGCACATATGGTATTGCAATCAGGTTTCTATTGGCCCACTCTCTTCAAGGATGCTCGTAAGTTTGTCTTGTCTTGTGACGAATGTCAAAGAATAGGTAATATTAGCAAACGTCAGGAAATACCTATGAACTATTCACTTGTCATTGAACCATTTGATGTCTGGGGCTTTGATTATATGGTCCCTTTTCCAAAATCCAACGGGTATACTCAAATCCTAGTTGCTGTTGATTACGTCACTAAGAGGGTAGAAGCTATCCCCACTAGTAGTGTTGATCACAACACCTCTATCAGGATGCTTAAAGAAGTTATATTCCCTAGATTTGGAGTCCCTAGATATCTAATGACCGACGATGGTTCACATTTCATTCATGGTGCTTCCCGTAAAACGCTTGCTAAGTACGATGTCAACCATAGAATTGCGTCTCCCTATCACCCTCAGTCCAGTGGTTAAGTAGAGCTAAGCAATAGAGAGATTAAACTAATTCTACAAAAGACTCTCAACAGGTCTAGAAAGAATTGGTATAAGAAGCTCGATGATGCAATGTGGGCTTATAGAACTGCCTATTAGAATCCCATGGGCATGTCTCCGTACAAAATGGTGTACGTTAAATCATGTCATTTACCTCTTGAGCTAGAACATAAAGCTTATTGGGCAATCAAAGAGCTCAACTTTGATTTCAAACTTGCCGGTGAGAAGAGGTTTTTTGACACTAGCTCGCTTGATGAATGGAGAACTCAGGCATATGAGAATGCCAAGTTGTTCAAAGAGAAGGTTAAGAGGTGGCATGATACGAGGATACAAAAGCGTGAGTTCAATGTAGGTGATTATGTCTTGCTATATAACTCTCGTTTAAGATTTTTTGCAGGCAAGCTTCTCTCTAAATGGGAAGGTCCCTATGTTGTTGAGGAAGTATATCGTTTCGATGCTATCAAGATCAACAACACAGAAGGTAATTGTCCGGGAGATGTAAATGGGCACAGAATGAAGCATTATATCTCAGGTACTCCCATAAATGTTGAAAGCAATATCATGAATACCATAACTCCGGAAGAATACCTAAGGGACATTTATCAGCCTGTTTCAAACTCCAAAAACAAAGAGGTATGCGATTTGGTAAGAAAACAAAGTCCAAAACTTTTCTAGTAGGAAATTTTCTCCGTTCTAGAATTTTTGAAAAAATACAAAAATTGGAAGTAGTCCGGAAAGTGCGCGAGGAGGCGACAAGCCTGCACGGCGCGGGCCCACGCCCTGGCCGCGCCGTGAGAGCTTGTGGCCACCTCGTGCGCCTCCCGGACTCCGTTTTCATGCAGGATACTCCTTCTGGTCTGGAAAAAATCATTATATATACTCCCGTTTGGTCTGACCCCTGCATCACGCAGATTTCCTCTGTTTTTCGTTTCGAGCCTGTTTCTGTTGCAGATCTAGATCGCTATGACTTCCCCAAAAGCTCCGAAGGACAAGATCTTCGAGAAGGTCATCAATCCCTACCACACGGGAGTGCTGCAACACCCTCAATCTATCGAGATGCGTGAGGGGATGTTGCACATCCGTGATGTTGAGGGGCCCAAGAAGACGGGAAGTGTGGAGACAAGGCTCGAAGCAATGGAGCAACAAGTCTTCAAGTGCCAAGGGATGGTGGAGCGTGGACTCAACGCCAACCACATGATGATCACGGAGTTCACCAACAAGCACAGGATTGATGCCAATGATGTTGGGAAGCACCTCTCCAGGCTCTATGACAGGATTGATCAACTCGAGGCCCATATCTATGACCTGCAGAACCAAAACTGTGAGTATGAGTATAGATTTAAATCTATACGGTTGGCTGCAGATTTGAGGATTCCAGAGACTTGTTCATCTTTCCATGATGGAGCACCTATGCCTTGGAAGACGGAGGATCCAGCCTATGTTGCAACAACTCCACCACCATCACCTCCAAAGGAAGACAACTGAGCATTGGTATGGGCAATCCCCTTGGCTTGTGCCAAGCTTGGGGGAGTTGCCCCGGTATCGTATCACCATCACATCTTTTGCCTTTACCTTTGTTCTAGTTTTCCTTTTCAGTTTTCTCTTTCTCTAGTAGATTAGAAGTCTTAGTGTTTTAGTCTTGAGTTTTGCTTTGTGTCACCCCCGATGTATTCGAGCTCGTGAGCCATATAATAAAGAGTGTCTTAGTTGAAGGGCTTTGCCTCTTGCCATGATCAAAAGATTGAGAATAGAACAAAAGCATGAAAGATCATGTAATCATCTTATGGGAAGTGATGGCTTCATATATTAAAAGAATAAGGATTGAAACTTGTTGAGGGTAGGCAAACGTAGACCTTGGTCATGGTTGCAATTAATAGGAAGTGATAAAGAAGGAGAGGTTCACATATAAATATATCATCTCTGACACCATGTATGATTGTGAACACTCACTAAACTATTGCATGCCTAGAAGTAGATGTTGGACAAGGAAGACAACATAATGAATTGTGTTTTCTTGGCTCCAAACAATGTTATATAATTAGAGATCCCTTAGCATGTGATGATTGCTTCCACCTCATATTAGCCAAAACTCCCGCACCAAGTAGAGATACTACTTGTGCATCCATAAACCTTCAACCCAATTTTGCCATGAGTGTCCACCATACCTACCTATGGATTGAATAAGATCCCTCAAGTAAGTTGTCATCGGTGCAAGCAATAAGAATTTCTCTCTAATATGTATGATCTATTAGTGTGTGGAAAATAAGCTTTGTACGAACCTATGATGAGGAAGACATAAAAGCGACAGACTGCATAATAAAGTTCTTTATCACAGGGGCAACATAAAGTGACGTTCCTCCGCACTAAGAACACACACATCCAAACCTCAAAAGCGCATGACAACCTCTTTTTCTCTCTGCGAGGGGCCTATCTTGTACCTTTAATTTTTTCCCTTGAAAGAGTCATGGTGATCTTCACCAATTCCTTATTCCGCCGTTATCTTGGCTAACCTCATATGCTTGGGAAAGATCTATATTCATATGTCAACTTGGAGATAAGTACTCATGAATTATTATTGTTGACATTACCCTTGAGGTAAGAAGTTGGGAGGAAAATCTATAAGCCCCTATCTTTCCCTGTGTCCAGCTAAAACTTTGATCTCATGAGTACCACGTGAGTTGTAGCAATTGTAGAGAACGAAAGAATGATTGAGTATGTGGATTTGCTTTACAAGCGCTTATTTGACTCTTTCAGATGTTGTGATAAATTGCAATTGCTTCAATGACTAAAGGCTATCGGTTGTTACTTCCGGTAAGGTTCTTGATCCATGCTTTACTTTGTGAAGGAATTATCACTTTAGCATGAGAGATTATATGTTGGTATTGCTGTTCTGATCATGATCATGATGCATGCATGTTCGTATCTTGTTCTGTCGACACCTCTCTCCCTAAACATGTGGACATATTTTCTGAGCTCAGCTTTCGCTTGAGGACAAGCGAGGTCTAAGCTTGGGGGACTTGATACGTCCATTTTGCATCATGTTTTCAGGTTGATATTTATCGCTTCTTGGGCTGTTATTTCACTTCACGGTACAATTCTTATGCCTTTTCTCTCTTATTTTCAAGGTTTACATGAAGAGGGAGAATGCTGGCAACTGGAATTCTGGCCTGAAAGTGGAGCAAGTTTGAGATACCTATTCTGCGCAACTCCAAACGCCGTAAAAATCAACCAGGAATTTTTTTTCCAGATTTATCAAAAATACTGGGCCGAAGAAGTGCCAGAGGGGCGCCAGGGGGTGGCCACAAGCCTACACGGCGCGACCACCCCCCAGGCCGCGCCATGGGGGCTTGTGGGCAATCTGCTGGCCCACTTGCCCCCCTTCTTTTGCTATATGAAGGGTTTCGTCCAGAAAAAAATCAAGGAGGAGCTTTTTCGTGGTTTCGCCGCCGACACGAGGCGGAACTTGAGCAAAACCAATCTAGAGCTCTGGCAGGACGATCCTCCGAGGGAAACTTTCCTCCCGGAGGGGGAAATCGTCGCCATCGTCATCACCAACACTCCTCTCGCCGGAGGGGACTCGTCACCATCAACATCTTCATCAGCACCATCTCATCTCCAAACCCTAGTTCATCACTTGTAACCAATCTCCGTCTCGCGACTCCGATTGGTACTTGTAAGGTTGCTAGTAGTGTTGATTACTCTTTGTAGTTGATGCTAGTTAGATTACTTGGTGGAAGAGTTTATGTTCAGATCCGTGATGCTACTCATTACCTCTCTGGTCATGAATAGGATTATGCTTTGTGAGTAGTTACTTTTGTTCCTGAGGACATGGGATAAGTCATGCTAATAGTAGTCATGTGAATTTGGTATTCGTTCGGTAATTTGATATGTTGTATGTTGTTTTTCCTCTGGTGGTTTTATGTGAACGTTGACTACATAACACTTCACCATTATTTGGGCCTAGAGGAAGGCATTGGGAAGTAGTAAGTAGATGATGGGTTGCTAGAGTGACAGAAGCTTAAACCCTAGTTTATGCGTTCTTTCGTAAGGGGCTGATTTGGATCCACTAGTTTAATGCTATGGTTAGACTTTGGCTTAATTCTTATTTCGTAGTTGCGGATGCTTGCGAGAGGGGTTAATCATAAGTGGGATGCTTGTCAAAGTAAGGGCAGTACCCAAGCTCCGGTCCACCCACATATCAAACTATCAAAGTAACGAACGTGAATCATATGAAGATGATGAAAACTAGCATGAAAGAAATTCCCGTGTGTCCTCGGGAGAGTTTTTCCTCCTATAAGACTTTGTCCTGGCTTGTCCCTTGCTACAAAAGGGATTGGGCCACTTTGCTGCACCGTTGCTAATTTTGTTACTTGTTGCTTGCTACGAATCATCTCACCACACAATCACTTGTTACCGACAATTTCAGTGCTTCCAGATTTTTCCTTGCTGAAAAGCACTTGTTAGATCCTTCTGCTCCTCGTTGGGTTCGACACTCTTACTTATCGAAAGGACTACGATTGATCCCCTATACTTGTGGGTCATCATATAGCAGGGCATGTGAGAGGATAGCTTGTTAGATATGTCAGTAAAAATCGGTACCAAGTGCGGGAGATGAAGAGAATCATTGTCCTATTGGTTTACATGAGGCGGACCAATAGGTGATAACCCGCAATTATAGGGGATCGCGATTGTATTCACGGGTAGTATTTCTCCCTAATTTATTGATTCAACACAAGGAGAGCCAAAGAATATTTATTGGTCATAATAGTTGACTTGTCAATTCAATCGCACCAGGGATATCGCACTACAACAAGGATTTAGTAGCACAACAAATGATAGTAGCACTGGTAAAAGTGATAGCAGAAATTTTGTAACAGTAGTAAATGTAGCAATTGAGTAGCTGGTGTGACAGGAGAAGCAATAGTAGTAACTTAGCAAGATTCAGTATATGTAAACGTAGGCACATGGATCGGTGATGGATAACAATCTAGATGACATTGATCATGTAATAGTTAGACACTAGGGCGACACAGAACTAGCTCCAATTCGTCAATATAATGTAGGCATGTATTTCGTATATAGTCATACGTGATTGCGATAAGAACTTGCATGACGTATTTTTTCCTACCCTCCCATGGCAGCGGGGTCCTATTGGAAACTAAGGGATATTATGGCCTCCTTTTAATAGAGAACCGGAACAAAGCATTAACACATGGTGAATACATGAATTCCTCGGACTACGATGAACATCGGGAAGAATCCCAATTACTTTCACCTTGGGGTATGCGTATCAAGACACATAATAGGTAACTACAACTTGCAGGATAGGATCCAAATCACTTTTATATTCATGAAAACATAATAGGTTGATTTCTAAAATCATGGCACTCGGTCCCTAGTGACAAGCATTACACATAGCAAAGTCAAAGTAACATCAATCTCACAACATGGTGGATACTAGGGATAAAGCCATATCAGACTTAACTCGATTACATGATATCATCCAATCCCACACCGTCCAACAAGCCTACAAAGGAATTACCCACTGCCGATGGTGAGCATCATAGCGGTGTTGATGGATAAGGGTTGGTGATGACGACGGTGATGAATCCCCCTCTCCGCTGGAAGAAGAGGAGGCGCTGGCGATTCCATTTCGTGAAACGAGATGAAAATTTCTCTTCGATTTTTCTCTCAAGATGTGATTTTATAGGATTGGAATTAGGGCTGGAGGTGTCATATGGGCCCCACAAGCCATGAGTGCGTGGCATGGGGTGGGGGCGCCCTCTTGGCTTGTGTCCCCCTCGCAGCTTTTCTTCGTAAGGTCTTTGCTCTATAATTCACCATAAATCCCATAAATAATTCACAAAAAGTTTCATTCGATTCCGAGAACTTTTATTTCTGGAAAAAAATAACACCAAGGTAGTTTTTCTGAAAACAACGACAGTCTAGGCTAGTTTCATTCAAATCATGCAATATAGAGGTCAAAATGAGAGGAAAAGTGTTTGGAAAAGTAGATACGTTGGAGACGTATCAAATCCCCAAGCTTAACTCATTGCTTGTCCTCAAGCAATTTAGTAGACAAACTGAAAGTGATAAGGAAAACTTCTCCAAACTCTTTTGTTCTTATCGTTATACATATGCTTAGCTAGTGTTCACGTTTTCAGCATAAATCATAAATAACCACATCCATGATAACAATTAAGCATCATATTCAATCATGGCAATACATAGCCAACTAGAAAGCAATAATAAGATATCTCACATGCCAACAATTTGTCAAAGCAATCACGATATAATATGGTGGCATGGCATCTCGCTAGCCATTGCGAGCGCAAAACATAAATGCAAAGCACCTGTGAGATTAAGAAAGTGACTAAATATTATAATTCAGAATAGGAAAGATCCTAATAGTCATATCCAACATTGACTAGACTCAATGCATAAAAATAATAATAGTGGTATCGAGTCTCGTGTTGTAGGTAAGAGGGTGATGACTCAACATAAATGTAGGCCCTTCGCAGAGCGAAGCATTGATTTGGAGTAGTACCACAACTCAAGTTTTAAAGTAGGCTTGAAAATATGGTTTTTGAGTGGTTTTATTTACTATCATTGTTGCAACAAAGGTTTTGAGTATCTTCCATGCTAAACTCATTATTGGTGGTTCCCAAACAGAATTGGAAAGGTTTACTCCTATCCACCATCCATACACAACCATGGCTAGCCGAATTCGCGGGTTCCCTCCAACATATCAACTTTCCCTCGGAGCTTTGTTTTAATTTAATTTTGATTAAGCAGGACTGTGCATCCTTGTTACCAACCTCTCTCGTGCAATGAGGGGGAATAAACGTCCGTTGGGAGAGTAACTTACTTAGCATGGAAGGTATTGATCGCCCCGTCGCTCCATGAGCGGTACTAGTACACAAAACAAAGGTTTTAATATATAGAGGTGGCACATGCAAATTTACTTGGAACCGTAGAGTAATACCGCATATAGGTAGGTATGGTGAACTCCTGTGTAATAACTTGGTTTTAAGGATATTTTATGCACAAGAAGCATCCCCTCTTAGTATAGGTGAAGGCTAGAAAAAGATAGTGAAGTGACCAACTAGAGAGCAACAACGGTCATGAACATGCATTTACAATAATCAGCTTTGGACAAAGCATGAGTAGCATATAAACACTCTGAATGTAAATATCATGAGGCCTGCATTGGTTTTGAATCAACTACATGTTTTTACATGGGTCAAGTCAAACCACTCGAATTACTCGGAGGGAAATACCATACTCCCATATCACATCATAACCATTTTATTGCATGTTGAACAGAAGGTAAATCATTATTAAGCCCTAGCTATTTAAGCATGCCATGAAAAACTATGATCTCTAATTGTCATCACAAACATGTTCACTCATGATATACTGAATCAAGATCGAACGAGCCAACATATTTTCCAAAATGAAAAACAAGAAGAGTTCACACCCATTTCCTTTCCCACGATCACTTCATGAAATATCGTCATTATTGCCTTTCACTTGTATGTCGGATGATGTGATAATAATAAAAGTGCAAGGGTGTCGTGGACTAAGTTGGAATCAGCAGGGCAATTTTAAACAAAAGAGAAGACATGGTAATATTGGCTCTTTCTTAGGTAAACAACAAAGCATAAGGGAGCCACTCATTATTTTCATTATGGTATTCTCCTTTCATGACTCAACAAAAAGGAAAAGAAATTCAGAGAAAGGCACTCAAATATATTTGGAGGTTTTGTTTTTCTTAAGCAATCAAAATAAACTAAGGGAAAACAAGAATGAGAAAAACTATTTACACGGGAGAGCTCCCAACAGAAAGAGTAAATCCTTTTGAGTTTTCTTTCAACGCAACAACTAATTAAACGGGAAAGAAAAACCGAAAAGAAGCAAGAAATAATTTTGGATTTTCTAAGGTTTTTGAAACACACAAGGAGAAAGCAGAAAAATGAAGCTAACATGGATATACAATGAAAGACAATGAACACCGACAATTTATATGAAGTGTGTGACCATGAATGTAATGTCGGTGAGAAATACGTACTCCCCCAAGCTTAGGATTTTGCCTAGCTTGGTAATCGCCACTCGTAGTAACCACCATGTCTAGGAGAGTGTTTCTACGGCGACAACTAAGCATCCCAATCTTGGTCCTTGGCCTATGCATCTATCGACATCTCATGGTATGCGAATATGTCTTCTGTCATGACGGTGTATCCGTTCTTGTCATCAAAATCTAACAAAGAGAGTGCATGCAACACAATATATCATGAGTGTTCTTGTTGTATACTAAGTTATAGTGGATTCCCTGCGATACTGAGTTTCAGAAGTGAAGTGATGGTACAGAAAAATTTGTGGCATTCCGAGACCTTTTATTTTTTAGTCATTTTTCTATGGTATAGAAAATTCAGAAAACAGGGTAATCATGGCATTTTATTTTTCTTTAGCTAAGAGAACGAAGAATAAACTTGGGGTATAGAGAGTTGTGAATACTCAATTCATCAACCAAATGTGTTTTGAAAAAGATCCATTAATAAGGTTGATCAAGTCTTATTAATAATAGTTTTCGATTAACATGACCAAAGGGTTTTTTGTATATCACTAGGTTACCTCAATGGGTATTTGCATATCCCCAACCATAGGATTATAGTATTTCTTTTTTTTGGAAGTAGGTAGAGGGATTGTAAAATCTCCAATGATGACTGTGGGAATAGGATCAATGATATTTATATTGTTAAGAAAAATTTGCTTCTTCGGAAAATGCACAATATGTTAATTGCCGTTAACATGAATGTGACCTTACTCTTGTTTCAATAAATAACATCCCCTGGAGTATTTAGAAAGGGTCTATCAATGATGATTGACATATTGTCATCGTTGGGCATATAAAGAATAACAAAGTCTCTTAAGATAGTAACATTTGCAACCACAACACGGACGTCCTCGCAAATTGCAATAGGTGATGCAGTGGATTGATCAGCCATTTGGAAAGATATCTGAGTGGGTATAAGCTATTCTAGTCTTTTATAAAGGGAGAAAAGCATAACACTAACACCGGCTCTTAAATCACATAAAGCAGTTTAACATAATTTCTTTTAATGGAGCAAGGTATTGTGGGTATACCCGGGCCTCCCAACTTCTTATGTATTCCACCATTAAAATAGTAATTAGCAAGCATAGTAGCAATTTCGTTTTCGGTATCTTTACTTTATTGGTAATAATATCCTTCATATACTAGGCATACAAAGCCATTTTGAATATATCAGTCAAGCGAGTTCGCAAAAGACATGTCTAACCATTTCAAAAAAGCGTTTAAAATCTTCATCTTCCCTACTTTTAGAAGTCTTTTGAGGGAATGGCATAGGTACTTTAACCCATGGTTCTCTTTCCCTTCCATGTTTTCTAGCAACAAAGTCTCTCTTGTCATACCATTCATGTTTAGGAGGTGGGTTATCAAGACCCTCAACAACTTCTGTCTCAACATCATTATTAGGTTCCTTATTACTACCTGGTGGATATTCTACATGAACATCCTTGTTGTTATTATCATCGTCATTAAGTTCATCACTATGATATCATGTCTCATCATCAGAAATCAAAACATCATTATGATTCTCAACAGGTTTCTCAATATGAGGTTCACTAGGGGCATGCAATGTCCCATCATTTTTCTTTTTCATCTTCTTCTTAGTGGGACTAGGTGTTGCATCATTAATTCTCCGAGAATCGTGTTCTATTCATTTAGGGTGACCTTCAGGGTAAAGTGGTTCTTTAGTCATTCTACCTCCTAAATTCATTACTGTAACAACACGATCATTAATATTATTCATTTCAGCAAGCAAATCATATTGTGACTTAACTACGTGATATAGTTGGGAGTGAACCATATAGGGATGTTTACCTAGACCTTTCACATCACTAGCAATTCTAAATATCAAGTCACTTAAGCAATCTATCATCATGACATTATTTTTCAATTGGTTCTTAACATAGTTATTGAAGTGCTCTTACTTAACAATGTAATTATCAAATTCATCCATGCATTGATCAGGAGTCTTAGCATAAGGTGTATCATTTTCAATAAAGGAACGGATAGAGTTTACCTCTACTACCTCTGTCGGGGTATCAAGTCTAGATATTTCTTCAATTCGTGATAGTTTCTTGACATCCCCAATTTAATACATTTCTATTTTATAGATATTTTTCCTTCTTGCATATCTTCAGGTCTGAGGAATAGAATACCTCTCTTATTTTGAATAGGTTTTGGTGGTGGTTCAGGGAGTGTCCAATCATCGACATTTTGCAATATATTATTTAATAACTCTTTTGCTTGTAAAATGGTTCTTTCCCTGAAAAAACAACCAACACAAATATCTAGGAAATCCCTAGAAGCATATGTTAGTCAATTATAAAAGATATCAAAAATTTCACTGTTCTCAAGAGGTCAATCAGGCAAAGCTCTAAGTAGTTGGAGAAGACTCCCCCAAGCTTGAGGGGGATTCTCTTCTTTAATTTGCACAAAGTTAAATATTTCATGTAAAGCAACTTCTTTCCTATGATTAGGAAAATATTTTTCACGGAAGTAGTAAAGAATATCCCGGGGACTACGCATACATAAAGGAGCAAGAGAAAGGAACTAGTCCTCAGCCTCGCCTTTCAGCAAGAAAGGAAAAAAGCTTAACGATATAATAGTAGTGTATCTTTTCATCATTGGTAAACAAGGCATCAATATCATTCAGTATCATAAGATGTTCAACCATAGTTCCATTTTCATAGCCATGGAAAGGATCACACTTTACTATAGGAATTAGTTCATGGTCTATAGCAAATTCATAGTCCTTATCCACGAAAAATATAGGATAAGTAGAAAATTTAGGATCATGTTTCATTTTCTCCATCACAGATTTTTATTTTAGTTTGCCGTCACATCATCTCTATTTTCACAAGCAAGAAAATCCCTAGCTACCTCACCATCCATAGAATAGCTTTCAGGTACATAAGGAAATTCATATATATTAGGAGGATGAGGTGTAATAGGTGATTAAAAGTTTTCATCTGTTTTAGCACTTTCAAGTTCGATAGCTCAAGTAATATGAGCATCAAGAAGTTCACCCAGTGGCATAGTTTTAGTTTCACAAGGTGTACCAATAGTATCATGATTAATTTCATAAGTAGCATCATCAAGTTCATGTGACATATCATGATGATCAACATGTGGTGGTGTAACAACCTGATTCAAAATAGTAGGTGAATCAAAAGTAGAGCTAGAAGGCAGTTCCTTACCTCCTCTCGTGCGAGAGTGGACACTTGTCGAGAAAACAACACCTATGGAAAATTCTAAGGATCCCTTGATCGTTCGGCAGAGGGAGAGAGGTGGCACCAAGAACGGAACTAGCGATCAGCACCTTGAAGGTCGTTTACCCAAGTTCGGGCCACTTGGTGCGTAATACCCTACTCCTGCTTTGTTTGTATTGGGTGCTTACTGTAGGGATATTTGCTACAGTAATTTAGTTGGTGATCAAACAGTCTAACCCCAAAAGGTCCAACCCCCAGAAATGAGCTTGGGGCCTCCTTTTATAGGAAAAGGGGTCACCAATAGTGTGCTCACGGGTTGCATAGTGAACAGGGTTCACCGCTTATCTATCTTCTTTGGTGTCAGGGGCACTAAATGCCTTGTCTGACCCCCTAACCTGCATCAAGTTGGCTTCGACACGTACCCAGGTGTGTTGACTCCTGGGCTTTGTGCTGGCGCTTGAGGGATGCGTTGGAGCGGTGGCGGTCGGTGGCACTGTGGCAGGAGGGACACCTGGCAGACGAAGGGAGCCTGCCGACCTGGCGTCCTTGCCTGTGGCCTAGCCCGTCTTCCCGTCAAGGATGACATGCCGGGGCCTTGGACATCTTTCCGGCAAGGAGGGCTTGCCGGGGCCTTGCAAGTCTTCCCGGCAAGAAGGGATTGTCGGGGCCTTGTAGCCTGGGCTGGTTCTTCACACCTTTGGTGGGGTGTGGTCTTGGCGAGCCTGGGGTTTATCTTCCCATCGGCTCTCTTGGTGTACTTTCGCCAGGGGTGCTGCTGGTGCTCGTGCACAAGTCTGGGGCACAGGAGACCCCAGTCGCTAGTGCACTGACAACAGTCTTAGTTCGATTATCTTTAAGATTATTCATAGTGGCAACTGTGTATCCTCAAGTCAACACAACAATTAAAGATATGCTCCTCAGCAATGGCACCAGAAAAAGGTCTTGAAAACCCAAAAGTATTGGGGATAGTGACTGTCTTCACGGGTAGTACTTCACACAAATTTATTGATTCGACACAAGGGTAGGAAAATATTATTTATTGGCTGTAACAGTTGAGTTGTGAATTCGACGACACGTGGGATATCTCTATGTAGCAAGGATTCAGTAGCATCGCAAATGATTGTAGCAACAGTAACAGTTATTGCAACAATTTTGTAAGAGTAGTAACTCTCGCAATTGAGTAGAGGATGTGCCAGGAGAAGTAACAGTAGTAACTTAGCAAGATTCAGGATATGTAAAGCGTAGGCACATGGATCGGTGATGGATAATAATCTAGATGGCATCGAACATGTAACAGTTACACACTAGGATGACACACAACTAGCTCCAATTCATCACCATAATGTTGGCACGTATTTCATATATAGTCATACGTGCTTGCGATAAGACATTGCATGACATCTTTTGTCCTTCCCTCCCATGGCAGTGGTGTCCTATTGGAAACTAAGGGATACTATGGCCTCCTTTTAATAGAGAACCAAAAAATCATTAGCACATGGTGAACATATGAACTCCTCAAACTACGACGATCACTTGAAAGAATCCAAATTCTTGTCACCTTGGGATATGCGGATCAAGACACGTAATAGGTAACTACAACTTGCACGATAGGATCCAAATCATTCTTATATTCATGAAAACATAATAGGTTCAGATCTGAAATCATGGCAGTCAGGCTCTAGTGACAAACATTAAGCATAGCAAAGTCATAGTAACATCAATCTCAGAACATAGTGGATACCAGGGATCAAGCCCTATCAAACTTAACTCGATTACATGAACTATCTCATCCAATGCCACCACCGTCCTTCAAGCTTATAAAGGAATTACTCACTCCCGGTGGTGTGCATCATAGCGATGTTGATGGAGAAGGGTTGGTGAGGGCGACGACGACGAATCCCCCTCTCCAGAGACCCAAACGGACTCCAGGTCAGCGCTTGATGACCCACAAGTATAGGGTATCTATCGTAGTCCTTTCTATAAGTAAGAGTGTCGAACCCAACGAGGAGCAGAAGGATCTGACAAGTGGTTTTCAGCAAGGTAATCTCTGCAAGCACTGAAATTATCGGTAACAGAAAGTTGTGTGGTAAGATGATTCGTAGCAAGTAGCAAGTAACAAGAGTAACAACGGTGCAAGAAAGTGGACCAATCCCTTTTGTAGCAAGGGACAAGCCTGAACAAACTCTTATAGGAGGTAAAGCGCTCCCGAGGACACATGGGAATTTCTGTCAAGCTAGTTTTCATCATGTTCATATGATTCACATTCGCTACTTTGATAGTTTGATATGTGGGTGGACCGGTGCTTGGTGCTGCCCTTTCTTGGACAAACCTGCCACATATGATTAACCCCTCTCGCAAGCATCCGCAACTACGAAAGAAGAATTAAGACAAAGTCTAACCATAGCATTAAACTAGTGGATCCAAATCAGCCCCTTATGAAGCAACACATAAACTAGGGTTTAAGCTTTTATCACTCTAGCAACCCATCAACTACTTTCTACTTCCCAATGCCTTCCTCTAGGCCCAAATAATGATGAAGTGTTATGTAGTCGACGTTGACATAATACCACTAGAGGAAAAACAACATACAACACATCAAAATATCGAATGAATACCAAATTCACATGACTACTTATAGCATGACTTATCCCATGTCCTCAGGAACAAAAGTGAATACTCACAAAGCATAATCATATTCATGACCAGAGAGGTAATGAATAGCATCAAGGATCTGAACATATAATCTTCCACCGAGTAATCCAACTAGCATAAACTACAAAGAGTAATTAACACTACTAGCAACCTTACAAGTACCAATCGGAGTCGGGAGATGGAGAATGGTTACAAGAGATGAACTAGGGTTTGGAGATGACATGGTGCTGATGAAGATGTTGATGGTGATGAGTCCCCTCCGATGAGAGGAATGTTGGTGATGACGATGGCGACGATTTCCCCCTCCGGGAGGGAAGTTTCCCCGGCATGACGACCCTTTCGGATATCTAGATTGGTTCTGCTCAAATTCCGCCTCGTGGCGGCGGCGATTCCTCCCGAAAGCCTCCTCCTGATTTTTTTTCTGGAATGAAACCCTTCTTATAGCGAAAGAGGAGATCCAGAGGGCCAGCTTGGAGCCCACAAGCCCCCTAGGCGCGGCCAGGGGGTAGGCCGCGCCTAGCAGGCTTGTGGCCTCCTGCTGGCTCCCCTCTGATACTTCTTCGACCCAGTATTTTTTATAAATTCCAAAATAGATCCTCGTTGATTTTCATGGCTTTTGGAGTTGCGCAGAATAGGTATCTCCAACTTGCTCCTTTTTCAGGCCAGAGTTCCAACTGTCGGCATTCTCCCTCGTCATGTAAACCTTGCAAAATAAGAGATAAAAGGCATAAGTATTGTACCGTGAAGAATAATAACAACCCAATAAGCGATAAATATCAACATGAAAGCATGATGCAAAATGGACTTATCAGCGCTCTAGAGGAAGAACACGAGGTGGCAGTGGCTCCATCTCTTGAAACACGATGAAAACTTCTCTATGATTTGTTTCCCAAAGATGTGATCTTATAGGACTATAATTAGGGTCGGAGGACCATGTGGGCCCCACAAGCTATTAAGGGCCAACTTGGGGGTGCCCTGTTGGCTTGTGCCCCCCGCCCCTCGCAACGTTTCTCCGGCACGTCTTTGCTCCATAATTCACCATAAATCCCAGAAATAATTAAAAAAAGTTTTGTTTGATTCCAAGAACTTGTATTTCTGCACGAAAATAACACCAAGGTAGTTCTATTGAAAACAACATCAGTCTGGGTTAGTTTCATTCAAATCATGCAAATTAGAGGTCAAAACCAGAGCAAAGGTGTTTAGAAAAGTAGATGCCTTGGATACTTATCAATAGGAAAAGTTCTCGACCACTAGTGGTTATCGGAATGTTGTCAAGAATAGTAACAAGGTCTTACTGACAGTTGTACATGGGGGGGTGTGGTCATAAGCAGGGCATTATCACTGCACAGATAAGTTAAATTACAAGAAAGGTTAAAGATACCAATGGAAAGGAAAATGTGCTTATCATATTAAATAGACCAATGGAAAGGAATATGTGTTTATTAGATTAACCTAACCAATGGAAAGGATAATGTGTTTATACACAAGTATTAGAGTATGTCCTTCCTAAGGACAAACAGAGAATGTGATACATGACATGACATGAAGTACATAATTGTTTAGATAAAGGGGCAAGGGGGTTCATCATGTTTGCCCATACAAGGTAAACGGATACTTGATGAAGAAAAATTAGCGTTGATATTCCAATGTTCTTGTTGACTTTTGAAGTACCACAATCGTGCTTTGGGGTAGGCAAGGTCATTAGGTAAAGGTCGGACTTCGCGAACACAAAGGATTCATGAGGATCAAAATTTACAATAAGTCATATAATTTCCTCATAAAGAATGGAAAATACAGTTGAACAAGATACTATAACAATAGTTCCTCCGGCCAGGTGTACTAGTCATAACATGACTGTCGGTGCACTAAAGACTGGGGTCCCTAGTGCCCCAGACTTGTGCACGGGCGCGAGAGCCCCTGCCAGCAGGGCATGACAGGACCCAGAAAAGATGCATCCCCCAAGATAATCGAGGCCTCGGCAAGCCCGCCTTGCCGGGAAGATGACCAAGGCCACGCCCATTTTGTGGGCGTGATGAAATCACAAAGTACAAGACTTCGGCAAGCCTCCCTTGCCAGGATGACAACCGAAGCCCCCGGGAAGCTTCCTTGCTGGGACGAAGGCCCAAGGCCCCGACAAGCTCCCTTACCAGGATGACGGGGCTAGGCATTGTAGGGCAACCGCCCTCGCCATAGTGCCACCGCCCCCAAGTTCTAGCACATTCCGCATGCGCGAGTGCAGCGTCCACGTGTCGAAACGCCTTGATACGTGTATTTACCAGCACATCGCTGGCAAGGACAAGACGTGCATTTAATGCACCTGACAGTGGTAGAAGGATAAGAACCGTTCTAGGTTCACTATAACTTCTCGTTAACCTACCACCGAGCACTGTAGGTGACCCCTTTGCCTATAAAAGGAGGCCCTTAGCTCATAGACAAGGGGTTAGACTCTTTGGACATTAGCCAAAAGACGCTTATCATCAGTCACTGTAACAAACAAAAAAAACGCTTGATATAACCAGACAAGAAGGACGTAGGGTTTTACGCGTATGCGGCCCGAACCTAGGTAAAAAGGCGTGTTGGGTGCTGATCGTTAACTCTGCTCTTGACGTCACCTTTCCCCGCCCTACGATCACAAGGGTGTCACGTTGATTCCCGTAGGTGTCGACCTAGCATCGCCGACATATTTGGCGCGCCAGGTAGGGGGTGCGGAGTTGTGCGTGAATCAGAGGAAACTCAGCACTGGATTCTTTGAAGTTTGGGCGCTACACCACGCTCCCCCGGAAATGGGGTACCGCGGTGGAAGCACTGTTCTGCTACGGCTTCCCAAGGCCTACGCAAGCGCTTTGCTACGCGAGCGTAGGGAGGTGGAGGCTCCAAAGGCGGCTCCGTCAGGCCGATGTGTCGCTCGGTGACAACGCGCTACTGTCGAGGGCGTGCGTGGGCGCTTCACAGAAGCCTCGGCGCATACTCCGGCGGACGGACCTCCGCGGAGTGATGCATAGTCGTTGAGGATGTGCCACACGGTCCCGAAGCCCCAGCGCACACTCCAGTGCGAGTGTTGCGCCCCTCAGAGCGCCGCATCGTCGCCTAAGGTCACGCTCGGGGGCTTCGCAAGGACAGCCTAGCAACAAAAAAGCAAAGGGGTTACACCTTGGCCAGCTTTTCCTCCAAACGACGGTCGCGGAGCGTCGGCAAGAAAACTTTGCTGGAGGAAAAAGCCACCGAGAGCGGTGATTTCTTGCTTGCCGAGGACTCCGACGCCCTGGTAAAATACTCAAGCGCCACACAACCGCGGCATGAGCAGATAAGTTTTTAAGTTTAAGATTCAGATCTGAAGTAGATAGATTCTCTGCTTCCCCTTTGAAAGTTTCCAATCTTTGTGTGTGGAGTTTGCGTATGCTCGGACCTTTCCAAAGATCAGGGCACCTTGTCTTTGTTTCGAACTCGTTCGAACGATCTGAATGGCCACATAGCGCCTTGAAACAGTTGTGAACCTGATCAACAGAGCAAGCGACTACGTAGCACCCGATTTCGTCTCAAGCTGCGCTTGGAGGTTTCCATGGATGCACTAAATGCGGCAAGGAGCCTTGCTAATAGTTGCCGGCAAGCTCCCAAATTTTGCAAAGGCGAATCATAAAAAGAACGGAATCGGAAAAAGGGAAAACAGTCTTTTCATTTATTTGAGTGGATACATTTGGCTTCACTTACAAAGCATTGTTATCCTAACCTAAAGACTTTGTCTTTTGACTAGGATCGACCTTCGCGGAGGACTGAAGTTCAATAAGACGAAAAGCGGGCCAGCCCCCAGCGCAACCCAGGCTGACACCTCGTGGACCAGCATTGCACAGTCGGGAGAAGCGCCGGACGACAGGGTAGCAGGAGGAGATGAAGGGGCCGGGTCCAATGGTCGCACCGCCTCAAAGACGAGGCGTCAGTGCGGGCTCCCGTAAGGAGGGGGAGAGGCATGAGCGGGCACCGGCGGCACGGCCAACAGTCAGTCGGAGCTCGCGGAATCGTACTCTGACTTGACCCCCCGGGCTCCCGACCTGCTAAGAGCGCCACTGCCGCCGCCACCCCCCTCACTCTCGTCGCTCGAAGCGGAGTACTCAATGCCGCTCGAGCGACCTTTGCAGCAACCGAGAAGCACACATGGCGCCCCTAAAGCAACATGGAGGACCGCCACAAGGGCAAGCCTTGGAGAAGGCTGAGGCACTGGAGTAGCGCTCTGCCTCCCCCGGCCTCGACCTCCACGACAACCGCGGCCTCTCGCGCTTCCTCCGCTACGGGCGCTCGGGACGTCTTCCGCTGTGGTGCCCCCAGAAGTTGTGGTATCATCCGAACGGGATCCTCTCACCGCCTGGTGGCCGACGGTGGCCGACCCCGTCCCCTAACCATGGTTAGGGGCGCGAGCCACCTGCAGACAAAAGAAGATCTTGAAGACCAAGACCGAGGAGTTGGTGGGTCGAGGAGGAGTTGGGTGAGCAAATCCCCTTGCAAACCCTCCCAATATATAGGGCGGGGCGCGGGGGCTAACCTCCCTTACTCCAGAAGCCACCACCCTTCTCGCCCAATCGCTCAAGCTCACGGGCGAAGAAATAACCGCCCTACTGCACCAATGCATGCACGAGGGGGCCAACCACTACTGCGCCTTTCAAGGCCATGTCTGCCACCTGTCCATCCATAATTGTGCATGCCATGCGCGTGGCAGAGGCGTTTCAGGAGGCGCGGAGGCCACTCCGTGTACGACCTCCCACTTCGCGCATCCGATGCGCGATGTGGGGAAATGCAACCGCCGACGGATCCAGCCATGAAGGCCCGTGCACCTCTTTGGGCCTGACCCAACAACGCTTCGCATCCGTATGTGGCCTAGGCCTGGGGGCTCCTGTCGGTGCACTAAAGACTGGGGTCCCTAGTGCCCCAGACTAGTGCACGGGCCCGAGAGCCCCTACCAGTAGGGCACGGCAGGACCAAGACAAGATGCATCCCCCAAGAAAATCGAGGCCTCGGCAAGCCCGCCTTGCCGGGAAGATGACCAAGGCCACGCCCATTTTGTGGGTGTGATGAACTCACCAAGTACAAGACCTCGGCAAGCCTCCCTTGCCGGGATGACAATCGAAGCCCCCGGCAAGCTTCCTTGCAGGGACGAAGCCCCAAGGCCCCGGCAAGCTCCCTTGCTGGGATGACCACCCTCGCGACAGTGCCACCTCCCCCAAGTTCCAGCGCATTCCACATGCGCCAACGTAGCGTCTAGGTGTCGAAACGCCTAGATACGTGTCTTCACCAGCACATCGCTGGCAAGGACAAGATGTGCATTTAATACATCTCACAGCGGCAGATGGATAAGCACCGCTCTAGGTTCATTGTAATTTCTCGTGAACCTACCACCGAGCATTGTTGGTGACCCCTTTGCCTATAAAAGGAGGCCGTTAGCTCATTCACAAGGGGTTAGAATCTTTGGACACTGGCCAGAAGACGGTTATCATCAGTCACTGTGACAAATAACAAAACGCTTAATACAACCATACAAGCAGGACGTAGGATTTTACGCGTAAGCGGCCCGAACCTGGAAAAAAAGGCTTGTGGGGTGCTAATCGTTAGCTCTTCTCTTGACGTCACCTTTCCCTGCCCTACGATCACAAGGGTTTCACGTTGATTCCCGCAGGTGTCGACCCAGCATCGCCGACAATGACCTTACCATGTAACGTAGAGGCCAATGTTATAATTCTTGAAAAATGTTCCAACCATCACATCTGTCTGAGATTCATATTTTATTGGTGTCAAGATACTTCAAACTCCATTTGTGTGAGATGAAAAAGGAAATAACCTTTGAAACATGAACTAGATTGAAAGACACACATCAGCACAGTGCCCAAGACAACTGTGACCAGAAGGAAGTCTTACAATGAAATAAAACCGAGTTCTAGTTCAGAACCATCATGAAGAATATCAAAGTCCTAATGTAACTCTGGATTAGCTCTTACAAGGGAACTTATTTTCCGTGATCAAACCAATGAGTGGTTTAGTGTGCTAGGAATTACATATGGAGTGAAGGTAGCAAATCTATCAAACCATAGAATACGTCGCACATGCATGAATGATTAGGGACGATTGTAGAGGAATTGGAACAAACTTTTCTCATATGTACAATGACAACTTCCATAAAATACAAACGAACTTAGACAAGACACATCTTTCATCACTCATATATTTCATGAGCTACGCACAAACATAATGCTCTCAAGGGTTTCCAACACTAGCTTAAATATTCATCATGAACCATTGAGAAGATGAGGATATGGCCTATGGGATCAACAACAATTCATTGAGATTTCCATAAATATTGATTTCCACAATTCTACGAACAAGGTGATAGCATTGATCTTATCAAATGACATAATGACGTGCTCGCAAACAATATCCTCAATTAAACATTGTTTGAAAGTGTCCCTGAAAATATGGACTAGGCAGCACGATCAATGCTGGAATGGTGATTCGTCAACCAATACACTAAGAATCAAATTATTGTGCATTAACTTCAAAGCAATAGGGTTTCTAGAAGTATTGAAATAACACAACATTGTTCACTTGTCGGTATTCCGGTTAGAAACAACATGGAGACCAAGAAATGAGTGTGATGGCGAGGAGTATCATTCGTATCAAGAATTCTTAAGGAGGGGTACAATTCATGACATTATTAACATAAAAGAAGGCAATACTCCGAGGTAGAACATAACACAACTACATAGCAAGGAACATAAGGTGCAACCAAAACAAGACAAAGTTTATGTTGGTATGGAAGGGAATGATGTTGTTGATGAGAACACATATTATCGAGGGACAAAGATGGTATTTCTCAAAAGGATTTCGATTCTCAACTTCGAAGAAATCAAAATGTTGACGATGATCACGCCACATTTTGTCGAGACGTTTCAGGAAGATGCAATCGATTAGCGATGGCATCAAGCAAAAGGAACGATGAAGGGAATGGTTATTGGAACCACATATAGGATGCCATCTCAGAATTAGATACGACTTTCAAGATAAATAATATGATGATGAAAGCTTAGTGTAAACTTAATACACTATCAGAATTGTGTTCTGGGGATGAAGGACTAGGTAGCACATGATCAAGCTTTAGCATGGCGATGATGATGTAGCCAACCTTATGGGAATGACATGATTGAGTAAAAACTCATAAAAAGAAAGATTATTATCAGCTATTGAAATGAAATAGGGACTCGATTCACTTATCATTGTTCTCGAGTGAAAAACAACTCAGACCCTCGGAAAAATTGAAATCGGTAGGAAGTAATACTTGATGGAGACTAATAAGAAATAAAGTAGTTATGTGATATTGTTGAGATACCAAAGGGTAATACTCAAAGGTAGATCAAAATAGGGGTTGGGATGTTGTATTAATCTACAGAAGACAAGTGCTTTAACTTGTCGGAGAAATGGAATCAAAGGAGAATAACATGGTCAGAACCATTACGCAAAGGACAAAATCATAGATACAGGATGAACTCATATCAAGGGGATCATTATTTTTATGAAGAGATTCTGTGATAAGATCTACATAATGTCCATGTGCATGAACACAAAGTTCGAGGTCGACGCCTCACTTTTTCAATGCATAACTGATCATTGAATTTTCGCTTTTGATGAAGTTGTAGTGTTTAAATTTTGTCAAGCAAAACACTAGAAGAATATTACTCGTGAAAACTCTCGGGTTCACATGGATTAGGGAAGGCATACGTTCAACCCATAGGAGCATCTTTGGAACATATCCCACAAACTTCAAGAGTAAATAACACAAGATCAAAGTTAGGGCATCATTGACAAAAGCAGAGGATGCAAATTACCAAAGGCATTATGTATCAGGGGAAGAACTCAAGGTTTTGAGAATATGCAAGAACAGTCAGATAATAGTCCACTAGAGGATCCGGTGGACTAGAAAGAATCAGATGTGAGTATTGATGTTCAACTAGAATAAGAAATAATGCAAAGGCACCGGATTATAGAAATATCTTGATAATTTCAAAGATTGAAATACAAAGGAATTATGATTACCAAATTGGGGGGGTCAGAAGTTGAGGCTGTGATCAAAAGATTAGTAAGTTGGATAGAATTAGGATGACAATCAATCCATCTTTCATTTGCCAAACACCAGCTCGTGTCCGGAGTGACGTTTGAGATGTAGGGAAGAATTCTAATTGTGATTGATGATTGCGAGCATTCACAAACATATCAAATCAAATGCTCAAAATGACAATGACAAAGGATTCTAATGAATATTGCTAGAAATATGGAAGTAACCATAATGCAGGCAGACAAGATTTTCGAGAGTACTAGGTTGCATAGGACTCACGGAAGATTGAATAATATTTCAAAATATCTGATGAAACATATGAATAGTTGGGCATGAACGAGATATTTGGTGATGTATTCATGGGAAAAATGGAGCTGCAAGGCAGCATGCACAATGGATTCCCGGAATATAGGAAAATGTTTTGGGGTATCTTGTAATAATAAGAGCAACGGGGAGGATTTAATGAGTGGAAGTGTACGTCGTTAACCATAAAGAAATATCAGTGGTAGGCAATTGCAAAGGCGATGGACACAAAGGTCTAGGGAAAACATCAAAGAGTATCTTTGGAATCTTCTTGTGATTCAAGCCATCATCTCGAATGAGGGGTTCTCTGGGAGGAAGTAGTTATGAGAACCTAGAATTAGAGTTAGTAAAATCTTTAACCAAAAAAGAAGAGAGATCAGAATCCGAGAGTAAAGATGCGGAATAAAAGATTAGGTGCCTTAAGAAGGCTAGCGAAAGCAACATCATCTGGATCGAAAAGGTGCAGACCTCCTGCGTAGGAACCTCTTATCTACTCGTCGTTGTTGGCAGCTCGACGTAGTTGTAGGCTCCACCGAGATAGTTGTAGTCATCACCGGGATCAGCTGACTCTTGGGCTCCTAATCTGATAGCAACAATCGTATCAAGGGGAAAACGGGAGCAAATTAACTATGAGTACTCATCCAAAGTACTCACAAGAATTACATCATATCTATGCTAAATATGCATCAGTATCAAGGGGAAGGGGTTGTATCTATGGAATATGCTGCAGAAATGAAAAATAGAAGGGAAGTTCTTGCTTATCAAAGAATAGCATCTTGCAGCATGTTCCAACATTAGAAGGGTACATATTAGTATAACATATACAATAAATATGTAGTAGCAATGCCGAGAGGTCCTTCCTCGATCCCCTGCGAGAAAGGGATTCTGAAGCCATCATTTTAGTTTAGTGTCACAAGTATCTAGCTCTAGTTGTAGTAGGTTGGGATACTTACCGAGCGTCCATTACCGTGGACACGGCTATTCGAATAGAGATATTTTCCTGCAGGGGTACACCAATTACACAACACGCCCGATTAACTTTGGTTGTACATACTTTCTAGGTCATGTTCGGCGTGGCTAATTGGCACATCGCAGTCCTACATAGGCTCAATAGAGAGGCCAACATGCCGGTCTAAATCCTAACTGCTCAGGGGTCTTGTGCCCATCACCGTTTGTACTGATGCGTGTTACAAGGACGACTAAGATCGGTCCTAGGTACCTCTTTATCCAAAGTATGTGCTTATGAGGGACAACTGGGCGTGTGCCGCACACTGTGACGTATGAAGAGCTTTCGGGAGAATGTACGACGTAGAGTGCCCATACTTATTCCAGTGTAGTGGTTAGTGCGAAAAAGGCCATATGCCTACTCAAATCACATATCCTAATCCGTTAGTATCTTGGGAGCTCGCAAAAACGATAAATGATCTTGTCGCCCCGTATCGAGGACTTACGGCAAGGGTCAGGTCCATCCCTCTCCTGGGGCGGTCCGTCTACAAGTCCGTGTCTTGTAATTGTATCGCGGGTATCTTCTAGGTCAGACCAACTCACAAGGGACTGTCGGGAACTAAGGTCCACATCAACCGGGGTGGTACCGCATGTCCCTTTAGTCCCACAATACCAGTATTCGGGAAACATGTAAAGGTAACAGTGTGTCCTTGTCATCAAGGGAAAATCATAGAAATCACCCTCGATGAATTTCCACTCGAAGTAACCGTCAACTTGACCTGGGATAAACACCTTCGAGGGTTCACACTTGAGTTTTTGCAGGACAAAGTCATTATCGGGAGATGTGAAGGAGGAATCACCCACGGTAATCCATGACCGACTAGCTACACTATAGAGTCATCATTAGGATTGTGTTATGAGGTATCACCCTCGACAGTCGATACTGGCTCTGAAGAGTCGTATAACTAATATGTGGTGTGAGGTGATGTGTCAGGTTCATAACGTCGATCACGTTAATTGAGTCATCGATGATGAAGCGGGGGCAACAGGGACAAGGTGAGGGGTCATTGGTGATTCACTAACCAACCTATAATAAGCATATAGGATAAGAAGGCAGGTAATAATAGTAGGTTAAAAAATCAGGTCATGCATTAAAATAGGAGTAATGAATACAATAGCAAGTTTTGATGCAAGCATGAGAGAGAAGTAATTGTGCGATATAGGAATGATCAAGGGGGGTTTGCTTCCCTAGAATCTCTCCTCAGAAGGATGGTCGTCGCCGACATAGTCGTACTCGGAATTAACATCCTTCTCGAGGTCTACTCAAAGAATAGAGGAGAGGGGGAAACAATAAATAATGGACATATAAATGTGACACAGATGCATGTCGTGGCAATATGTGTTGATGCTATGGTCTAATGCATCCCTAAACATTTTAAAAGAAGAGCGAAAATATATTGTAATATTTTCCCACCTCCACGTATTAATCAGATGTTTAGCGATGTTATGTTAGAGGGGTGTGACACGTATGTGGACGGCATAGTCAGATTATTTTATATGATTTTTCAAATATTTAAACATTTTATGAAATTTATTTAATTTTGAAAATAAATGTTTATATTGCTAAGTGCACATAGAAAAGTGTACACAATAAAGGGTTGTGGGGGTGACAGTGGGGCCCAGTAGGCTCAGTGAGCAAGTCAAATGTTGAATATTGACTGGTCAATTTGACCAATAGGTCCCACATGTCATTGACTTGGGTTAGCACACTCTACAGTTTGACTAGTCAATGGGATTAGTGGGACCCATATGTCATAGACACATAACATAAGAGAGTTTTATTACTTTAGTTAACGAGATGGGGTCCATAAGTCACTGTCACAAGGTAAACTAACTTTAGTCATATTTTAATTAGGTTAATTAGGTGGGGGTTAGTACTAATTAATTAGGGCAGAACCCACTTGGGAGTGGCACAGCCAGCCACTAGTGCGGTGGGGCACGTATGAGCTTGACCAGGGGCGTCGGTGGCCAAGGCAGTAGTAGTGATGGAGACGCCGATGGCCGCAACAACGACAACAAGGCAACGATCAATGGATAGGTCAATGGACGGGTGATGGGTATCGAGGGGGCACTGAGCGAGATGAGTGCTAGGGTTTCACTAGATGCCTTTATATACAGAGGGAGGTGACATGGTGGTCATCCATGGTCATGGCACCCTGGATGCGTGCAAGGGCATGGCTCTGCCTCCTCCTATATTGTGAGGGAGGAGAAGGTACTAGTGGGCTGGACCACAGTGCATTGTGGCGCTTAGGCCTAGTGGCAGAGTAGCTTAGGGTTTTTTTACAATTTTATTTTTCCACACTGTTTGTATTTAATGTGGTTATCAAATGATTTTAGTGGGCTATGAGATATGTCACGTTATTAGTAGGCATTATAATGGAATTACATACGAAGTTTCAATTTATTTTGAAATGCTAAACTATATGTTTATTTTGAAATGGCCACATTTAGTACTCGTGGCTCTATTTTAAAGAGTTTAAGGGCATTTTAAATACTCAAAATATGTTGGTATATTGATGACAACTTCTTAGTGATTACTTGCAACCAAATGGTACTTGTGACCTGCGTTGGGTTTTTAAGAGGAACATGTAATCGCAACAGAATGCGAGTAAGTGTCGGTGCACTAAAGTTTGGGCCCTTTAGTGTCCCTTACTTGTGCACGGGCAGTTGTAGCCACACCCGCGGCAAGGCTTGCCTGGAGACTACGCAGGACGAGCACGAATAAGTCCAAGACAACACAACCAGAAGGCTGAAGACCAAAGGCTAAGGCCCCGGCAAGGAGCGAAGCCCCGACAAGACATGCTCCCGGCAAGGTCCGAGTCCGCCCCCGCTCGAGCGCAGCGACCAGCTGTCCTTTTTCCCTTGATACGTGTCGATCCTCCAGGATACATGCCGAGCAACATCTGGGGGTGAACAGCAAAGATGGAACGCGTCCCTGTCCCATGTGAGGGATGCGTGACAAAGCATTCAATGCGTCTGTCTTCAGACGCCAGTAACACTGTACTAACCATACACCCCGTGTGTGCAGTGTACTATTGTGCACCCCGTGGGTGCTCTGTTCCACCATTGTTGGTGACCGCTTTCACCTATAAAACGAAACCCAAGGCGTAGCTTACGAGGGGATCCAGGATCTCGAATCTCTGGGGTTTAGATGCACAGTACGTAGCTATACCTTGCATGGCATAACGCTCCTGTAGCCTGAACCCTAGAACACACACAATATACACAAAGCAGGAGTAGGATTTTACGCTTCTCAGCGGCCCGGACCTGGGTAAAAACTCCCCTTGCGCTCAATTGTTGGTTCTGCTCTTGCTTCAACCCTCTCCCCCCACCGAACCGTAAAGGGATTCGCGCAATCCCATAGGTGTCATGCTTCATTGCCCCAACATCTTTGGCGCGCCAGGTAGGGTGATCGAGGGTGTGCTAATATGACCTAGCAGTTAGCACATCGGTTTCTTTATCGCCTTCATTGCCATCGCTCCCAAGAAGAGGGATGCAAAGGAGGCCTATCCATCCGCGCCAAGTGCACCTGTGACTGCACACACATGTGACGACATGGGCACGGGCGGAGGAGGCGAAGGTCCTGAGCCTCCATGACACTCCGGTGATCACACCCAAGCAAGAGGCGTTGTTCGCAGCCACAACAATAGCCCGCGCACCGGTGCGTCTAGGGACGAAGCTGCGTGGCCTATGGGCGGCGTGGCGATCTCCATGTACGGAAGGGTGCCTTCCGGGGAGCTCAAGCCGGCACATATGCTGCGCCCTTCCCAAAATGTGCACGACGAACGGCGTCCCCGAGGAAGTCTCCTCACCATCACTCTCAAGATGCGATCGGCCGGCATCTACGTCATGAAGCCCGCGGGAGCGGTATGCGGTCGCGGGACCGTGACGGTGCTCCTTCTAACGCGGTTAGGAGTAAGACCACCTCACGTTCCACGCACCACACACCGACGCCTACACCAGCGGAAGCACTAGCGCGAGCCCAGATGCTCCTGGTGTTCCCTCCTGTGGAGGAGAAGCAGGAAGAATGGAGAGCTACCATTCAAGGCCTCATCGCCCTCGCTAATGGTGAGGGGCCACTGCAGGCGGGGCCTTCAAAGGGGTCGTCCGCCATGCCAGTGCACACCCATGGCGAGAAGGCTGGGGGCGACACGACCAGGGTGCACTCTCCTCCACGGCGACACCAGTGGTCCTCGCCTCGACGAATCAACGTCTCTGATGATTCGACGGCGTCGTCCGATCCACAGACCCATCGCGATCAGCATCAAGTCCTTAAGGAATGACACCATGAAGACAACTGAACCAGAATTGAACGGCGGAGGGATACGCGCCATCAATCTGATAAGCGTGCAGGGCCCACTTTCAACGCACCCGCACTAGGGTATCCTGGCGGCGTTCCTTACGATGTGGGTTGTCCAGCGTTTACTCGTGAGCTACGACGAGTCAAGTGACCCAGTTCCCGCACATTCAAGCCAGAGATTCTGGAGAAATAGGATAGCAAGACTCACCCGTCGGAGTTCCTAAGCATCTACACCATTGTGGTGCAGGCTGTCGGGGCTCGCGGCGACAAGATACTCGCCAACTACTTCCCGTTGGTGCTTAAGCCCAACGTCAGGTCGTGGTTGATGCACTTGTCGAAGGATTCCATTTCTTCCTGGACAGACCCATGCCACGACTTTGTTGGCGCCTTTGCTGGTGTCCACCGAGCTCCTGGCCAGGAAAGTGATCTGCATCTCATCCCCCAGAAGGAGGGCGAGACCTTGCACAGATACATCCAGAGGTTCAACCACATACAGCACAACATCCCAGATGTTCATCATGCCGCTGTTATTAGGGCGTTCCATCAGAACGTGCGTAATCGCAAGATGTGCGAAGAGTAGGCGAGGAAGAAGATCCAGGATCTTGCCGAGCTCTATGCTTTGGCGGATAAATGTGCGCGGGCTGAAGAAGGGTGAAGGCTTCCTGGCGAAGATGCTCGTGTAGAGACCAAGTCAGAAGAAGAAGGCGCCACCACCCCGGCAAGGAAAAGCCGAGGCAAGAAGCGCAAGAGCAAGGCCGTGTTTGCTGTCGAGGGGTCCGGTAACCCCTATAACGCCAAGAAGGCCAAGGTTGACGCTCCCGGCAAGGATGTTGCCGCGTGCGCCCCCCTGTCAGGCCTTGGCGGGTGTCGAGAAGCCGGAGGGCTCCGGCAAGCAATATTGCAAGATCCATCGCACCATCAGCCATGAGGTCCAAAACTGTCGGCATGTTTAGCAGCTTCTCGACAAGTGTAGGATCGGAAGTACGTCTAGATGGTGTGGGTGATTAGACTACTTGACAATATAATTTTCTGCCTTTTCCCAATTTTACTTGAGAGGTAGCTACAACAGCTATAATAAGTCAAGTACACCCTACATATGCAATTCTAAAGTATAGCAGCAGAAAGCAAACATCCAAGTGTAAAGCAGAGGAGTAAGGTAGGGCGATCAAACCCATGAGGTTAACACGACGATTTTTGGCATGGTTCCGATAGGTGGCGCTATCGTACGTCCATGTTAGTGGAAACTTCAACCTAGGGAGGGTAACGGCTGCGAGATTCCATGGAGGGATCCTCCCACGAAGGGTCCACAAAGAAGCGGCCTTGTCTATCCCACCATGGCTTACGTCCACGGAGGACTAGACTTACTCACGGTAGATCTTCAAGAACAAGGCTATCTCCTTGCCCTTAGAAACATATTGGTTCAACTCCACAACACTAAGTAGGAGGCTCCCAAGGAACACATAACCAATCTAGGAGGCACCACCCTCCAAAAGAAAATAGATGGGGTAGATCAATGAACTCCTTGCTCTTGTGCTTCTAAAGATAGTATCCTCAACACAACTCACTCTCTCACAGAATATGAATGGGTAGAAGAGGTTGAGTTGGTGGAAAGTAGTTTGGGGAGGCTAGAGATCAAGTTTCAAATGATTGGATTGGAATATCTTGGTCTCAACACATGAGTAGGTGGAATATGATTGGATTTGGAAATGAAGTGTGTGTTCTGAGTTCTTCTCCCACGAATGAGAGGTGGCTGAAGGGGTATATATAGGCAGTTGCCAAAATCCAACCGTTACAAACAAAAGTGCAAACTCGGTGACACCAAAGTGGACAACTTGGTTGTACCGACTAGTACTAAAGGTGTAAACTGTTGAATCTCGGTGAGACCGATATATAGAACTCGGTGGCACCGAAAAGGTGACTAACGGTCAGATGCCCAATCTCGGTGGCACCGATACTCAAACTCAAAAATTCCTTTTTTGTATCTTGGCAACAGAATGTTGGTCACACTGAACTCGGTAACACGGATTTAGTGGGAATGGCTAGGGTTGTATGTGAGGTTCAAACTCGGTGGGTCCAATGTGGAAATGTTGGTGACACCAAATTTGTGAATGTGGAACTTGACAGAGTGGATATGTGGGGAAAATGATTGAGTGTTTTGGTGGCTAACTTTGAGCATTTGAGAAATCAGTTGATTTTACTACCTCACCCCCTTTTAATAGTATTGGCTTTCCTATGGACTCAAAAGTGATTTCTCACAATTATAAAATGAAGAGTATTCTAGCTTGAAGCTTGAGCCAATATCATTCCTCTTTTGCATCAAGGGGTATCTCCACATAAACCTTAAGCCATAGCATCTTTTGAACTTTTATGAAATATAGTTGGAAAACACATTAGTCCAATGATGCATATGTTGTGATCAATTATCAAAACTGTTGGGTAACGTAGCAAAAATCAAAAAAATTCCTACGCCATATTGAGATCTTCCTATGGAGAGACCAGCAACGATAGACGGGTGAGTGGATCTTCATACCTTTGAAGATCGCTAAGCGGAAGCGTTGCTAGAACGCGGGTGATGGAGTCATACTCACGGCGATTCGGATCGCGGTGTGATTCCGATCTAGTGCCGAACCACGGAACCTCCGCGTTCAACACACGTGCAGCCCGGTAACGTCTCCCGCACCTTGATCCAGCAAGGAGGAGGGAGAGGATGGGGATGAGCTCCGGAAGCACAACGGCGTGGTGGCGATGGAGCAACGAGGTCTCTTGGTAGGGCTTCGCCAAGCACCATTGGAGAGGAGGAAGAAGAGGAGCAGGGCTGCATCGAGAGAGAGAGGAATTCCCGTATCTCCAATGGGATAAACCCCCGCTATATATAGGGGGAAGGGAGGGTGGTGCCCCCCCTTAGGGTTCCCACCCTTAAGGGGTGCGGCAGCCCTAGATGGGGGAGGGGGTGGCGGCCAGGATGGGGTGAGGGGCTGGCGCACCCCCTCGTGGGCCTTAGGCCCACCTGCGCTAGGGTTCCCCCTTCCCCTCTTAGGCGCCATGGGCTGGGTGTGGGAGGCGCACCAGCCCACCCAGGGGCTGGTTCCCTCTCACACTTGGCCCATGTAGCCTCCTCGGGCTGGTGGCCTCTCCCAGTGGGCCTCTGGAACCCTTTCGGTGGTCCCGACACTTTGCCGGTGGTTCCCGAAACATCTCCAGCGTCCAATCACATCCATCCTATATATCAATCTTTACCTCCGGACCATTTCAGAACTCCTCGTAACGTCTGGGATCTCATCCGGGACTCCGAACAACCTTCGGTAAGCTCGTATAACAATTCCCTATAACCCTAGCGTCATCGAACCTTAAGTGTGTAGACCCTACGGGTTCGGGAGGCATGCAGACATGACCGAGACACCTCTTCGGCCAATAACCATCTGCGGGATCTGGATACCCATGGTGGCTTCCACATGTTCCACGATGATCTTATGGGATGAACCACGATGTCAAGGATTCAATCAATCCCGTATACAATTTCCTTTGTCTGTCGGTATAGAATTTGCCCGAGATTCGATCGTCGGTATACTTCTACCTTGTTCAATCTCGTTACCGATAAGTCTCTTTACTCGTTCCGTAGCGCATCATCCCGTGACTAACTAATTAGTCACACTGAGCTCATTATGATGATGTTCTACTGAGTGGGCCTAGAGATATCTCTCCATCACATGGAGTGACAAATCCCGATCTCGATTCGTACCAACCCAACAGACACTTTTGGAGATACCCGTAGTGCACCTTTATAGTCACACAGTTACGTTGTGACGTTTGATACACCCAAAGCACTCCTACAGTATCCAGGAGTTGCACAATCTCACGGTCGACGGAAAAGACACTTGACATTAGAAAAGCTTTAGCATACGAACAACACAATCTAGTGCTATGCTTAGGATTGGGTCTTGTCCATCACATAATTCTACTAATGATGCGATCCTGTTATCAATGACATCTAATGTCCATGATCAGGAAACCATGATCATCTATTGATCAATGAGCTAGCCAACTAGAGGTTTGCTAGGGACACATTGTGATCTATTTATTCACACATGTATTACTGTTTCCTATTACTACGATTCTAGCATGAACAATAGACGATTATCTTGAACAAGGAAATATGATAATAACCATTTTATTATTGCCTCTAGGGCATATTTCCAACAAAAACCACCCTAGGGAGAAATTGTGCTTTCAATCTCCCCCTTTTTGCTAAGTGATGACAACATATAGATCAAAGCTTCAACAAAAGATATAATCAATGATTAGCATCTACGCTTTGACAAGTATGTGAAAAGCGAGAGCCCCTAAATATGTGTATAATTTAAAATTTGCATTTGAATGCAAATGCACAATCAGTTAGGATCATGGGTTACTCTTCCATGTCACATACATCTTCGTGGTGCGTAAAAATAATAGCAATGCACATGACACCAACAAGATAAGTGAGTGATCATCACAAGGATAGCTAAAAGATGAGATCATAGCATCACACATGATAAAGCGTATGATCAATCACACAGATAGGATAAAATCATCCAAAAACCAAAGTTTTTAAAACCAAATGACAGCAAATAAAGTCAAAATCTCTCTCTCACACAAAGTCTATGATCTATACATTCACCCCCTTTGGGAACAAGTTACCAAAAAGTTCGAAAGTATAGAACTACTCGTCTCTGTGGGCAGCTGATGATGGAGTTGAGAGAACAGCGTCTGTGAATGCTTCAGCTAAATGTCCGGGAGCTGGAGGAGTTGATACTGAAGGAGCTTGAGTTGGAGCTGGTGCTTAATGTGCTAAAGCTTGTGCTGAAGGTGTTGAAGCTTGTGCTGAAGATGTCTATCTTGTCTCCTGAGCAGGAACAACAGCTGACCAAGGCCTGGTGCTGAACCTAGTAGTAGTAGGAGGAGGAGACTCATCCTTGTCACAATCATCATGTTCATCTTCATCTTCATCCTCTGAGCGTGGAATCTCCACAGAGTCAACTTCATATTGAAGCTGTGTGACAATGGTGGTCAAATCAGTTACCTTCATATGCACGTTGTGGAATATTGTCTCCACAACTCTCTCAAGACTCATCTAATTTTGCATGATCTCTTGGATGTTCTTCTCCATGCCTTGAACAGTGCTCACTAGAAATGCCATTCGCTCAGCTTGAGTTCTAAGTTGTGGAACTGGAGATGGCCTATTTCGAGCAGGATCAAGCTCTCCTCCCTCTGCTGCCATTCTTGTTGCAGCTGAGTTAGGATCATTCTCATCCATCACAAACTCATTATCTCCAAATCCAGGCTGAAGAGGTAGATCGGGGTGATCAAGTAGATATGCATGCTTGCCTAGCTTGGCATTGATGAGCATCTGGATGTAGCGTGCATATCCATAGGATCTCTTCTGATCCGCAGCAATCCTTCGGATAGTCTCACCTATCAAGTCAATCACTCGAAATATGGTATGGGTACCAAGTCGATACAACACGTTGATAGAATATCCTCTAATCATCTTCTCATAAGCTGACTTTGGCATGTGGGTGTATATCAATATAGTGTTAGTCGTGGGAATGCCAGCTTGCAGAAAATATACTGAACCAAACTTGTGACTGGCCAAGTAGTGATGAGGAATAGTCTTGTACATGTTGTCCATGGAGTTTTGATTCTTCTTAGCTTCTGCATACACATCTACATTTTCTTCTTCCTGTTTGGGAACACCAATGATAGCAACCTGTTCAGCAATTGTGGCTTCACACTTGTGACCATCAGTCATCCAGACTAAAGAGTCATCATAGAAGTGAACAGTTGCATAGAATTGCATCATTAGCTCGTCATTCCGTGGGGTCATCTCCTTCCTAATAAAATCTTCTATGTCAACCAACCTGAAGTTATCTTGAACATGTGGAAAGAAGTTCTCATTTTCCTTGATGTATGCCCAGTCGACATACCTCCAATCACTAACAGCAGGACTCTTGTCATCCAAGACAGTCTCATAAAAATCTTGTTGTTCCTTGGTGTGCAGCCTTGGATCAACAGCAGTTCTTCTTGTGACAGCATATGGATCAATAGCTCTCCACTTTCTTAGTCCGGCATCCTTCCTCCTCTTCATATCTTCTGCTATAGGATGAGCATCATTGTGGAGTGGAAGGGTTGGTCTGAGCTTCCTGAGAATTGGAGCATTCTCATATTATTCTTCCACTGTAGCATGGGCACTTGATGCAGGGCCTTTTCTCTTAGGAGCTGCGGTTATATCTTTGGTGGTCTTCCTCGAAGCTGGACCTTCTTTGCTTTAGCAGTAGGCTTGGGGGCAAACTTCATTACATCATCCATCAATTTCTTCTTCTTGGGAGGAACTGGGATCTCCTCGGGAGCTTCTTCCTCGGTTTCTTCTGGATCTTCAAACATAGAAGTGTTTCTGCCAACAAGATGGATAGTTCTCTTTCTGGGCCTTTTCACACCAGCCTTCTTTGCACGTGCATCCTTGGAAATTGCTTTGCCCTTCCTGGCATAGTCAGGTGCTCTTAGATCAATAGCGCTAGCAGAAATCTTCGTGACAACTTTCCTTGGACGAGGCTTAGGAGGAGCTAAAGTTTCCTCTGGCATGAAGTCTGAGTCCTCTTCATCAGAATCTATCTTCCTTCTTTGCCAGGTGGCTGCCTTGGGCAAGCCATGGGAACTGGGAGAACTAGGGTCTGAAGCAGCCTCCTGTGGACTAGTGTCGGAGTCCATCTCGACACTCTCCTCTCTGAAGTCATTCCCACTATCATCTGATCCTAACATACTGACACACTCACTGAACAGCAAACAACAAAACCTATGAATTGGATAGAGGAAAGACATAATGGATGACCATCACAAAATTCAGATGTTTTTTGAAAAAATTGAAGTTTGAAACTTAGGGTATGATCTTCTGCAGGATGTCAATTGGTGGCACCGAGTTGGCAATTTCGGAGTCACCGAGAAAGTTGACTCTCTTAACAGAGACTTGGCAGTCATTTTCGGTGGCACCGAAAAGAGCTGATCGGTCTCACCGAGTTGCTTCTCAGCAACCCTAAAACAAGAATCGGTGGAACCAATTTTGCAAACTCGGTCTCACCGAGTTGCATGCTGCGGTAGATCAGATCCAAAATTTCTAATTTTCCTACACTACGAGATTCATCTCGTGGAAGGAAGTGTTTGCACATGGTGGCTCGAAGAAAAAACTTTCCCAATGAATAAGAATCAGACGCAAAACGCATAAGGAGATCGAACCATACCCTAGCTCGGTGGCGGTTCGGCTACGACGGAGACGGCATAATCGATTGCCTCGAAAGCGATGAATCTCGGAGGCAAAGGTGCTCAGGGAGTCAAGGGCGATGACCTGGGGTCTCGAGGGCAGCGAGGGTTTGGCGAACGAAACGGTTTTGACGAAGTGATGTCAAAGATTCGGTCCTCGGATATATATACCCGTGCGCTGTCGGTGTCACCCAGATGGCAAAATCGGTATCACCGAGTTCCTCGACTGTCAGTAGACAGGGAAACTTGATGTAACCAAGTTGGCAATATTGGTGGTACCGAGATTGAAAACCTGATCAACTTTGAAAAATCGGCGGCGTCGAGTTTGTGGAGTTGGTCACACCGAGTTTTTCAAGGAGGTTTTGGAAGGCAGCCTTTGACGATACGGATCTCCGAGTGCACTTTCACACAGAGGGATCGACAAGTGCTTGTTATTGTTTTGTGATGTAGCATGAATATAACTTGAGATGAGATAGCATAGATAGCTTGAGAAGGGTCCTAGGCATTCTTGTCTATCCAATTGGCAAAAGATAAATCAAAAGCCAAATAACAACAATTGGATACCGTCAAATGATCAAACACATGCAGACCAACATGCTCACACAATAGGAATTATGAATAAAACATGGTGAACATGCATAAACATCCTAGCAGTTCTCAAGCACTTGGGCGATGAAGAAGTCATCTATATATGAGTATATTGACATAGGAGCAAAGTAAGCATACTTGGTCATAGGTCATACTCATCGTTAAGCACAAGTGGGGTTACCACTTTTACATAAGCATTAATGTGTTCATATCCTTAGGAGATGCTTATACTCAAGTCTTGGAGTAAAGCACCCCCTTGATATGTTCTCACCACTGAGAGGGATCAACTAACCTTGGGTTTTGTCATAGAAGACTTCAAGTAGGTGAAGTAGTGGTGGATGCTCCATGTTGATGAAGATCATCTTGAGTTGGGAGCAAACCTTGTTGTTTTCATACTCTTATCACCTACATGGGTTAGTCCCAAAGCAAAAGGAACATATGCAAGAATATCTATGGACATGGAGTGAAGCACACATGGGAACATGTCCAAAGATGTGTTAATTACATTGTTCTTTGCTTACCTTTGAGGGAATGTATGACTCTTTGAACTAATGCATATGGTTAAGGTTGATTGCATATTGTTCTTGCCAAAATGAATAAGAGTGAATTTCATTGGCAGAGTCACCCCTCAAGAACTTCTAGTTCTTCCTCTTGGGAATCCACACCAAATTAATGGGAATCCTTGGAGTTGTGGTAGCACTTGTTGAGATAGAGCTAGTAGTATCCTTGGTAAACCACTTGACCTTAGCTTGGGGTTCTTGTTCAAATAGGTCAATGTCATCTTGTAGCTTTCCCTTCCCTTTGTGGTCTTGTGGTAGAAGGCCATGTTGTGAGCTTGTTCCTTTGGAAGGAGTGAACTTCTCCTTTTGGGAACTAACTTGGGAGTGGGATATGGATCTTCTTCCCGAACATCTCCGTTGATGTTCAAGTGGCCAACACCTTGTTTCTTCCAATGTCCTCCTTGCTTGCGCACAATTTCCTCAAATTTCTTATTTCCGGCAAGACTCTTTGTCGGTGCACTAAAGACTGGGGTCCCTAGTGCCCCAGACTTGTGCACGGGCGCAAAGAGCCCTTGACGGCAGGGCATGGTAGGATCCAGAGAAGATGCACCCCGGAGATTACCAAGGCCCCAGCAAGCCTGCCTTAGCGGGAAGATAACCAAGGCGACGCCCATTTAGTGGGCGTGATGAGCTCACCAAGTAAAAGACCTCACAAAGCCTCCCATGCCAGGATGACAACTGGAGGCCCCGGTAAGCTTCCTTGCCGGGATGAAGACCCAGGTCCCTAGCAAGCTCCCTTGCCGGGATGACGAGGCTAGGCACTAGAGGGCGACCGCCCTTGCCAAAGTGCCACCGCCCCCACCCCAAGTTCCAACGCATTCCGCATGCGCCAGCGCGGCGTCCAGGTGTCGAAACGTCTAGACACATGTCTTCACCAGCACGTTGCTGACTAGGACAAGACGTGAATTTAATTCATCTAACAGCGGTAGATGTATAAGTACCGCTCTAGGTTCACTTTAACTTCTCGCGAACCTACCACCGAGCACTGTAGGTGACCCATTTGCCTACAAAAGGAGGCCCTTAGCTCATTCACAAGGGGTTAGACTCTTTGGACATTGGCCAGAAGACGGTTATCGTCGATCACTGTAACAAACAACAAAACTCTTAATACAACCAGACAAGCAGGGCGTAGGGTTTTACGTGTAAGCAGCCCGAACTTGCGTAAAAAGGCTTGCCGGGTGTTGATCATTAGCTCTGCTCTTGAAGTCGTCTTTCCCCACCCTACGATCACACGGGTTTCACGTCGATTCCCGTAGGTGTCGACCTAGCATCCCGACATCTTTGGCGCGCAAGGTAGGGGGGAATGGTTGCGTTAACCTAACCTAGCCATCAGTGCACCACCTCTTCTTCATCGCCATGGCCCCTAGGAGGAGGGTCGCTCTGGCAACCAACGCTCCCATACCTAGCCCTCCAGCCCCGGCAGGGGCAAGAGAAGGTACGGTCGCAGGACAAGGGGGCGGAGGCCCCAAGCTTCCGCAGCATTATGGAGAACAAACCCAGTCGAGTGGTGTCGCCCGCGGCCGCGACAATCATCCTCGCCCTGGCGCGTTGAAGGACACGGCCGCACGGTTACGGCGTGGGCTGGCGAACCACCGCGTGACCAACAGGGATCTCCTTCTGACATTGTTAGAAGTAAGAGCCCGTCGAGGTCTACGCACATCTCGGTGCCACCCGCATGGGCGGAAGCACAGAAGCGGGCCCAGCTGCTCCTAGATTTCCCTCCAACAACGGACAAGCAGAAGGAGTGGAGAGCCACCATCCAAAGCCTCCTCGGAGTCGCTGATGCATACCCACCGCAACATGCAGGGACGTCGAAACGACACTCCAGCAAGGACACTCAGGACCGTGCCGAGAAGACTATAGCTCCCACGGCCACCGTGCACTCTCCTCCATGGTGGCGGGAACAGGTCATCATCTCTGACGACTCGACCGGGTCCTCCGACCCCCGCCACCGCCGTGACCAGCGGGACAATCTCCGCGAGAGACGCGGGGAAGACGCCCGCACCCTCATCGAGCGACGACACGAGACGCACCGTCAATGAGATATGCGCGCTAACACTGGCGCTGGCACGCCAACTTCGGGGTAACCTGGCAACCTACCCTACGAGGTGGCTGCCCAGCGTTTACCCGCGAATTACGACGAGTCTAGTGGCCCAGCTCTCGTACTTTCAAGCCGGAGATCTCGGAAAAGTACGATGGCAGGACCCACCCATCGGAGTTCCTCAGCATCTACACCATCGTAGTGCAGGCTACCGGGGGACGAGACGAGAAGATGCTGGCCAACTACTTCCCGTTGGTTCTCAAGCCCAACGTCAGGTCGTGGTTGATGCACCTCTCCAATAACTCCATTTCCTCCTAGAAGGAATTGTAGTAGGACTTTGTTGGCGCCTTCACTGGCCGCCACTGAGCTCCTGGTCAGGAAAGCGACTTGCACGTCATCCCCCAACAGGAGGGTGAACCCTTGCGCAAGTACATCCAAAGGTTTAGCCGCATCCAACACAACATCATGGACGTCCACCCAGTTGCCGTCAACAGCGCGTTCCACCAGAGTATGCGTAATCGAAAGATGCGTGAAGAGCTGGCAATGAACAAAGTCCGCGTTGTCGCTGAGCTTTACGCTCTGGCGGACAGATGCGCGCGTGCACAAGAAGGAAGAAGGCTCCCAGGAGAGAACGCCGGTGTTGAAGCCGACTCCGAAGATGAAGACGCCGACGTCCCCACCAAGAGGGGAAAGCGGCGTAACAAGAAGCGGAACGGCAAAACCGTGTTTGCCGTTGAGGCAACTGGCGGTGCAGATTCCGCCAAGAAGACGTAAGCCCAGACCTCCGGCAAGGATGCTGTCGTGTGTGGCTCCTGCCAGACCTTGGCGGCCGCCGACAAACCGGATGGCTCCGGCGCCCAGTATTGCAAGATCCACTGCACCAAGGGCCACGACCTCCAACACTGTCGGCTGGTTGAATAGCTTGTCGAGAAACAAAGAGGCGAATACCAAAGGCGCGACAAGGAGAAGGGCCAACAAGGTGGCAAAGGGTCAAGCAGGAAGAAGGGCGCCCAAGGGGGCCGCCCCGGCAAGTTCAAGGGCAAGAAAGCAAGGCCCGCACAACCGCGGGAGAAGGTGGAGGAGGATAATGATGAAGACTGCCCTGATGACGACTCCAGCGACCACAAATTCCAGAGGGCAACGGACATGATGTGCCTTGAAGGAGGCACCTCGCCGCATTCTTCCCACCGCTAGCTGAAGAAGTGGGCACGTGAAGTGATTACGGCAGAGCCCTCCATCGGCGCCCGCAAACCCATGAGATGGTCGCCGACACCGATCATTTTTGACTCTGAGGACCACCCAGGCTGCGTCACCGCGGTCGGGTGCTTTCCATTGTTGGTATCACCGATGATCCGCAACCTCAGAGTGACGAAAATTTTGGTACACTGAGGGGCTGGCCTGAATCTCATTTCCCCCGATGTGATCCAAAAGCTGCAGATCCCCGAAGAAGAACTCGAGGACACATGTCCTTTCCGAGGGATCAACCCCAGGAAGATCCAGCCTAAGGGAAAGATCACATTGCCAGTAACCTTCGGCAGTGAGCGGAACTACCAGAGGGAAAAGCTCATCTTCGACGTCGCCAATAACCCGTTCGCGTACAATGGGATCCTGGGGCGCCCTGCATTGGCCAAATTCATGGCGGCCTTGCACTACGCCTACGGTACCTTGAAGATGCGTGGCCAGGTCGGCGTCATCGTCGTCCGTGCCGACAAGAAGGACGTGCTCCGATGCACGGACTGCCTCTACCGAGAGGTCATGGTGGTGCTCGTTGCTAGGGCCCCTTCCGACACCGCGAAGATCCTAGGGAGAAGACAGCGAGCGAGAGGGCATCAGCGTCGACCCCGGCAAGCGCACCTCGTTAGAGTGTTGTGCCACCGGCAAGCACATGCTTGAAAGCTCCACCACGCAAAGAAAAAGTCCAGGGCCGCTCCACCTGAGACCAAGAAGGTGCCAGCTAAGGAAGACGGCTTGGGTGGAACTTTCACCATCAGTTCCACCCTCGACAACAAATAGGAAAGCGCGCTCATCGCCTTCCTGCAGGAAAATTTTGATGTGTTTGCCTGGAAACCATCAGATATTCCCGGCGTTCCCAGGGAGGTGATTGAGCACCACCTTGCCGTCTGTCCACATGTGTGGCCGGTCAAGCAGAAGGTGAGGATACATGCCCTGGAGCGGCAAGAGTTCATCGCCGAGGAGATCAAGAAGCTAGAAGCAGCCGGCCTGGTCAGAGGGGTCATCCATCCCACATGGTTGGCCAATCCAGTTATTGTGCACAAGGCGAACGGGAAATGGCGGCTTTGTATTGACTTCACCGACGTCAATAAGGCATGTCCCAAAGATCCCTTTCCCTGACCGTGCCTCGACCAGATCGTTGACTCCATTGCCGGCTGTGACCTGCTGTCCTTCCTCGACGCCTAGTCCGGTTATCACTAGATCTACATGGCCGAGGAAGATGAGGAAAAGTACGCGTTCATCACCCCATGTGGCACGTACTGCTTTATACAGATGCCTTTTGGGTTTAACAACGCCGGCTCAACTTCCCAAGGGTGATACAAATCAGTTTTGAACCCCGACTCTCTAGAAATGTGGAAGCCTATATGGATGAGATAGTTGTCAAAACCAAGGACAGATCGACCCTTGTGCAAGACCTGGAAGAAACGTTTACCAATCTGCGCAAAATCAACCTGAAGCTCTACCCTGAGAAATACTTCTTAGGTGTCCCGTCTGGCAAGCTTCTCGGGTTATTCGTGTACCAACGTGGGATCAAACCTAATCCCGACAAGATCAGGGCCATCGAACAGACTGAGGCACCGAAGCGCGTCAAGGATGTGCGACGCCTAGCCGGGTGTGTAGCTGCCCTAATCTGATTCATCTGCAAGTCCACCGAACACGCCCTACCCTTCTTCAAAATCCTGAAGAAGACAGGGCCGATGAAGTGGACTCCTGAGGCAGAACTGGCACTACAAGATTTGAAGAAATACCTCTCCTCCGCACCCGTTCTATTGGCCCCTAGACCCCAAGAGCCGTTTCTCTTGTATCTGGCGGCGACCAACTAGGTGGTCAACGCTGCCCTGGTGGCACAGAGGGAGGAAGGCGACGAAGCCCCGGCAAGGATGCGCACAATGGCGAACAGGGGCCCCTTGCGGAATTAGGGGGCAACCAAGGGAAATCCTTGCCTAACGGCGAGCCCAAGCAAAAGAAGAAGTTGGTGCAACGCCTAGTCTACTCCGTCAGCTCCCTCCTACAAGGGGCCAGGACGAGATATTCTGGTGTACAGAAGTTTCTTTTTGGCCTCCTCATGGCCTCAAGAAAGTTGCGCCACTACTTCCAAGCACATGAGATTACCGTCGTCACTCGCTTCCCGCTCCAAAGGGTCCTGCGGAACCCCTACGCAACTGGCAGAATAGTGGAGTGGGCATTGGAATTGTCCATCTTCGACCTCAAGTTCGAGAGCACTTCGACCATACACAGTAGGGCCTTGGCGGAGTTCATTGCATAATGCACCCCAACGCCTGACGAAGAAATACCAGAATCAACCCTCTCGGGGAGGGAATCAACCCAGGAGTGGGTCATGTACTTTGACGGAGCGTTCTCCCTCCAGGGCGCCGGGGCTGGCGTGCTGCTACTCGCGCCTGTCAGAGTGCATCTCAAGTACGTGATCCAGATGTATTTCCCCCGGGAGAAGTCAACCAACAACACCGCAGAATATGAAGGGCTGCTTGTCGGGCTCAGGATCGCGACAGATCTTGGAATTCGAACGCTCATCATCAGAGGTGACTCCCAGCTAGTCATCCAGCAAGTCCAAAAGGATTATCAAAGCCCGTTGATAGAAGCCTACGTAGATGAAGTGAGAAAGTTGGAGGAGCGCTTTGACGGTCTACAGATGGAGCATGTACCTCGTGCCGAAAGCACCATCATAGATGACTTGTCAAAACGTGCAGCACTTAAACTTCCTGTGGAACCAGGGACTTTCGTGCTACAACTGACTCAACCCTCTGTGGCACCATCAAGCAAGCAGGACAAAAGGAAGAAGCTTAACTCCGGCAAGTACTTCCCGGTAGACTTGCCGACGAGTCCCAGCAAGAACCCTGTCGCGGAATAAGTTGTCGAGCTAGAAGCAAAGCCTGCCAGGGGGGATCCCACCCCGGCAGAAGAAATGCCATTAGTCCTCGCCATCGAGCCCCACACTCCAGCATGGGCGCATCACATAGTCTGATACCCCCAAACTGGGGAATTGCCTGAAGAACCCGAAGAAGCAGAAAAAGTGGCCCGCCAGTCAAGCATGTACCAATCCATGGATGATGCCCTCTACAGAAGACGAATGAACATCGTGAAGCTGAAATGCATTCCCTAGCCGAGATACACGGAGGAATATGTGGATCCCACATAGGGTCGAGAGCCCTTGCTGACAAGGCGTTCCGGGAAGGTTTCTTCTGGGCCACAGCCCTCTAGGATGCAATTGCACTAGTAATCAAGTGTGAAGCGTGCCAGTTCGATTCAAGAAAGCTTCATCAGCCAGCACAAGCTCTCCAAACAATCCCTCTCTCATGACCATTCTCGGTCTGGGGGCTCGATATTCTTGGCCCCTTCCCCCACTCCGCCGGGGGCATTGAGTACTTGTGTGTCGCAATCGACAAGTTCACAAAGTGGCCAGAAGTGGAGCCAGCGAGAAAGGTGACAACGCAATCAGCCGTCAAGTTCTTCAAGGGGATAGTCTGTCGCTTAGGCGTCCTGAACAAGGTCATCACCGAAAATGGCACCTAGTTTACGAGCCACATCTTCATGCAATATTCCCAGGACCTCGGCAACAAAATATGCTTTGCTTCTGTTGCTCACCCTCGGAGCAACGTTCAAGCCGAAAGGGCAAATGCGAGGTACTCTGCGGGCTCAAGACCAGAACTTTTGACAAGATGCGCGAGCATGGAAAGCACTGGATTGATGAACTGCCAGCGGTTCTTTGGTTGATCAGAACGACACCAAATCGAGCCACCGGCCAGACACCCTTCTCCCTGGTCTACGTGGCAGAAGCACTCTTCCCACGGAACTCATCTATGGATCACCTCGCGTGCTCGCTTATGATGAGCTTGAGCAAGAGAAATTGCGCCCAGACGATGCAGTGCTCCTCGAGGAGAGCCGGATTCAGGTGGCTGTGCGAGCCTCTCACTACCAGCAAGCCTTGCATCGCTATCATAGCCGCAAGGTATGAGCCAGAAGTTTTGGGAAGGCGGCCTTGTTCTTAGGCACGTTCAGTCGGCCAAGAATACCAACAAGTTGACGCCGAAGTGGAAAGGCCCATATCCGGTAGTGCGAGTCACCAGGCCCGGCGTTGTCCACCTGGAGACCGAAGATGGCTTACGGGTGAGCAACTCCTGGAATATAGAGCATCTTCGAAAGTTCTACCCATAGGGAGAGGCTGCTGGGCTGACCGGCGACCACCTTTTGTACAAGTCTTGTTGAAGTTGCATGTAATCCTTTGTACAAAGCCAGGCGAAGACCCTGAGCGCAGTCAAATAAAGCATAGTGTTCCGCATCATCATATAGATTCACATGATAGAAAACATGCATGCATCTATGATTTTGTGAAACGCATAAACTAACAAGGGGACCATAGCCCCGGCAGATAATTTCCCTTTTCTTCTTTCCCTAGAAAGACAGGTATAACCCCGCGCACAGGTTTGCCGGGGAGGGAGATGGTGGAGACGCCCACAAAATATAGTGGGGACGCCCACAACAGTAGCAAGAGGCAAGATATCCAATCAAGGCCAAAAAAACTAAACACAGCCGGCAGATGAGTTGCAAATGCTTTGCGTAAGTCATTGGGAGAGTACACTCCTCTCCTCTCTAAACACCCTCGATTCTCTCACATGGAAAAACCTGTGCACTGGGGATCACTGTCACGATCCTCCGAGAGGTCACCTTGAAGCGTGCTCAACAACCGAGGTGGCTTGTACGTCATACCTCTTTTGCCAAAATCTTGCTCGGCGACCCATGGGAAAACCCAGAAGGGAGCTGAACGTCCTACCGGTAGTGACGGTCCCCGGCAGAGTATCGCAGGAAAGAGAGAAGGGGGCGATAGAGGAAGAGAAGAACTGCTCTCTCAAACGGAGCGCTGAGCATAATACAAATAACAATAATTATGTTTGAAGCACAGATTGCAATAACAAGGAGCATGGGGGCTAGTCTCGGCGTGGAACTTGCACTCTCTTAACTTTGTCTACCCTATCGATGATAGACATGACCTTCTCCTCAAAGGGCTTCGGGTCCACGTGCTTCGGCACGCGTACCATGGAGAGGTTCAGATCGGGGTTCCTGTACGCCAGGTGGGTGAGAAACTTGAGGAGGACATTCCGGCACAGCCGTCAGGCCTCGCTCGCTAGCCGCATCGCCTCGTCGGTCTGAAGACGCTTCAGGGCGTCGGTCAGACTCTCGAAGAACCAGGCCAAATTGACGCTCGGAGGAGCCTCTAGGGAAGGACAATAGCCAGGACCTTTGAGATCCATGGTGGCCAGCAAGTCGATGATGGCGGACGTAACGTTAACAAGGCGCTCCATCCACAACTTGACCATCTTCACGTACTTGTTGTGGTCAACGAAGGCGCCATCGAGCTGCTCCACCGCGACCTGGAGCTTCCGAGTCAAATCCTCCTCCTGGGCCGCGCCCTCCTTGAGTGCCTCCTCCATGGAGGCCAATTTGGTCAGCAGGGCATCCAGGGAGGCATTGGCGCTACGAAGCTGGGCGGCCTTGTCAGTCGCAGCGGCCTCAGCATCCTTCAAGTTCACGAGGGCCTTGTCCCTCACAGAGGAAAGCACCGTTACCTTGTCGTGGAGGCCATCAAGCTCTTCCTCGAGCTCTTTCACCATCCCGGTGAGCCCATCCTTGGCGACTTCGGCGACGGACGCTCGATCGGTGACATCCTGGAGCTTGCCGGCATATTTCAAAGCCTAGACATCGAGGTCGCTTTTGAACCGGTCTGCCAGCTCCTGAGTACGATGCGCCACCAGTTCCTTGACCTCCTCGTCCTTGGCATGGAGTCGCTCGCTGTGCGCACGCTCGCGAATGGAAAGCTCCTTCTCATGGTCTTCAAGGCCGATCCAGATGTTAGTGAGGCGGGCTTCCTCGGTTGAGGTTCAGCGCTGAGATTCTTCCTCCTCCTTCTGGACGACTTCCGACCAAAGGTTGAGCGCTTGGTCCTCGGCCTTCAGCTTCTCGCGCTTGTTCTGCAGCCCCTTGTAGGCCTCGTCGAAGTAAGCCCGCGTTTCTTCAAAACTCTTCTCAAACGCCTCGTCCGCCGCCTTGATGACCGCCTCCCGGGAGTCCAACTTCTCCCTCCTAATGCGGTACAAGGCTTGGAGCTGGCTGACGTGGTCTCTCATGGACAGGAAGAGCTGCTCCTCGCTGAGCTTTCTGCCGCCAGCCTCTAGCCCCACCGGGGCATCGAGGCCAATGCCTGCGGAAACCTCCACTTCAACGCTCTCCCCCTCCACCAAGATCCTCGATCGCTCCGCCCCCGATGGGATGACGAACGTCTCCTCACCAACGCGGAGATACAAGTTGCCCGGGATTGCCTCGGGCCTGGAGGGCTGACCACCGCCTACCTACCCTCAAGTGGGATGGGATTCCTCTCCGTTGGCAGTATCCTCGCCCCTGGAGAGCATAGAGTCGTCAGGACGTGCCTTCGGGCCCTCAACGGGCCCCTCTGCAGGCACGTGGATATCCTGCTCATCCTCCAGCTCCTCGTGGGCGGCCTCGCGCGATGTGGCATCGAAGGCTTCAGCAGCCGCTTCACGGGCGACCACCGTAATCACGACATCGACGTCCATCAACTCCACGGGAGAAGGATCTGTGGGAGAGGAAGAGAAGAGGAATGATCAAGATCAGACAAATTAATCAAAAAGGAAAATCAAGACCCAACTTGCGGATGCTTCTGGACAGACGCTCACCTTCCTCCTGCTGGTGGATGGTAGTTGTCCCCACCCCGACGACGTCCGTTGCCGAAGGCTTGTCCTCAAGCTCCCCAGTCTCAAGCAATGCACGCTGGGGGCTTTGCTGGGGGCTAGACACAAGAGTGGCCGGAGGCGCCGACGGAGCCTCCGGAGCATCCGCCAAGGGATTGTCGCAGGTTGGCCCCGTGGGGCCTGCCGGGGGCCCTTCACCGACCAGTGCATCAACATCCACCAAAGGGCCCCCCTCAGCCGAGCGCTTGGTGTTTGCCGAGGGCACCCCGCCAGCCAATGTGTCCGCTCTCGCCAATGGCTCGTCAGCAGCTGACGCCCTGGCCCTCTTCGCCAACCTTTGGGCTAGCGTCTGGGTATCCCTGTGAGTAAACGACAACACCACGTCAGCAAAAGCACCAAGCAAGCGAGGGCGAGGGAGGACGGGAGGTCAAACTCTTACTCGTCGTGCTCCTCCTCCGAGCTCAAGATCGAGATATCATAATCCGCCTCCGCCCCGGTGCTCGTGGAGAGGGGTGCCACCCTCGAACACTTGGCGGGTGCGGCAAGCGGGCCCTGGCTGACTGGGATGTTGGAACCGACATGACGGAGCACTCACATGGGCTTCCGGCGAGCCAAACACTCCTCCATCTCCTCCTCCTCCTCCTGCGCCCCATTGACAGACCCCGTTCCTCCAGGCGACCCCCAACAGCCGAGCCGCCGCCACCCTCGGCAAGCTCCGCTTGGAGCGGCGCCTCTCCACCGGTCACTTCCCCGCCGTCGAGGCCGGCATCCCCAACCCCGAGGACGAGGGTATGCTCCTCCACCTGGCGGGTGATGTACGCTTCTTCCCCGGTGGTGGTCTCGCGGACAAGGCCGGTTTCCTCCCAGATGGAGACCTCCGACAATCCGTCAAAGAAAGATGAGACGACCTCCGCCGCGGGCTCTAGCCATATTGCGACCATGCCGTGGGCATCACAATCCGGCATCATCGCCGTCAGGCTCCTCAAGGCCGAGCTGTTACATAGCGGGAAGACCCCTCGCGGCAGCCGGATCTTCAGCTCGGAGCTAAACATCTTCTGACAGAAGTACAGAAGCTCCATGGCCATCTGATTGTTGTCCACCCCTGGTCACACCCGCATGACATCCGCCGCGTTTAAAAAGGACGAGGCCAGCCTCCCTCATGTGTAGTGGAGGGGGGCGATACACCTGCAGATGAAATCGGCGGCTACCATATCCATCGTCAACCCCGCGGCCCTGAGGCGTAGGATCCTGGTGGTGGAGATGGTGAGCTTATCATCATCAGCGGACAAATCACTCCAGCCCTCTCCTCGGGACCTAATTCTGGAGGTCCTGGGCTCTCCACAGGGCGGATATCCCTCCTGACGAATCCAACACCATTTCCCCCGCTACTCGTCCCACTTCTCGCGAAGGGTACCTCCCAGGTACGTCTCCTTGCACCCAGTCCGTGGGACCTAGGTGCTGGAGCCTGAAAAGGCCTCCCCACCCTGGATGCGAGGAGTGAAGTAGTGGCGGAAGAGAGCTGTGTTGGGGGTGATCCCGACGAAGTTCTTGTAGACGTGCGCGAAGATGGACATGCATGTCACTGCGTTCTGCGTAAAGTCAAGGAGGCGGAAGCCATAGGTGTGCATGAGGTCGCGTAAGAACTCTGAGAATAGCGGGCAAAGCCCGTAGAAGAAATAGTCGGCGAAGAAGGGGAACTTCAGAGTGGCCATATCCAGACCCTTGGGGAAGTAGGCGTACTTTTTTCGCAGCCTCGCCAACTCCTTCTCCGAGGTAGCACCCTTTCCCCCGGAGGCCTTCCGCGGCATAACGACGGCGGAGGATGGGCGCTCTCGCCCGAAGTGGAACCGCGGGGAGGAAAGGGAGGCGTAAGGAAGCTCTAGCAGAGGGTGGCGACGGTGGCGGCGTATGAGATTGGAAAAGGATTGGGAATAGTGGGCTAGGAGAGCTTGTGTTTCCACCTTCTTATGGGAACGTGGGCCGACCCTTTGCCTGCTCTACCAACGGTTCCCCATGCTCGCGTGCAAAACTCCCCACTCTGCACCATCAATGCACGGCGTGGGGAAATGCAACCACCAACTGATCCAACCACAAGGGCCCGTGCACCTCTTTGGGCCTGGCCTAACAAAGCTCCGCACGCGTGTGTGGCCCAGGCCCGGGGGCTCCTATCGGTGCACTAAAGACTGGGGTCCCTAGTTCCCCAGACATGTGCACGGGTGCAAAGAGCCCATGAAGGCAGGGCATGGCAGAATCGAGACAAGACGCACCCCCGAGATTACCAAGGCCCCGGCAAGCCTACCTTGCTGGGAAGATAATCAAGGCCACGCTCATTTAGTGGGCGTGATGAGCTCACCAAGTACAAGACCTCAGAAAGCCTCCCTTGCCGGGATGACAACCGAAGCCTCCGACAAGCTTCCTTGCCGGGACGAAGACCTAGGGCCCCGGCAAGCTCCCTTGCCCGGACGACGAGGCTAGGCACTCGAGGGCGACCGCCCTTGCCACAGTGCCACCCCCCATGTTCCAGCGCATTCCACATGATCCAGTGCGTCGTCCAGGTGTCGAAACGTTTGGACACATGTGTTCACCAGCACTTTCCTGACAAGGACAAGACGTGCATTTAATGCACCTAACAGCGGTAGATGGAGAAGCACTGCTCTAGGTTCACTATAACTGCTCTTGAACCTACCACCGAGCACTGTAGGTGACCCCTTTGCCTATAAAAGGAGGCCCTTAGCTCATTCACAAGGGGTTAGACTGTTTGGACATTGGCTAGAAGACGGTTATCATCGATCACTATAACAAAAAACAAAACAATTAATACAACCAGACGAGCAGGACGTAGGATTTCACGGGTAAGCGGCCTGAACTAGGGGAAATAGGCTTGTCGGGTGTTGATCGTTAGCTCTGCTCTTGACGCCGTCTTTCCCCGCCGTATGATCACACGGGTTTCACGTCGATTCCCATAGGTGTCGACCTAGCATTGCCGACACTCTTGAAGACACCTCTCTCTATAATCCCTTTCAACAGATCTTTTTCTTGCTCAAGTGTAACTCGGCTAAGAGAATCGTTAGTGGAATCAATAGAGGTACTAGCAACAACATTACTGGATTTGGGTTTAGCATTGTTGTTAGTAGATGAAGAAACCTTATTGCCTTTGTTAGTAGTATTCCTAAGTTTAACTTGTGCAACAAATTTAGACAAGAGTAATCGTTTGGCTAGATAAGAAGAACTCTTCTTCCGAAGATCATCATTGATTGCTTTTAGTAACTCATGCTCTTGCTCCAAGTTGAGCTTCTCGAAGCGTAGCTTCTCATGGGTTCTTGCAAGCTCTCGATGATCTTCTAGAGTAGCCTCATGAGCTAAATTAAGAGTTTTTAATTCTTGAGTTAGTCGTCCAATTTCTTTCTTATCACCATCATTCAACTTCTCTTGACTAGCATGATAAATAGCAAGTTCATTTTGAGTGCATGCACCAGCTTTATCTAGAAGCAAGTCATCTTCTCATAACAAGTCATCCTCATAACTATTGAAATCAAGATACTCAAGATGTGATACCTTGGGGCCTTTAGTCATGAAGTAGTTTCTGACTCCCTCATTTGGTGAACCAAATAAGTCGTAGGAGTTGGTGGAAACAGGCGCAATTTGGGCAACACGTTCATCTTGACTATAGTCGGAGTTGGAGTGATAGCTTCCCTCAGAGTGGTGATCAGACTCGGAGCCAGAGATCCATTCACCAACATGAGCTTGATGTCTTCTTCTTGAACTGCTCTTGGTGTATTTGTCCTTCTTCTCTAATTCCTTGCCTCTCCATGAGTGTCTTCGTTCATAGTGATCTTCTCTACTCCTTCACTCTATGTGAGGTGACTCATGTCTTGAGCTTTGTCTTCGAGGTGACTCTTCTCCTTGTTTGTAGGGAGCCGAGCAATCATTTGAGTATTGTCTCGGCTTCCCACAATTGTTGTTGTTTCGGTCATGACTGGACGAATGCTTCTCGTCATGTCTTGAACTTAAGCTTCTATCTTTTCCTATACTCTTGTAGAACTTCTTGAATTTTCAGACCATGAGGCTTACCTCTTCATGAGTGATGAGATTGTCTTTGGAAGTAGCGGGAGCATCACATGAGGCGTTATAAGCACCGATTGACTTGTTGTGCAGCTCATCTTTGTCCTTGAGTGACATCTCATGAGCAAAAATCCTACCAATGACTTCAGTTGGCTTGAGATCCTTGTAATTTGGCATCATTTGGATCAATGTGCACACTATGGCATACTTACCATCCAGAGCTCTAAGTATCTTCTTGATGATGAATTTCTCGGTCATCTCTTCGCTTCCGAAGCCGGCAATCTCATTGGTGATGACAGCTAGCCTAGAGTAAATTTCATCAACTCCTTCACCATCCTTCATCTTGAACTTGTCAAGCTGACTTTGAAGCACATCCAACTTAGATTCTCTCACACAATCAGTACCTTCGTGCATATCAACCGAAGTATCCCAAAGTTCTTTTGTATTCTCAAGACGACTGCTTTTGTTGAATTCTTTGGGGCAAATGAAGTTGAAGATGATATCGCAGGCTTGAGCATTAAGTTGCGACATCTTCAATTCATCAGTTGTCACATCACGATCTGCTTCATGCCCTTCTCAGAAGAAGTTACCTTGCACACCAACACGTATAACAGCCCAAACATGAGGATTAAAGCCAAGTATATGCATTTTCATTTTATGCTTCCAACTAGCAAAATTAGTGCCATAGAAGTAAGGACCTCGACGATGATCATTTCCCACACTAGATGCCATACTCTCCTAGGTTGCTAAATCAATGAAATGGAGACCAAGCCTCTGATACCACTTGTAGGATCAAAAGTATGTCTAGAGGGGTGGGTGATTAGACTACTTGACAAGATATTTTTTTTGCCTTTTCCCAAGTTTACTAGAGAGGCAACTACGGCAGTTATAACCAGTCAAGTACACCCTACACATGAGGTTGACACAATGATTTTTGGCATGGTTCCGATAGGTGGCGCTATTGTACGTCCCTGTTAGTGGAGACCTCAACCCACGGAGGGTAACGGATGCAAGAGTCCACGGAGGGCTCCACCCATGGAGGGTCCACAAAGAAGCGTCCTTGTCTATCCCACCATGGCTTACGTCCATAGAGTACTAGCCTTACTCATGGCACATCTTCACGTAGTAGGCGATGTCCTTGCCCTTAAAAACATCTTGGTTCAACTCCACAACACGAAGTAGGAGGATCCGAAGCAACACCTAACCAATCTAGGAGGCACCACCCTCCAAAAGATAACAGATGGGGTAGATCAATGAAATCCTTGCTCTTGTGCTTCTAAAGATAGTCTCCTCAACAGAAATCACTCTCTCACAGAATATGAATGTGTAGGAGAGGTTGATTTGGTGTAAAGCAGTTTGGGCATGCTAGAGATCAAGTTTCAAATGATTGGATTGGAATATCTTGGTCTCAACACATGAGTAGGTGGTTCTCTCTCAAAAAATGGATCTGGAAATGAAGTGTGTGTTTTGGGTGCTTTTTCCATGAATGAGAGGTGGGTGAAGGGGTATATATAGGCAGAAGCCAAAATCCAACCGTTACACACGAAACTGCAAACTTGGTGACACCGAAGTAGACACCTCGGTGGTACGGACTAGTACTAAAGATGTGAACTTTTGAATCTCGGTGAGACCGATATATAGACCTTGGTGGCACCGAAAAGGTGACTAATGGTCAGATGCCCAAACTCGGTGGCACCGATACTCAAACTCAGAAATTTCCATTTTGTGTATCTTGGCAACAAAATGTTGGTCACACTGAACTCGGTAGCACCGATGCAGTTTCGGTTGCACCGGTTTGGTGGGAATGTCTAGGGTTCTGTCTGAGGTTGAACCTCGGTGGGTCCGATGTGGAAATGTTGGTGACATCGAATTTGTGAATGTGGAACTTTATAGAGTGGATATGTGGGAAAAATAACTGAGTGTTTTGGTGGCTCACTTTGTGCATTTGAGCAATCAATGCATTTTACAACCTCACCCCCTTTTAATGGTATTGGCTTTCATATGGACTCGAAAGTGATTTCTCACAATTATAAAATTAATATTCTTCTAGCTTGAAGCATGAGCCAATATCATTCCTTTCTTGCATCAAGGGGTATCTCCACATAAACCTTAAGCCATAGCATCTTTTGAACTTTTCTGAAATATACTTGGATAACACATTAGTCCAAAGATGCATATGTTGCGATCAATTATTAAAACCACCCTAGGGAGCAATTGTTCTTTAAAGAAGCAGAAAGCTGAGTACAAGAAGCGAGATAAGGATAAGGCCCATGAAGGAGCTGAGGGGTCTCGCAAGAAACGTGGCTGTCGCCGCAGCAAGGCCAAAAAAAGAAGGAGAAACCTGCTCGAGGCCGCGACAACGGAGTGGGTGGACAAGACGATGGTAGCCAACAGGACGACGGGTCTAGCGACCAAGAGTTCCAGAAGGATACGGACATGACGTGCATTGACGAGGGCGCCTCGCTGCATTCTTCCCACAGTCGGCTTAAAAAGTGGGCGCCTGAATTGAATGCAGTAGAACCATCTGTCGATGCCCGCAAACCAGTGAAGTGATCCCACACGCCCATCATCTTTGACGCGAAGGATCACCCTAATCGGACAACCGCGGTCGATTGTCTGCCGTTGTTGGTTTCGCCAATAATCTACAACCTCAAGGTGACAAAGATGTTGGTTGATGGTGGGGCCGGCATGAACATGATCTCACCCGACTTGATCAAGAGGCTGCAAATTCCGGATGAGGATCTCGAAGAAGCGAGCATGTTTCAATGGATCGGTCCATGGAAGATCCAGCCGAAAGGGAAGATTACGCTGTCGGTGATGTTTCGCAGGGACCTGAACTACAGGACGGAGAAGGTTGTATTCGATGTCGCCGAGATCCCATTGATATATAATGGGATCCTTGGCCGCCCAGCGTTGGCCAAGTTCATGGCGGCATCGCACTATGCGTACAACATGTTGAATATGCCAGGACAATGAGCGTCATCACCGTCAACTCCGACAAGAAGGATGCGCTCATCTGCACCAACCAGCTTTACACGGAAGCAGTTGCAGCGCCTGCCGCCAGGGCACCTGCTCCTGCCGCTGAAGCTGGGGGGAGAAGACCCGCAATAAGGCCTCTGACGCACACTCCGACAAGCGCACCTCCTCGGAGTGTTGCGCTGTTGTTGAAGATGTGCCAGAGAGCTCCAACGCCAGGACCGAGAAGTCTAAGGCAGCTCCTTCAAAGACCAAGAAGGTTCCGGCCAAGGAGGATGGTATGGGAGGAACTTTCACCATAAGTTCCACCCTCGACGGGAAATAGGAAAGTGCGCTCATTGCCTTCCTGCGGGTGAATCTTGATGTGTTTGCGTGGAAACCATTTGATATCCCTGGAGTTCCCAGGAAGTTGATTGAGCACCACCTTGCCGTGTGCCCTCATGTGCGGCCCGTCAAGCTGAAGGTTAGGAAGCAAGCTTCGGAGCGGCTAAAGTTTATTGCCAAAGAGATCAAGAAGTTGGAGGCGGCAGGCTTGGTTAGAGGAGTCATCATTCCTTTCTTGCATCAAGGGGTATCTCCACATAAACCTTAAGCCATGGCATCTTTTGAACTTTTCTGAAATATACTTGGAAAACACATTAGTCCAAAGATGCATATGTTGTGATCAATTATCAAAACCACCCTAGGGAGCAATTGTGCTTTCAAGAAGCAGAAAGCTGAGTACAAGAAGTGAGATAAGGATAAGGCCTAGGAAGGAGCTGAGGGGTCTGGCAAGAAACGTGGCGGTCGCCACAGCAAGGCCGAACAAAAGAAGGAGAAACCTGCCCGAGGCCGCGGCAAGGAAGTGGGTGGAGAAGACGATGTTAGCCAATAGGACGACAGGTCTAGCAACAAAGAGTTCCAGAAGGCTATAGACATGACCTGTATTGACGAGGGCGCCTCGCTGCATTCTTCCCGTAGTCGGCTTAAAAAGTGGGCACCTGAAGTGAATGCAGCAGAACCATCTGTCCGTGCCTGCAAACCACTAAAGTGATCCCACACGCCCATCATCTTTGACGTTGAGAATCACCCTGATCGCACAACTGCGGTCGAGTGTCTGCCGTTGTTGGTTTCGCCAATAATCTACAACCTCAAGGTGACAAAGATGTTGGTTGACGGCGGGGCCAGCATGAACATGATCTCGCCCGACTTGATCAAGAAGCTGCAAATTCCGGATGAGGATCTCGAAGAAACGATCACTTTCAATGGATCGGTCCATAGAAGATCCAGCCGAAAGGGAAGATTATGCTGCCGGTGATGTTTGGCAGCGACCTGAACTACAGGACGGAGAAGGTTGTCTTCGACGTCGCCGAGATCCCATTGAGATATAATGGGATCCTTGGCCGCCCAACTTTGGCCAAGTTCATGGCGGCATCGCACTATGCGTACAACATGTTGAAGATGCCGGGCCAATGAGCGTCATAACCATCAACTCTGACAAGAAGGATACGCTCATCTGCACCAACCAGCTTTACACGGAAGCAGTTGCAGCACCTGCCGCCAGGGCACCTGCTCCTGCTGCTGAAGCTGGGGGGAGAAGACCCGCAATAAGGCCTCTGACGCACACTCTGACAAGCGCACCTCCTCGTAGTGTTGCGCTGCTGTTGAACATGTGCCAGAGAACTCCAACGCCAGGACCGAGAAGTCTAAGGCAGCTCCTGCAGAGACCAAGAAGGTTCCGACCAAGGAGGATGGTATGGGAGGTCCTTTCACCATAAGTTCCACCCTCGACAGGAAATAGGAAAGTGCGCTCATTGCCTTCCTGCGGGTGAATCTTGATGTGTTTGCATGGAAACCATTTGATATCCCTGGAGTTCCGAGGAAGGTGATTGAGCACCACCTTGCCGTGTGCCCTCATGTGCGGCCCGTCAAGCTGAAGGTTAGGATGCAAGCTTTGGAGCGGCTAGAGTTTATTGCCGGAGAGATCAAGAAGTTGGAAGCGGCAGGCTTGGTTAGAGGAGTCATCATTCCTTTCTTGCATCAAGGGGTGTCTGCACATAAACCTTAAGTCATAGCATCTTTTGAACTTTTCTCAAATATACATGGAAAACACATTAGTCCAAATATGCATATGTTGTGATCAATTATCAAAACCACCCTAGGGAGCAACTGTGCTTTCAAGAAGCAGAAAGCTGAGTACAAGAAGCGAGATAAGGATAAGGACTAGGAAGGAGCTGAGGGGTCTGGCAAGAAACGTGGCGGTCGCCGCAGCAAGGCCAAACAAAAGAAGGAGAAACCTGCCCGAGGCCGCGGCAAGGAAGTGGGTGGAGAAGACGATGTTAGCCAACAGGACGACAGGTCTAGCAACAAAGAGTTCCAGAAGGCTACGGACATGACCTGTATTGACGAGGGCGCCTCGCTGCATTCTTCCCGCAGTCGGCTTAAAAATTGGGCGCCTGAAGTGAATGCAGCAGAACCATCTGTCGGTGCCTGCAAACCACTGAAGTGATCCCACACGCCCATCATCTTTGACGTTGAGGATCACCCTGATCGCACAACTGCAGTCGAGTGTCTGCCGTTGTTGGTTTCGCCAATAATCACAACCTCAAGGTGACAAAGATGTTAGTTGACGGTGGGGCCGACATGAACATGATCTCGCCCGACTTGATCAAGAGGCTGCAAATTCCGGATGAGGATCTCGAAGAAACGAGCACTTTCAATGGATCGGTCCACGGAAGATCCAGCCGAAAGGGAAGATTATGCTGCCGGTGATGTTTGGCAGCGACCTGAACTACAGGACGGAGAAGGTTGTCTTCGACGTTGTCGAGATCCCATTGAGATATAATGGGATCCTTGTCCGCCCAGCGTTGGCCAAGTTCATGGCGGCATCACACTATGCGTACAACATGTTGAAGATGTCGGGCCAATGAGCGTCATCACCATCAACTCTGACAAGAAGGATGCACTCATCTGCACCAACCAGCTTTACACGGAAGCAGTTGCAGCGCCTGCCGCCAGGGCACCTTCTCCTCCCGCTGAAGCTGGGGGGAGAAGCCCTGCAATAAGGCCTCTGACGCACACTCCGACAAGCGCACCTCCTCAGAGTGTTGCGCTGCTGTTGAAGATGTGCCGAAGAGCTCCAATGCCAGGACCGAGAAGTCTAAGTCAGCTCCTCCAGAGACCAAGAAGGTTCTGGCCAAGGAGGATGGTACGGTAGGAACTTTCACCATAAGTTCCACCCTCGACAGAAAATAGGAAAGCGTGCTCATTGCCTTCTTGCGGTCGAATCTTGATGTGTTTGCATGGAAACCATTTGATATCCGTGGAGTTCCCAGGAAGGTGATTGAGCACCACCTTGCCGTCTGCCCTCATGTGCGGCCCGTCAAGTAGAAGGTTAGGAAGCAAGCTTTGGAGCGGCTAGAGTTTATTGCCGAAGAGATCAAGAAGTTGGAGGCGACAGGCTTGGTTAGAGGAGTCATCCATCCTACATGGTTGGCCCATCCAGTTGTAGTGCGCAAGGCAAATGGAAAATGGAGGCTATGTATCGACTTTACATATGTGAATAAAGCCTTTCCAAAAGATCCTTTTCCCTTGTCGCGCATAGACCAGATTATAGACTCTACTGTCGACTGCGACCTGCTATCATTCCTTGACGCCTATTCAAGGTATCATCAGATTTTCATGGCCAAGGAAGATGAAGAGAAGACCACGTTTATCACCCCTTGTGGCATGTAGTGATTCATACGTATGCCTTTCAGGTTGAAGAATGTCGGCTCCACATTTGCGAGAGCAATCCAGATTTGTTTTGAGCCACAGCTCCATAGAAACACAAAGGCTTATATGGATGACATAGTGGTAAAAACCAAGGACAAGGAAACACTCATACAAGACCTACAAGAGACGTTTGCAAATGTGCGCAAGATCAACTTGAAGCTCAATCCAGAGAAGTGCTAGTTCGGTGTTCCGTCCGGCAAGCTTCTCGGGTTCTTTGTCTCAGCACGGAATTGACGCAAACCCCGACAAGATCAAGTCCATCGAGCAAATTGAGGCACCCAAGCATGTCAAGGATGTGCGTCGCCTTGCCGGCTGCGTTGCTGCTCTGGGTAGGTTCATCTCCAAATCTACTGAGCGCGTCCTGCCCTTTTTCGAAATCTCTAAAAAAGCAAGTGCCATGAAGTGGACTCCGGAAGCGGAGGCAGCGCTACAAGATTTGAAGAGGTACCTCTCCTCTGCGCCAACACTAGTCACACCTAGGCCACAAGAGTCGTTGGTGCTATACTTTGCGGCAACGAATCAAGTGGTTAGTGTTGCACTAGTGGCACAGAGAGAAGACGGTGAAGAAGCAGCGGCAATGGCAACACAGTCGAGCGCAGGAACGTCAAGCGGCAAACCACGATGTTCCCTGGCAGAGCCTATGGCCGGCCAGGCTGAGTCCGCTCTGCCAAGTGAACCAATGCAGAAGAAGAAGGTGGTGCAGCGCCCAGTTTATTTTTTCAGCTCCCTTCTATAGGCCTCCTTATGGCCTCGAGGAAGCTACACCACTACTTCCAAGCACATGAGATCACCGTTGTCTCCCACTTTCCGCTGCAACGGGTTTTGCGGAATCCAGAAGCAACCGACAGGATTGTGGAGTGGGCAATGGATCTATCAAATTTTGACCTCAAGTTTGAAAGCACTGCAACTATTCAGAGCAGAGCCTTGGTGGAGATCATTGTAGAATGGACCCCAACCCCAGACGAAGAAGTTCAAGAAACGACTCTCCCCGACAAGGAAACTAGTCAAGAATGGATCATGTAGTTTGATGGGGCTTTCTCACTACAACGTGTCAGTGACGGCGTACTGCTTGTCACACCCACGGGAGAGAACCTCAAGTATGTAATCCAGATGTACTTTCCCTGGGAGAATTCAACAAACAACACTACCGAGTATGAAGGGCTGCTTGCCGGTCTCAGGATCACGACAGACCTCAGAATCAAGAAGCTCGTCGTCAGAGGCAATTCGCAGCTTGTTGTCCGGAAAGTTAACAAAGATTACCAGAGCCCGATGATGGAAGCCTACGTAGACGAAGTGAGAAAGATGGAGGAGCGCTTTGATGGTATACAAACAGAGCACATCCCTTGTGGTGAGAATACCATTGCCGACGACCTATCGAAGCGTGCCACCCTCAAGTTACCTATGGAACGAGGGACTTTTGTGCTCCATCTTACTCAACCATCCGTTGCACCACCAACAAGGCCAGCCAAGAGAAGGAAGTTGAACTACGGCCTGCACTTTCCTGCAGAGCTGCCAGAAGCCGCCGACAAGAATCTTGTCCGCAAGGAAGTTGCTGGGGACAACCACGAACCTATCGGGGGGCAAGAGGCTCCGGCAGGACCTCGAGTCCTTGCCATATAAACAAATTCTCCCACAGCCCTCCAGGATGCAACGACACTAATAACCAAGTGTGAAGCGTGCCATTTCCATTCAAAGAAAGCGCATCAACCAGCCCAAGCTCTTGAGACAATCCCTTTCTCTTGGCCATTTTCGAAGTGGGGGCTTGACATCTTCGACCCCTTCCCCCACGCTGCCGGGGGCTTTGAGTACTTGTACGTTGCAACCGACAAGTTCACAAAGTTGCCAGAAGTGGAACCAGTGAGCAAGGTGATAGCACAATCACCCGTCTAGTTCTTCAAGGGACTCGTTTAACGCTTTGGTGTTTCGAACAGGATCATCACTGACAATGGCATACAGTTCACGAGCTGCACCTTCATGCAGTACGTACAAAACCTTGGCGGCAAGATCTGTTTTACTTCCATTTCTCATCCAAGGAGCAATAGCTGGGCGGAAAGGGCAAACGCTGAAGTGCTGCGAGGCCTCAACACAAGAACTTTCGATAAGCTGCGCAAGTGCGGAAGACGCTGGATTGATGAACTGCCAGCGGTTCTTTGGTCACTCAGAACGACACCAAATCGAGCCACTGGCCACACACCCTTCTCCCTAGTCTATGGGGCGGAGGCAGATCTCCCCATAGAACTCATATATGGGTCACCTCGAGTGCTCGCTTACAACGAGCTCGAGCAAGAGCAGTTGCGGCAAGATGACGCAACGCTCCTTGAGGAAGCTCGTCTTCGGGCTGCTCTGCGAGCTGCTCGCTACCAGCAAGCCTTGCATCGCTACCATAGCCGCAGGGTCCAAGCCTGAAGTCTTGAGGAAGGCGACCTTGTTCTTCGGCACGTTCAGTCGGCCAAGAATTCCAACAAGTTGATGCCGAAGTGGGAAGGCCCTTATCGGGTAGTATGTGTCACCAGGCGTGGAGCAGTCCGCCTGGAGATCGAGGCAGGCATTCCGGTGAGCAACTGCTGGAACATCGAATATCTTTGTAAGTTCTACCCCTAAGGCGTGGTTGTCGGTCCTCTCGGCAACCACCTCTTGTGCAAGTCTTGCCGGCAAGGCATGTAATCCTATGTACAAAGCCAAGCGCAGACCCTGTGCGTAGTTGAATAAAGTTTAGCGTTTCACAATTCTTGACGATTTCCATGTTCATTTATATGCATGTTCGTACGAAGTTTTGCGTTACGCTTATTTCCCAGCAAGTACTAACGAAACACCAAGGTTCCATACCCATATTTTCTCTATTTCCCAAAGGATAGAACATTCCCTCGCATACAAGTTTGCCGGGGGGTGGAGGGTCTGGACACCAAAACGTGATGATTCAGGCGATGTTCTGTTCAAATAGAAAGGAGTGCAACATTAAAAAGCTAAGTTGCAAATACCCTGAGTAAATTCTGAACTGTAAAGTTATTTTCCATGGATGATTTCGACTTTTATGTGGAAAACCTGCACGCGAAGGAACCTTGCCAAGATCGTTTGCGCCCTTTTGTTGTTTCGAGCCTGCTCAGCAACCTAAGTGGCTGCACTGGTTGAGCCAAGATATCTTGTCTATAGCAACACCTCCAGCAGGCTGCTAAGGATCTGTTCCTCGAAGCACTCGCGGCAAGGTTGTACGCATCGGCAAGTTTGATTGCGCCAAGGTATCTTGCCGGGAGCGGCACCTCCAGCAGGCTTCTAAGGACCCGTTCCTCAAAGCGCTCGCGGCAGGGTTGTGCGCACCAAAAAGTTTCCAATATAGTGTACGGCATATACCGCACAGGAAGTAATCAAGCAAGGGGAATACCATACATCCGTTCAAAACATAGAAAGGTATATTACATAGATCGTCACCACATTTCTCGGCTTGTGATAAATCTGTCGTATACATGAATTGGCAGTGGCAAAAGGAAATGGAGTAGCTAGTCCCTACGCTAGCCTTTAACCCTCTTTACCTGGCTCACCTTGTCGACGATAGGCATGACCAGCTCCTTGAGCACCTTGAGGTCCACGTCGTTTGGCAAGCGCTCAAATACATTGGTGATGTTGAGGCCAGGATTCTTGTGCGCCACCTTGGTGAGCACCTTGAGGAGGACGACCCAGTAGAGCTTGCGGGACTCCTCGGCCAAACGGGTTGCGTGGCTAGAATGGAGGTACTCCAAGGAGACAACCAGGCTGTCAAAGAACACAGTCAACCCCGCGCTTTGGGACATCCCTGTATCTGGAGAGTAACGGAAGTCGTGCAGGTCCATGGTGGATAGTTGCACCGTGAGCCTTGCGGTGACATCGGCAAGGCATTCAGTCCAGGTCTGCAAGCCCACCACATAGTCGTCATGGGCAGCGACAGCACCCTCAAGCTTGGCCTTCTCGTCTTCAAGATCTTTGGTCAAGGCCCTCTCGCGAGCCTTGCCGCTCTCAAGGGCCTCCTCCAAAGTAGCCAGCCACGGCTTCAATTCGATAAGGGAGGCGTTGGCAGCGTCAAGTTGGGTGGTCTTGTCGGAGACGACAATCTGCATCTCCACCAAGATGGAGAGAGTTTTCTCTCTCTTAGCCCTAAGCATCGAGATCTCCTTGCCAAAGCCTTCAAGGTCCATCGCCAGCCTTGCCACCTTCCTGTAAAACTTGTTCCGGGCGGCCTATGCAGCAACGATGGCATCAGTGGCAGCCTTCAACTTGCCGGTGTGATCTGCGGCCTAAGCCACGAGCGCTTCCTGATGCTTCCGCTCCAGCTCCTGGGTCCACTGCGTATCGAGCCTCTCGACTTCTTAGTCCTTGCCGTGAAGCTTGCCGGCGAGCGCCTCCTTGCGGGTGGCAAGGTGCTTTTCTTGGGCATCCAGCACGCCATGGAGCGCCATCAAGCAAGCTTCCTCCGCAGCAACCCTTTTCGAAGCCTCCTCTTGCGCCTGCTCCATATCATACCGCTTCAAGAGGAGCTCATTCCGGTCCTCATTCAGCTGAACCCGGCTAGCTTGCATCTCTTCATGAGCCTCAGCAAACCAGGCATGTGTCTCCTTGAAGCGCTTCTGGAAGTCCGCCTCTATTGTGTCGACGATTGTTGCCTTGGAGTCCAACTTCTCCTTCTGGGCACGATGGAGCGCCTGGAGCTGGTTGAAGTTATCGCTCATAACTTGCAGTAGTTGTTCCTCCTTAGACCTGCTGCCGTCGGCCCTTGAGTCGCCAACAATCTTAAGCACGGCGGCGGTGTTGATATCCCCATCAAAGGTCTCCCCTTCGATAGGCTCCCTGGCACTTATCGCCCCCGGCATGTTGATGAACAGAACCTCGCCAGCCTCGAGATATCTGCGTGCGGAGGGAGCCTTGAATGTTGACGGGGTATCCTCAGCACCAGCTCCATGGCATCCAAGGGCTCGGTGGCTGGTGTAGTGCCTCGCGCTCCTGCGGTAGGAATTCCATCAGTATGGTCACCGGGCTCCTTGTCAGCCCTCTCCGCAGCCTCCTTCGGCGTAGCCTTGGCGGCTTCCTCCTTGGCAACCTTGGCGGCCTCGTCGGTGGCAACGCTGTCCGCCTCGCCTGCAGCCTCCTTGGCGATCTCCTCGATGATTGAATTGACATCCATGTCTTCCATCAGAGGTGAGTCTGAAAGCCAGAAGAAGGGGTATAATATCAGGCCAGGATAGGAGTTCAAGAAGACAAAAAAAGATAAAGATGAAATAACAAGTATTCGCACGCGAACAACTTACCTGCGTCAGGCTGCTCGGAAGTGGTTGCCCTTTCCCCGACAACGTTGGTTGCTGGTGTAGGGCTATCGGGCCCTGGTCTTGCTAGATCATCCTCAATAAGGATGTGTTCGCTTGTGGTAGCCCTTGTTAGGGATCCATCTCTGGGCGGCATAGTCGACGGAGGTCGCGTGTCGGGGGCAGCCTCCGATGGCTCTCCTTGTCGCCGATCTTCCCCTGCAATCCCGGCGATGTCAGTGGCAAAGAGAACTGTCCCAACACTCGCTAGTGGGAAATGATTAAAAACCCCATGCTGGGAGCTGCGTCGAGGGCTTCGTCGTGTGCTGAGCTCCGGGATGATGGGAGTAGCCTCCGGCACCTAAGGTGCTTGCTGGGGGCTCATCGCCCGTCGAGACCTTCGCCCTCATTCGATGACCTTTTCACCAATGGCTCTGGATCCCTACGAAGGCAAGCCAGAGCAAGATGAACAAACCAAACAAAACATGCAACGTAGAAGTTAAAAGATGTGACATGGCTCTTACTCTTCTTCTTCTTCTGAGCTGAAGGTGGAGCGGTCGAAGTCGACCTCCGCCACAATGTTTATGGGAGGAGGTGGGGGTGGCCCTGTGGCGCTTGGCTGCAGTTGGCGAGGAAGGCCACTGGACTGCAGCACTGGAGGCCACTTTCTGAAGGACGCGCTTCTTCTTCTAATCTGGGGGCTCCTAGTGCGGCTGCTCTTCGGCTGCTTCTTGAGTAGAAGGACCCCTGTCAGCTACGCCACTGTTCTCCCTGGCAACCTCATACCGCCCGGCAAGCACTCCCTCCTACACCGTCTCATACTCACTGGTCTCCCTTGCCATGAAGCCAACGCTGCCCGCCTCCGCGTCAAGAGCCGCCTCCTCGAACCTGTTGGCGATGTAAGCCACTTCTTCATTGGTGGGGCAAAAGAGGTGCATCTCTTCCCGGATGGCTATCTCCTCAAGTTGTCAAAGAAGTGTTGTGCTTGCTATGCGTCCGTCTCATCCCGAGTCTCGTCAAGACCATGGGCATTGCACACCGGCATCATGGCGACGGTTGAGCTCACGGTGGATTTGTTGCATAGAGGAACTATCCGTGACGACAGCTTGAACTTCTCGTCGGTCCTGAATAGCTTATCGTAGATGGCTATGTGCTGCATGAGCGTCAGGTTGCCGTTCAGCCCAGGATGTAGCCGCATGATTTCCGCCATGTTCTTGAAGTCCCGAGACGGCCTCCCCTTGTTCTGTAGAGGGGCAATGCGCCGGTGAAGGAAATGGGCGCCCGCCATCTCTATGTAAGCCCGACAGACATGAGGCTCATGATTCTGGTGATTGCGACTATGACTTCTTCGTCCCGACGATGGAGAGTGCTCGAGTCCTCTCCACGCGTCATCGTGGCTGTCCGGGGCCGGCAGAAAGGCTGGGGATCCTCCTCCAAAATCTACCACCACTTCCCTCGCCATTCCTCCCACTTCTCGCGGTAGACTCCATCTAGGTAAATCTCCTTGGTCCCTGTCCTGGGGTTCCAGGTGATGGAACCAGAGAGGGCTTCTCCCCTTTCAATGCGGGGGATGAAGTAGTGGCGGAAGAGGGCTGCGTTGGGGGTGATTCCGGCAAAATTCTCACAGAGGTGGGAAATGACAACTATACACGTTATGACATTCAGCATGAAATCCAAGAGCCGGAAGCCGTACGTGTACATGATATCGATGAAGAAATGTGAGAAAGGAGGACAAAGACCACAATAAAAGTAATGTAAAGAAGGGGTACTTATTTGGGCTGCCACCGCTAGAACTTGGATGCACGTGGGTGGCGACGTGGGCCCTCATCTTCCTCGCCCACATGATCATGTACCGATCCATCAGAGTCGTTGCATCAAGTCCTCGGGGAAGAAAGCAAGGTTCTTCCGCAGATTGCTCTCCGTGATGATGCTTTTCACCTTGCCTGGCTTCGGTGCCATGGCGACAGTGGGGGCAGAGGCCGGATACTGTGGGTGCTTGGAAGCAGCAGAGGAGAGGAGGAGCTCTGTTTCGTCCTCAAAGGAGGAAGGACACGATAGTTCCGAGATTGGTAAAGACATGAGGTAGTGGGTAAGTGCCTGTGCATTTTTCCCCTTTCTATGGAGAACGCGGGGCTGCCTCTTGGCAAGCCAGAAACTGCCCCTGTATGTACGCGGGTGTTTCGGCCACTCCGCCCACGTCCCCCACGTCGCACATTCATTGCGTGCCGTGGGAGGGGCAGAGGCATAGTAACGGTAAAATTCAAACCTACAGATCCCGACCACGCATGCCCGTGCACTGTTTTGACCAAGCCCAACAACGCCTCCCATACGTGTATGGCCTAGGCCCGAGGGCTCCTGTCGGTGCACTAAAGTTTGGGCCATTTAGTGCCCCTTACTTGTGCACGGGCAGTTGTAGCCACACCCGCGGCAAGGCTTGCCGGGAGACCGCGTAGGACGAGCACGAAGACGTCAAAGACAACACAACCAGAAGGCTGAGGCCCCGGCAAGATCCTTGCTGAGGGAAGCTAGCGAAGCCCCCACAAGACATGCTCCCAGGAAGGTCCCAGTCCGCCACTGCTCCAGCCCGGAGACCAGCTGTCCCTTTTCCCTCGATACGTGTCCATTCTCTAGGATACGTGTCGAGCGACATCTGGGGGTGAACAACGTAGATGGAACGCGTCGTAAAGGGATCCGCGTGATCCCTTAGGTGTCGTGCTTCGTTGCCCCGACAGTAAGTATTTCCCTGATTAAGAAACCAAAGTTTATCGAACCAATGGGAATATCAATCCTCAATCGTCTTAAGCGGATGCACCCAACACGGGCAAGAGGGTTATCAATCCCCTTGATCTCGTTATTTACAAGCAAATGACGTGTTTAGACAATTTTAGCTTGCGAAATAAAATAAAATAAAATAAAAATAATAACAACGAGGATTTTTTAAGTTTCCTCAATATATAAGTGAATAGACCTGGTGGCCATAGTGCTCTCTAGTGGCATCTCTCATGAAACAACATATGGTGGGTAAGAAATTCTTGTTGGGCAATCGATACAACAGCGGATAGTAATGCGATTTTCACAAGAATGATCATGTGTATATATGCATAACATCGATAAGAAAATAAGCCGACTCCTGCCTACACCTACTATTATACTCCACCCATCAACCCCTATCAAACATGCATTTAGAGTATTTAGTAAAACAGAGTAATGCTTGGAGAATGATGACATGGTGTAGACAAAGTAAACTCAACCAATATAATGAACCCCATCGTTTGATCCTTAGTGGCAGCAATAGAAAGAAGCAACTTCTCTCCTTCTATCACTGGGATATACAAACTCACCAGGTTGAACCTAGTACAAAGCACCCCTCTCACTAAAGAAATACCAAAGCACTTCGTCAAAGCAATTCAGTAGATCAGAGAGAATTACAAAGCTACGATGATCATGCAAATAAGAATCATAAAACTCAGAGAAGACTGAAATATTTCTCATGAATAATATTAACATAAACCCACAATTCATTTTATCCCAACAAACACACCATACAAAAAATTACATCGGATAGATCAAAGCAAAGATGCGATGAAAATTGTATTGAAAGATCAAGAGAGAGAGATAGCCATCTTGATACTTACTATGGACCCATAGGTCTGTGGTGAACTACCAACATATCATCACGAGGGAACAAGGTTGATGAAGAGGCCCTCTATGATCGACCCCCCCCCCCGGCCATGGTGCCCGAATGGAGCTCCAGATGGGATCACCGTGGAACAGAGACTTGTAGTAGCGTAAAAAGTGTTTGGCGATCATCTTTACCATTTATGTTATATTTGTGAATTTATAGGACAAAGAACAAAACAAGAGGGGCCACGAGGGAGGCACAAGCCATCATGGTGTGGCCACCCTCTGGCCGCGCCCTGTTGGCATGTGGGGCCCTCGTGTGGGTTTAGGTCTCCTCCCAAAGCTTCCAGGCCTTCTTTTGGTCCAGAAATATATCATATTTTTGTGACAAATGGACTTTGTTTGGTACTGAAAACCTGAAAAACAAAAAGCAAGAAGAAAACGGCATCTGGACATGGGCATTGGGTTAATAGGTTAGTGCTAAAAATAATATAAATTGGTGAATTACGACCGAAAAAGTATCCGTGGATGATAATATAATAGCATGGAACAATCAAAAATTATAGATACGTTGGATATGTATCAAGCATCCCTAAGCTTAATTCCTGCTCGTCTTCGAGTCGATAAATGAGAAAAGCTAAATTTTTGCTATGACATGCTATCCAATATGTTATATTTTGCATGTCTGCTCATTAAGAAACGATGAATTAACAAACATCAACATGGTAATAATTATAACCACAAGCGACAAAATGAATCAAATTTTTATTCTTCACGCAATACATGAGTGTGAGCCATGGACATGTTATAAGGTGGAATAGAATATGGTGGTAGACATCAAATGGGTAAAAGTGGAGAAGATAGTCTCATGTCAACTAGGCATACCAACGGGATATGGAGATGCCCATCGGTAGATGTTAATGCAAGGAGTAGGGATTTCCATGCAAATGATGAACTAGAGCTATAAGTGTATGAAAGCTAAAATGAAGCTAAGTGGGGTGTGCATCCAAGTTATTTGCTCACGAGGACCTCCAGCATTTCAGGAAGCCCATCATTAGAATATGCAAGCCAAGTTTATAATATTGATAATATGATTCCCACTAGCATATGAAAATGACATATCATCAGACTCTTTCTATGAGGAACATGGTGCCACTTTGAGGCACAAGTGTGGTAAATGATAGTAGAAAAGTCCCGTCTCTCTTTTTCTCTCATTCTTTTTTTCTTCTCTCTCTCTCTCTTTTATCGTGGGCTCATTTGGCCTCCTGCATTTGTACTTTTTCTTGGAGTCTCTTCCCAACTTGTGGGGGAATCACAGTCTCCATCATCCTTTCCTCACCGAGACAATGCTCTAATAATGATGATCATCAAACTTTTGTTTACTTACTACTCATGAAAGCTCGATATGAAGAATTATGACTCAATATGAATGCTTATGTAAGTATACCAGGATGTGCAATGATATAGATTGACATGTATCAGCAAAAATAATGAATGATGGCTTTGCTACAGATGATATGTCAGCTCTATATGATCATACAAAGCAATATGATGATGAATGAACTAGTCATATGATGTAATAGTGAATTTTGCATGGCAATATATCTCGGAATGGCTGTGGAAATGCCATGATAGGTAGGATGGTGGCTGTTTTGAGGAATATATAGGAAGATTTATGTGTGACAAAGCATATCACGCAACGGGGTTTGGATGCACCGGCGAAGTTCGCACCGATCCTCGATGTGGGAACGGACAATGCACGGTACCGAAGAGGCTAGCAAAATATGAGGATGTGAGATTGCGCATGTCCATGGTTTCACATTGGTCGTGAAGAACTTATATACTTATTGAAAAGTTTTATTATTTTTATCACAAATCAAAAACACTACCCGCATGTCCTGAGGGAGAGGGTTGGGAGGAGTTAACCATCGAGCGACTCCGACTCCAAACAACATAGGGATTTCTACGAGGAATAGAACTGCTCACACATCCCTTCCATGCCTTTTTATTATTCAGGGAAAGTAGGAATTAACACCTCTCAGTATAACTACTTCTGTGAATCAACAATGATGCGCTCATGCCTTTTTCATATTACCACATCAATATCATTAACCCAAAATTTCTCTTTATGTGCAACATGATGGTTTTGATTATCACTCATTGTTTTGTACTAGCTTTATGACCCATGCAAATTACCTCTACTGTTTATAAACTCTCAAACAAATATAAGTGAAGAATGATAGTTCAAATATATCTATAAAATCTACAAGCCACCATGCTCAAAAAGATATAAGTGAAGTACTCGAGCAAGTGTTTAGCTCAAAAGATATAAGTCAAGCACAAAGAGTATTCTTACAAATCAAGATAAATGTGTGTTTCTCTCGGGTTGGTGTGTCCAGAAAATGATGATTGTGGCATACTAAAAATAAAAATCAAACTAAAGCAAACGATGTTCCAAACAAAACTCATATCATGTGACGAATAAAAATCCAGCTTCAAGTCACATACCAATGGATTGAGACGAAAGATGGGATGCCTTTCGGGGAATCCCCAACCTTAGACACTTGAGTGTTCCTAGAATATTACCTTGGGGTGCCTTGGGAATCCCCATTGTTATTCTCTTGCCGCTACTTATTCCATTGTCCATCGTGATAACACCTAAAACATGAAAACTTCAATCACACAAAACTCAACAAAACTTTGTGAGAACTGCTAGTATAAGCAACATATAAAATACTTAGGTATTGTTGTAAATTTGTTAATCTTTCATTATTGAATAATAGGTACTGTATTCTTACTTCTCCATCGCTTATAACCCATGTGCAATCCATAGCATCATCAAAACAAGCAAATTATGCAAGCAAAAATGGAATCTATCCAAAACAGAATAGTCTGTAGTAATCTGTAATGAACCTATACTTCTATATCTCCAAAAATTCTGAAAACATAGTAAGACCTGAGAAATTTGTAAAAAAGTACTATGTAAATATTAGGGTTAAAAATGCATTCCAGTAAAATCAGGTAAATTCTGCACTGGCATCAAAGTTTCTGTTTTTGCATCGTATCAATTATACTAATCATACAAGTCATCCCAGAGGCTTTACTTGGCACAAACACTAATTGAAACATAAAAACACAATCATTATAGAGGAAGTAATGATGCCATCACACCAAGACAGAAAGTAAAAAGCAAAAATTAAGATAACTATTGGGTTGCCTGCCAAGAAGCGTTATTGTTTTATGCCCCTAGCCACGCATAATGCATATGATCAAGTGTGTCATCTTTGACACTCAATCCATAAGTAGCACTCATGATATATTCATAAGGTGGTTTGATTATCTTTATAGGGAAGTGTTCCATCCCTTTCTTCAATTGAAATTGGAACCTTCTGTTTTCCTCTTTCATATCCATTAGTTTGTAGGAAAGGTCTTCCAAGTATTATTGGACAAGTAGGATTGCAATTAGTATCAAGCACAGTGAAATATACATGCACCTAATTTATTTATTTAAATAATGAGAATATCATTAATTCTACCTAAAGATTTCTTAATGGTAGAATCTGTAAGATGCAAGTTTAGGGAATGCTCTTGAATATTACTAAGACCAAGCACATCATATAGAGATTTAGGTATTGTTCAAACACTAGCACGAAGGTCACACAAAGCATTGCATTCATATTTATTTATCTTTATTTTGATAGCAGGTTCCCACTCATCATGCCGTTTTATAGGAATAGAAACTTCAAGTTCAAGTTTCTCATCATATGCCTTTATCATCGCTTCCACAATACGTTAGTGAAAGCCTTATTTTGTTCGTAATCATTGGGTCATCTAATAATGGATTGTAACTAGGAAATACATTGTATTAAACAAGATATGTTTCAGGAAGATGAAACCAAAGTGGTGTGATTGGGTGATGCTAGAACAGATCACCTCCAATCTGGGAGTACTAGTTGATGTAGATTGGCAACATAACCTCAAGTCCTTCTATGAGACAATCAGAGTGAAAATTTCCTACAAGGACTACTCTAAAATTCCAAATGAGAGACTTTTTGGAATTCACGGTAAGATCCACAGGCTGCTTACTAAAGTGGAGCCCCTGGAAATGATAATGAGATAACATCCACCTCCACAAACCCCTCTCTGGATGCTCATGTGTCCATGGCCTCTCGCTCCAAGCGAAATACCTCTGTTGACAATTCTTCTCAGATGAGTTCAAGATTTGGCTTTGACACTAGTTCCCTTGCTGGCTTTAGAACCACTACTCATTGAAATCATAAACTTGAGCATGAGAATACTGAAGATGTTTCAACTTCAACATCCATGTTGAAGACTCATCTGTCTGATTCTCATTAATCAGTAGGATCAGGAGCTTGGAAGAGCTCATTGGCTCTGTGCATGATGATCCTGATGGATTCAACCTGCTAAGAGAAGTGGAACTACTCGAAGACGAAGATCTAATGCAAGAAGATGAACTGGAAGATAACTTGGTCCCAGAAGATGGGTTGTTTGTTCAGTTGACTACTGTTGTTGCTGCCCCAGCTCCCTCCCAATATGTTGTTAACTTACCTGTGCCACCAACTTATGATCGTAACAAAAATAGTAAATGGGGCCCTATACAAGCTACCAGCGCAACTGCAAGAGTGGCTGGTGATAATAGAACCATCATTGAAAAAGCCGAGGAATTGAAAGAAGTCTAGAACCTGGAATCCCAGAAAAATCATGATATGAAAAGCTCCAATTTCTCCCTTTTAAATAATCCTTCTTTTATTTATGTTTCTTCTTTAATTGGTGTAATAATAGAGAGCAATACTATTAGAAAAACTAATCATGAAGTGTATTGGGTCAAGATTGTGGGTGTTGCACCCGAGACCCCCACCAATAGATCCAATCTTAGTAAGGAGCTCCTCCCTGACCCCCATACTAGTCCTAATGCAGGGCTTTGGTCACTAGTGTGTAATAATAGACAGGGCAAGCACCCCAAGACAGTGGTTACGAAATGAATGCCCTCTTATGGAACGTTAGATGCATTTATGTTGAAGGCAGGAATCCCTTAGCCGTAGACATTATAGCTAAAACTCATGCTTCAATTCTATGGTTTCACGAAACTAAGCAAGAAACCTTTTCTAACAACAACTTCAAATCCCTTGTATGTATTAGAGCTTTCTCTTGGTTCAATCTACCTTCAAGAGGCTCTGCTGGAGGCGTCCAGATGGGTGTAGACCTAGATATCTTTCATATCATTTCAATGTCTCACCTAGATTTTTCTGTTAGCTGTGTCGTAAAGCTTAAATCTAATGATAGAATTTTTAGAATAGTTATAGTTTATGGCTACCCCTATGATGAGGGCAAAGATGCCTTTATCTCTATATTGCACACTCTTTTTGTTGATTCTTCTATCCAAAGCCTCATTGGAGGTGATTTTAACATAGTTATGAGTGCTAGGGATAAAAGAAATGGGATAGTCAACTAGAAATGCCGTGATAAATTCAATGTTTGGATAGAAATATGGAGCCTATTAGAAATCAAGCTCTAAAGTAGAAAATTCATTTCGGCTAACAATCGTGTATACCTCATTATTTCCACCATAGATAGAGTTTTCTGTGATACTGATCTAGACAAAAAAATTCCCATGTTTACATGTAGATCCCTCCCTAGATGTGGTAGTGATCACACCCCCTTATTATGGGATTCTGGTGTGGTTCAACAATCGAGGAAAAGTAGGTTTAAATTTAAAAAATGGTGGTTGTTAAGAGAAATTTCTCTAATCTAGTTACCAAAGTCTGGTCATAGCCTGTCCAGGCAAACTCCCCTATTGATATATGGCAGACTAAAATTAGAAGACAGAGGAAATTCACTAAAGGATGGAGCTCGAATGAACAGGCCAACCTTAAGGGATATAAAAATTCTCATAGAAGAGTTTGATGCTTTGGATGTTAAAGCAGAAACCAGGGACCTCTGTGATCCTGAAAATGTTAGATGGAAATTCATTCAAAATGAACTCCATAAAATTTGGCTTCAGGAGGAAATCAAGGACAAACAAAGGTCTAGAGATAGGCATAATAAAGAAGGGGACATAAACACTTCATATTTTCATTATGTGGCAAACCATAGGAGGAAGAAAACCCTTATCCACTCCCTTGATAGCCTTAATGGTTCTTTCACTGATATCAATGATATGTTGGATGTAGCTAGTGATTTTTATAAAGTTCTTTTCAAAAAAGGAAGCAACAGTGGTTTCAAACTCAAACCTGACTTCTTCTCCCTCGAGGAAAAATTCATCCAAGAAAAAATGATTCCCTTGAGGCTACTTTTACTAAAGAAGAGATTAAACAAGTTGTCTTTGGTTCTTTTCCTGATGGAGCCCCTGGTACTGAATGGATTCCTTTCCTTTTCTATCAGCACTTTTGGGCCTTGATAAAAATTGACCTTTATATTTGCTCAAGGATTTTCATGATGAGGATCTGAACATTTTTAGACTTAATTTTTCTATGCTCACTCTAATCTCAGAAGAACCTGATGCTACTTACATGAAGAAGTTCAGGCCAATTAGTCTTATTAATTGTAGTTTTAAAATTTTCCCTTAAGTCCTTACAAATGGTTTGTCAATTTTTTTACATAGACTGATTGCTAGCAACCAATCTGCCTTCCTCAAAGGCAGATATATTCTGGAAAGTGTGGTCACTACCCATGAAATACTACATTCAGTCCGTGCTAGTAAGAAGCAAGGTCTTGTACTAAAACTAGATTATGAGAAAGCCTTTGATAAAGTAGATGTGACCTTTTTAGCTGACCTGCTATAAAAAAGAGGTTTTGGAAGTAAATGGGTTCACTGGATTCATCAGATCACTCATGATGGCTTTGTTAGTGTCAAGCTAAATAATGTAGAAAGTGATTTTTTCCATACAGTGAGAGGACTCAGGCAGGGGGATCCCATTTCCCCCTTCTTTTAAATTTAGTAGTAGATGTTCTTACCAGGTGCTCACAAGAGATGCTAGTAACAATCTAATTGACGATCTCTGTCCTGATGTCTGTGCTGGGGGCATCATACGGTACCATCGTGTATGTGGATGAGGATATCACACATGCTCAGAACCTTAAAATAGCTCTGACCTACTTTGAGCAAGTTTGTGGGATGAGAATCAAATATGCCAAAAGTGAACTGCTCCCTATTAATATGGATAATGATAGGTTCCAACTCTTCCTCTCTGGTCTTGATTATAGTGGAGGGGTCTCCCGTACTAAATATTTAGGAATTCCCTTACATTATGACAGACTTAGGAGAGAGGGTATTCAACAAATTATTGAAAAAATTATGAAGAGGATTGTTGGCTGGAGAGGGAAACTCCTTCCCTATAGAGGCAGGCTTATTCTTATATAGGAATGCCTTGCTAGCATACCTATTTATCTTCTATCCTTCTTTAAATTTCCCAAATGGGCCATTGAGATGATCAATTCTCATATGGCCCACTGCCCGTGGAATGATTTTGGAGGCCATAGGAAGCTCCATCTTGCTGATTGGAGATTAGTCTGTATGTAAAAAAATTGGAGGTTTAGGAATACCTAACCTTCAAGATATCAACATTTTTCTCCTTGGCTCCTGGATTAAAAGGTGCTAGGATGGAGAAGGGAAACCTTGGAAATGATTGTTGATCATAAATACACGGCTAGTAAAGCTAACCTATTCTCCCAAAACCGTGACCAACCTACCTCCAAATTCTGGAAAGGTTTGAAATCCATCCTTCAAGGCTTGAAATTTGGATATAAATGGAAGGTTGACACATGGAGCAACATTATGTTCCGGGAGGACACCTGGTTTGTCTCTTCTCGCTTGGTTGTACAATTCTGGCCCGTCTACACTATTTGTAATAAGGCTAAAAAATATATTAGTGAGGTGTGGGATGGACACCAACTAAAAATTACTTTAAGAAGAAATTTGGATTGCAAGTTGATGGAACAATGGTATCAATTAGTTGAATTAGCTAGTATCATCACCTTCAACAATGATCCCAACTCCCTAGTTTGGCAACTTGAAAATAGCGGTGCATATTCTACCAGTTCTTTATATCATGTCATTAATTTCAGGGGGGGCAACCAATTTTCATTCCTAGTGTCTCGAAATTAAAGGTTCCCCCAAAGATTCATGTCTTCCCGTGGTTAGTTTCTCATAACAAAGTAATAACTAGAGATAATCTTAGGAAGAGGCATATTAACAAGCCTCCGAATTGTGCTTTTTTGTAGAGAAAACGAATCCATCACACATCTTCTCTTTTGAATGTGTGGTTGCCAAAGTTGTTTTGGGATTTTGTTAAAGATCAATTTCAGATTGATGTTGGAAGAGACTTTGAATCTATAGCTAGATTTTGGGTTTCCAACAATAAAAACTCTGCATAGAAGAGACTTTTTGGCCCACACAAGCTGTAATGGCACCTCCTTTGAAGATTGGAAGGCGAACACAACCCCATCACGGCTACGTTGTGTGATTTCCTCCCTAGTTACCGGTGTTATGGCAGCTGTAATAAGCTAGATAAAAAATTTAGTTTGATTTTGCTTTGTTTTTGTGGAACTACCTCTCTGAGTGGGTTGATATTGTTTGACAATGTTTTGGTTTCATTGGTGAAATGGAGTCGGGGAGAGTCCACCCCGTTCTTCTAAAAATATAGTGGGTACATGACTAGTTAAAGTTTTGACATCTCCAAACCCACTTTTTTCAGTTTTAGCATTAGAATCATCACCCTCCAAGAAAATGGGATGCTCTCTAACTAAAGTTGACTCATCTCCAGTCCCTTTACCATCAACATATACAGAAGTAAATAAAGATTCGATAGGATAAGTGCCAATCATTATAAGATCTTCATCATGATTTTGGTAAAAACCGAGTGGAAGAGTTTTTTCTAGGAATTCCCGCTTAGCTTTCAACTTAGCAGTCCTCTGCCTACTTTCATTCATAGATATTTGGATAGATTTAATAGACACGATAAAATCATGCTTGGGTGGTAAAGCTTTAGTTTTAAGAGTTTCTACATCAAGAGCAATTCTATCCATCGTCTTGGCCAAAGTATCGATCGTATGCATATTTTCCTCTACCATAGTATTGATTTTTTTCGAGAATTAATGAATTCTTTAATAGTGTTTTCTAGACCAGAGGAGAACTTATTATTATTGGTAGAAGGATTGCCATAAGAATTGCCATTACCACTAGAAGGATTACCGGGATATGGCCTAACATTGAAATTACCACTATAGGATGTTTTGTTAAAATTATTTTGCGAGATAAAATTCACATCAATGACATCATATCAATCAAAGTAGAAAAGGGCATGCCATTAGGGTCAACATGAGCATTTTTATTAGCAACCAAATTCATAAGAGCATCCAGTTTTTCACACAAAGTAGCGATTTCCTCAACATAATTTACCTTCTTACCAGTTGGAGATCTTCCGGTATGCCATTGAGAATAGTTTTCCATGATGTTTTACAGAAGTTTGATGGCCTATCCGAAGGTCACCTCCATGAAGGTACCATGTGTGGCAGAATCTAGAAGTGGCCTATCCAAAGGTCATACAAAGTTTAGCCCCACATACAAATTTTGGATAATCATCGACAAGTTTAAACCATGCATAGGGAAATTTCTAATCATTAATTTCATCCTCTCCCAAGCTTGTGCAACATGTTCATGATCTTGCTATAGAAAATTCATTATTTTGTTTCTAGGGGAGATGGTCTTAGCAAGAGGAAAATAGTTGGCAATAAAAGCATCTTTACACTTATCCCATGTTCCTATACTATTACGTGGTAAATATGAAAACCAAGGCTTAGCTTTACCTCTTAGTGAAAAAGGAAATATTTTTAATCTCACAATATAATTATCCATGTCCTTTTTCTTTTGCATACCACAAAGTTCAACGAAGGCATTGAGATTCCTCATTAGGACTTCCTCATTAGATGTATTTTTGGGAAGTCCTAATGAGGATCCTCATTAGGACTTCCCGAAAATTGTTCTTTCATGACAAGATTCCGCAATACAACATTAATATCAAAAGCTTACACACTAGTGGTGGATGGTATAGGAGTACTAATAAAATAATTATTAGTACAATTTGAGAAGTCACACAATTTAGTATTATCTTGAGACAAGGTGGCTAAGCAAGCAAAGTGACAAGGAGGATAAATAAACTAGAGAGCGAAGATGCAAACTAGTGACAAGCAAAGGTAAATATTTTTGTATTTTTTGTGAAGCAAGCAAGATAAAACATAAAATAAAATGAAGAATAACTGAATGATAATTTTTGAGAAGTTACTTGATAGTTGGTGATGATACTCCCCGCGAACGACGCTAGAAATCATTCCTGATACTTGTGATCTGCGTTGGGTTTTCGTGAAGGGGAACGGGTAATAGCAGAACAATGTGGGTAAGTATTTCCCTCGATTAAGAAACCAAGGTCTATCGAACCAATAGGAATATCAATCCTCAACCGTCTTCAGTGGCTACACACAAAAGAGCAAACAACTTGCACCCAATGCGCGCAAGAGGGTTGTCAATCCCCTTGATCTCGTTATTTGCAACCAAATGAGGTGTGTAGATAATTGTAACTTGCAAAATAAAATAAAAGACAAATAATAACAACGACGAAATTATAAGTTTTTGAATATATAGGTGAATAGACCCAGGGGCCATAGTGTTCTCTAGTGGCATCTCTCATGAAAGCAACGTATGGTGGGTAAACAAATTACTGCTGGGCAATTGATAGAACAATGGATAGTTATGCGATTTTGATGGAAATGATCATGTGTATATAGGCATCACATCCATAATCAAATAGGCTGAATCCTGCCTGCACAAACTACTAGTACTCCACCCATCGACCGCTATCCAGCATGGATCTAGAATATTAAGTAAAACAGAGAAATGCCTGGATAATGATGACATCATGTAGACAAAGTAAATTCAACCAATATGAACATTTGCAAGGATCAATCCCATGCGAACCTTACCACGAACATATCGAGCGAAATCTCTGTCATATATTTGTTTCCGACTTAATTTGGAAGCCTCGTCCTTTATTTTGTTGGAGTATGGTAATTCGAGTTGCTTCAATGTCAAGTGGTGATTTCATATCTTCTATAAGTGTTGTTCTCATATTTCTATGGGAGTGCAAATTAATTCTTTTTCAAATTGGATCGCCATATCTTTTATTTTTCAAATGGTGTCCTTCTCTTCAAGTTAATTCAGTCCTTTTCAATATTTGCAGGATCAATCCTCTTATTTCTTTTCCGGAATTCATCTCATCTGCCCCAAGTTGTCTTTGTTTTTCCCCGCCCTCCCGCCCTTTTTGTTCAATGAAAAAATTATCATCCAAGTACCTTTCTTTTAGTGATGCTTTCGCTACATTATCTTTCGTGTTGTATCCGGTGATTCATTGTGAAGATACTTCAGTTCTAAGTTCATCATTTCTTAATTTTGTTTTCTTCTCCGGTGGATTCAATTCAAGCTTTCGGTGTTCATCGTATCCTTTTCATTTGTTCCATGCTTTCCAGTTCTTATCCAAGACTCGCTGATTTATTCATCCCTCTCTATTCTATCCGGTGTGTTGAACATATCTCAGAAGTTTCAAGTTTTCATTCAAATCCTTCAATTATTTCAAGGTTCTGACCTGATCAAGGTTTTCATTATACCAGTGCAATATATCTTCTAAGCAATCATTTCAACGGTGTTTTCTTTTGAGTGGGCCCATAACCCACAGGTTTTTCGAGGATCTTACTTGGCTCTTATAATCTTTTCCGGAGATCTCTAAATCTTTTCAAGTGTGACATAAGTATGAATTCCATCAGTCATATTCCTTCTTACAGTTCACTTTACTTTTTTGCTCATCATTGGATCAACCTTTCCTTATTTATTATTTCGAAGTGTCTCATGGTGGTGTTGCTCGTCATCATTCTCAGTGTGAAGACAGAAGAAGTCCTTCTCTTAAATCTTTTTCCCTTCTCTTGAAGATTGTCATCTCAACTTCTTGTTATCCATTCAATTGTTTTTTATCATGAGTAATTATTTCATATCTGTCCGGTGCATTCCAAAGTAATTTTTATTTCTCGATCCTACGACGGCCATCATTTGAAAAGATTTCCTCATTCTCACCTTTCATCTTTCATCCTCAATTCTTCTCAATTGTTGTCTCTTAGTTTGTCTCTCAATTATTCCGGTGCCTTGTTCAGTTTTGTCTCAGATGGATCATGATCTCTTCATTCTCATGTATCTTCATTCATTCTTGGTATCATCATTTATTTGTGAATTCGTACCGGTGGATTGTTCAAGCATTCTCTAATTGAATCATACTCTCTTTGTCCTCATGTAACCTGCTACTTCTCAAACAACAGCGCCAGAAATTGACACATTGACGGAGGCTGGGCTTGCGTTGGTTTTTTCCCTTGAAGAGGAAAGGGTGATGCAGCACAGGAGCAGTAAGTATTTCCCTCAGTTTGAGAACCAAGGTATCGATCCAGAAGGAGGGTCTCGTCAAGTCGAGAGTACCTGCGCAAACACAAACAAGCTTGCACCCAACGCTTCAAAGGGGTTGTCAATCCCTTCAAGATTGTTTGCAAAGTGAGATCTGAAGGCGGAAAGTGCAACGGAGTACAAAGTGTAAGGCTGAAAATATGGTGTGGAGTAGACCGTGGGGCCATAGTTTTCACTAGAGGCTTCTCTCAAAATAGCAAATATCACGGTGGGTGTACAAATTACTATCGAGCAACTGATAGAACCGCGCAAACTCATGACGATATCTAAGGCAATGATCATACATATAGGCATCACGTCCGAGACAAGTAGACCGATATTTTCTGCATCTACTACTATTACTCCACACATCGACCACTATCCAGCATGCATCTAGTGTATTGAGTTCATGACGAACAGAGTAACGCCTTAAGCAAGATGACATGATGTAGAGGGATAATCTCAAACCAATGATGAAAACCCCATCTTTTTACCCTTGATGGCAAGAAAACGATGCATGCCTCGCTACCCCTTCTGTCACTGGGTGAGGTCACCGCATGGTATGAACCCGAAACCAAGCACTTCTCCCATTGCAAGAATCATAGATCTAGTTGGCCAAACAAAACCCACAACTCGAAGAGAATTAGAAGGATATGAAATCATGCATCAGAGAGATCAAAAGAAACTCAAATAAGATTCATAGATAATCTGATCATAAATCCACAATTCATCGGATCTCTACAAACACACCGCAAAAGAAGATTACATCGGATAGATCTCCATGAAGATCATGGAAAACTTTGTATTGAAGATCCAAGAGAGAGAAGAAGCCATCTAGTTACTAGCTATGGACCCGTAGGTCTATGGTGAACTACTCACGCATCATGGGAGAGGTCATGGTGTTGATGAAGAAGCCCTCCGTATCCGAATACCCCCTCCGGCAGGGCACCAGAACGTGCCCCAGATGGGATCTTACGGAGACAGAAGCTTGCGGCAGCGGAAAAGTGATTTCGATGACCTCCTGATTTTTTGGGATATTTAGGGAATATATAGGCGCAACCCCAAGGTCAGAGGGCGCCTAGGGGCCCCACAAGCCTGTGGGCCGCGGCCTACCCCCCTGGCCATTGGGTGGGGGCTTGTGGTGCGCCTGAGGCTACCCTGCCTTGGCTCCCAAGCTTCCCGATCTTCTTCAATCACGGAAAAAATATTTCCAGGGATTTTCTTCCGTTTGGACTCCGTTTCAAAATCTCCTCTGAAAGGGGTCAAAAATATGGAAAAACTGGAACTGGCACTTGGCACTGAGTCAATAAGTTAGTCCCAAAAATATATAAAAGGCATGCAAAACATCCAAAGTTTGACAAGATAATAGCATGAAACCATAAAAAATTACTTCAAGTTTGTGCCCTATCTTCGTCTTCAATATTTTCAAGAAGAATAAGTATTATGCCAAATCCGTTGCGTATCATCAATTTTACTTGATGAAGAATAATCATAACATAATTCGTATTCTTGTTATGTCAAAGTGATTTCAATCCTTGTATTCTGGAGTTGTTAATGACATCAAATTCTCGATCTCTTCTTTTCCGGAGTTTCAAGTCTTCTCAAGTATCTCTTCGTGAAACTTCATCTATGTGTTTGCACGGCCATAATTTTATTCTTTTCAACCTTCAACTCTTTTCTATCATCCTTTCATTCCGGAGTCCTTCCCGGAGTTTCTTCATGGTGGTTCGTCAAGTATTTTGTTCTTCTGAAGGTGTTCTTCAAGATTCTTGTTTGAGAACCTCAAGTATTCCTTCTCTTGCATTTCAAAGTACAAGTCTTCCTCATTAACCTTTGAGGTGGTTTTATTGCATTCTTGACTTAAGAGGGGTCTCGAAGAGTATTTGTTTCAAGAAGGAGATATTTACACCCACCAATTTCTTCGATCATGAGATATTTTCAACCCATATTTCTTCTTTGGAGTTATCTTGGTTTGGATTTCACCTGTTTTATTGCTATTATGGTGTATATCATGATCTAAGTTCTTTATATCCTCTTGGTGTAAGAATTTTTGCATATCTTGTTGCTCCCAAGCAATCTCTATTTCTCTTAGTGGCTGGTTGCCACCTCATAATTTTGAGATGGTTTTCATAAGTCCACTACAAGCTTGTTCTTTTTGCTGTTGATTTTCCAACAAGTGTGTTCAATTCTTCTTCGTAAGGATGCTCTTAAATCCAATTGTGATAGAAGTTGTTCTTTTCTTATCCTTTTATTCATTCCAAGTATCTAGTTTCTATTCTTTTGTTAAGGAGGCTTTGTGATGTTGTTGCTCTCTTCAATCTATCATCTCGTTTGGTCAAGATCATGATTTTTCCCTTGCCTGCCCATTTGACCGGAGTGTTGTGTTATATATTCAGATATTCTATCTTATCAAATATTGCCTCTGTTTCCTACCGAAGTCCTGCGCAAATTTCTTTTGAATTCTTGCTTAATCTTCATGTCATTCGTCATCTCACTTGCATCCTTCAAGCTTCCTTGGTTTCACTCGTTTGTCAATGAAGCAACTAAATTTTACCTCTTCCTTTCATGTTCCTCTTCCCTTTTCATTCTTAGATCTCAGGTAAAAATCTCTTATTAGTGTAACAGAGTTGTAACACCCCGGAACCCATGCTCCAGAAAATTCCATTTTTATTCCATTGTCGTCGTGTGATTCGTATATTTGTTGCATTCATCATTGCATCATACGCATCATCTGCATAGCATCGGCACTCTATTTTCAAAAACTTGCATCCCTTATTAGTTGTTGTTCTTTCCACTTTTGTCGATGACTGTTTGGAGACCAACCACACACACACATGTCCGCGACATCATTTAAATATTGTTGTTTAAAGTGTGCATAAAACTTTCTCGGATTGGGTTGAAAGTTGGTGTGCGGTCTTAATATAGTATAGGTGGGCCGCCTGCCAAATTTATCGCAATCGAAGTCCGTTTGATACCCGAACGGTGGACTGTAGCGGCACCGTCATCGCTCTATTTATCGGACGTTTCTTGGTTTTAGAACTCGTGTCACGGGCTGCACATTTCCCTCTCATCTTAGCCCAACACCCATCTACATAGCGCAACAACCCACCAAACCTTGCCCTTCGATCGGAGCTGTCGGATTGCGATCCAAAGGTCCGAAAACGGAGCAAAACCTCTAACCCTAGCCCCATTTTCCTATAAATGGACATTCCCACGTCCAAATCGGGCAACCCTAATCCCCACCTCAGAATATGTGTGTAGCCAACACCCTCCAAACTCAGTCGCCAGCCACCCACCGTGTTGGGCCCGTCGAAGCCCATCGTGCCAGCCTCGGGCCCGAACCAGGCCGCGCCCCCGAGCCGCCTCCTGCTCCTCCCCGAGCTCTTGCGCCCAAGGAACCCCGCTGCCCGACCTCGCCGGAGCCCGATCCCACCTCCCTAGCCCGCCACTGGAGCCCCAATGTCGCCGCATATTGAGAGTTGCCAGAGCTAGGTCATGGCATTTCCTCTCCGCCCCTTTCCTCTACTTTCCCACGTCCATCTCTCCGTCTCACTCGTGCTCTCTCTCTCTCTCTTCCCCCGTTGCAGGAACCTCGCTGGAGTGCCACCCGACCTTACCGCGCCCGGATCCTGCTGGGAACCGCCAGATCTGGAGCAGAACCGCCGCCGTAACCCGTTCACCTCAGCTAGAGCCTCGCCGGAGACCCGCCGTTGACCTTCCTACTGTTGGTTACCTCCTATGGGATGGCCAGGGGCGGACGCACGAGAGAGTTGAAGCACGTCCACTCGCTCACAGTGGGACGCGACCCCGCGGAAGGACCAGCTCCCAATCGCCGGCCACCGAGCGCGTTGGCCGCACTGTTGTCTATGAGGCCCAACAACTACGCCAGCCCCTTGGGCCGACGTGAGCACCGCCCTATCCCTCGCTCTCGAGCGCTGCTTTGTATATTGTGCTCGCCCACAGTTGTAGCCAAGCAGTTAGTTTCAACCCATGTGTTTTTTGTTACAGTTCCACGAATTTGTCAAATTATCTAGTGAATGTTAGGTTTACAGATTATTACATAATCTTAAAATGATCATAAATATTTCCGTGCATCGCATGTAAAAACTTTAGATAGGTAAAATGTATAGAATTGTGTGTAGATTCATAATAACTATCACATATGTTAGAATTATTTAAACTTGTTGTTTGCATTGTTTTGCGTGATGCCATGTTAAAAATGATTTAATTCATAGCAAATTAAGCGTGCATACGATTTAAAAGCTTCATACATGAAAAATGCTTAGAATTTTGTGTAGTTTCACAATATTCCACTGTCACATGTGTTTAAAATGTTTAATTTATTGTTTGCATTAAAATTGCCTAGTGTCATGTTAAAATGGTTTGCCTCATGACTAATTAACCGTAGCTCCGAATAAAATGTTTCATATATGTAACTTGTCTAGAAAAATGTGTAGAACAACATGGTTGCATTTATTTTGCAGTTTAAGAACTCTAAAATTGTGCATAGGCAGAACAGTACCAAATCTTAATTTTCATATGGGGACTTTCCGGAATTGTTGTTCATTGTTTCGGCCTCATTAAAATTGCTAGAATTTCATCTAGTCTAATAATATCTTGTTGCATCCATGTTTAACATGTTGTGGGTGTAATTTGCATGCATTTTGCGTTTGAGGCATATTATCTTATGACGATCATATCTTCTAGGTCGTAACTCCGTTTTACATGATCTGTATATGTAAAACGACTAGAATGACATGTAGAATCTCATGGTCCATGTTATTTTGCTGTTTAATAAATACAAAAACATGTCTGCTTCAGATATGGGCCAATTTCGAAATTAACACATGAGGTCATGTCGGAGATGCTATATGTTGTTTCCGACCTCATTTAATATGCCTACATAGGTAGTTTATTTATGTTTCACCTCTTGCCATCTTTAAATAACATTTAGTATTGTCGTGTACCTAAACGGGAGTGAACTAATAATTCAAATATGCAATTTTTTCAATATGCAACTCGTTGCATATTGAGCTTCATTTAATCTGTAGTATTAATTGTTGTGCTTTGCCATGCCTTACATAATTGAAATGGATATGCATCATATTGATTACGCATCATGTCATGCACATGTTGTGGTCTTTATTGTGTGTTGATTGTTGTTCCGGATTGTTTCTTCTTGATAGCTTTCCGAACCGCTTCGGAGTGTGAGCATCCGTTCGAGTATGTTGGTTCTTCTACTTCAGGATTCGTTCTTCTTCGAAGCGGGATCACCGGCAATATGACCATTTCCCTAGATACCAATACTATCAATGTCATGTTAGTTGTCTCGTTTCTTCCCTATGTATCACTTCCTACCACCTGTTTAATAAGCTTCCCAATATTGCCATGAAAAGCCTCTAACCTTTCCACAACCCAGCAAACCACTGTTTTGGCGATGTTACCGCTCGCTCAGCCTTCTTATAGTGTTGCTACTTGCAGGTGTAGTTTCTTCCATGTGAAAATATGGGTTCCTGGATATATCACCATATTATTTCTATTTAATTTAATGCACCTATATACTTGGTAAAAGGTGGAAGGCTTGGCCTTCTAGGCTGGTGTTTTGTTCCATCTTTGCCACCTTAGTTTTGGCTATCGGTGTTAAGTTCCATATTGAGCGCAGCTAACATGCTTGGGGTTGTTATGAGGACCCCGCTGACCTTCGTTTAGGGATAAAACTCTTCTATCCAAGCCCAACATTGGTACTATGTTTTCCCAACATAATAATACTGAAAAACTTAGGGCATTATGAACCTGAGGAGTAATTCGACATAATATAGGGAGAGCCGGTGCTGATAGTGTTGGTCCAAAACAGAGCACTATGCGGGGCGAACACAAGGCAACTTGGGTGATGTCTATCAGGCACCCGTATGGGTAGCTTATCCCTCGTGTATTGAGAACGAGATATGCGGCTCCTATCGGGATCGTCGACACGTTGGGCAGCCTGGCTGGATTTGTTTTACCTTTCTCGAACGTCTTGTGTGATGGATTTCGAGGATACTTTGGGCTATCTCGAGGTTGAGGTTTTCCACTAGGAATCCGAGGAGACCACGTGTCTTCCGCGGTCGAGGTTTCCGACGCAGCGTGTTGTAGTTTGTGATGGAATAGTTGGAGCACCCCTGCAGGGTTAACTTTTTCGTAAAACCGTGCCCACGGTTTTGTGGCAACTTGGAAACTTTGTTTAACATCTGATTCTAGAAAACTTGAAGTAAACTTAATTAAAATATGACAACTGTGTGTGTAACCATGATTATCTCTTCTCATGAGTTCTCCATCCGGAAGAGGACACAGCGGGGTTATGTTTGACGTAAGAAGGTGTTCAAGATCACTTCGTGAGCATCATTAGTTCTCGTCCATTTATGCATATATCGCCGCCTTTTATTCTTGTACTTGTAGTTTAGCCACTCAAATAAATGCTTAGTTTCTTGCAGCAGCCTCACCACTTAACCATACATCACCCATTAGGCATTGCTAGTGTTGATACCTTTGAAAATGATATAGGTGAGTCCTTGGGGATTACAGATTACTACTACAACAGTTGTAGGTACAGGTAAAGCAACACATAGACGTTAGTGCGATGATTGTTCTGTTTGGAGTTTCTTCTTCTTCTTCATCGATCTAGTATGGGTTCCAGGATGGTAGCCTGGGATAGCAAGGATGCACGTCGTTCTTTTATTGTTTTTCTTCGTCGATAGTCGGACCCTTCTCTTCTACATGGTGATTGAATATGTTATTGTATCGATGTGATCTTGATGTAGCTTGTGGAGCATGTAAGACAATTCCATATACTCATCTCTTCGTACATGTACTTGTAACGATATCAATTCTTGCGAAACGATGAGATGCGCTTCTATCCCTGTTGAGGCCCTCGTGCAAAAATAAGGATGGGATTGCAGCTTGGGCGTTACAAGTGGCTTCCCTCGAGAAAATATCAAGCGATGGATACACAAATTATTGTTGGGCAATTGATAGAAGAGCAAATAATTATGACGATATTCAAGACGATGATCATGTATATAGGCATCACATCCAAGATAAGTACACCGACTTCTGCATGCATCTACTTCTATTACTCCACACATCGACCGCTATCCAGCATGCATCTAGTGTATTGAGTTCATGGAGAACTGGAGTAATGCCTTATGAAGGATGACATGATGTAGACAAGATCTATTCATGTAGGAATAGACCCCGTCATTTTATCCTTAATAGAAACGATACATGTGTGTCATGTCTCTTTCTGTCACTGAGATTTAGCACCGCAAGATCGAACCCATTACAAAGCTCCTCTTCTCATTGCAAGATAGAAGACCAAGTTGTCCAGATAAAAACCAAATATAGAAGAAGAAATTTGAGGATATAACAATAAAGCATGAATAGTTTTTCATAGATTTGATCATAAATCACAATTCATCAATCCCAACAAACACACCACAAAAGAAATATTTACATCATATGGATCTCCATGATACCATTGTATTGAGAAACAAAACGCGTGAGAAGGCCATCTAGCTACAGCCTACAGACCCATAGGTATCATATGAACTACTCATGAATATTTAGAGGAGCACCAATGAGGATGGTGAACCCCTCCATGATCGTGTTCCTCTCCGGAACGGGCTCTAGATTGGATTTCGTGTCACTAGAACTAGCAGCGGCTAAAACAATTTTTTGTCGACTCCTCTAGGGTTTTCTAAATATTGGGGTATTTATAAAGCTCACACGCGGTGGAGAAGCTTCCTAAGGGTCCCACTAGACACGAGGCCATGCTAGGGGCCTCTAACACGCCCTGGTGTCTAGTGCCCCTCCTGGGCCTTGGATGCTGCTCATACTTGGCCTCCAAGTTTCTTTCTAGTCCAAAAAAATCGCCATAAAGTTTTGTGGCAATTGGACCTCATCTGATATGGATTTTTTGTGAAGGAAAAAATAGCAACTGGCAGTAGACACTCTGTCAATAGGTTAGTCCCAAAAAATGATATATAATTGCTATAAAATATTTATAAAACATCCAAGAATGATAACATAATTGCATGGAACAATAAAAAATTATAGATACGTTGGAGACATATCACCATCCCCAAGCTTAATTCCTGCTCGTCCTCGAGTAGGTAAATCATAAAAATAGAATTTTTGATTATGGAATGTTGTCTCTGATGTTCATCGTATTATTTTTCTTTCAGCATGGACATGTGGACTTGTAGATGATGCAAATCAATAGTCCATAATTTTACATGAAGATTTCAATACTCAAGCATATCAACAAGCAACAGAGTGTTTCAAAATATCAACACTAAAGAATGTTATCCCTAGCCCATCATGCTCTATCATTGATCCATTCATGCAACGCACTAAATTATTAACTACACCCAATATTTAAGTGTGATAATGGTGTTCTTTATTTGGTGCTTTATAACAGAAGATGGGGACTTCAATTCAAAAAAAATGCATAAAGTAAATAGATAGGCCCTTCGCACAACGAAGTAGGGATTTGTAGAGGTGCCATAGCTCAGAGTGAAAAACTTAGAGATAATTTCTTTAGGGTGGCATGCTTTTCCTGTCAACGAGAACGACTAAGAGTTTCCAATATCCTCATTACAAACACTAGCCGCATCTTTAGGGTGGTATGAATAAATTACAGGTAGTTCCAAACTGAAAATAAAGTTTATTCCTTTTACACCATTCTTTCACATTCCACAGCTAGCCGCATCCACGGCTGTCGTCCATACCAACACTTTCCAAGGAAGTTATTATCTGACAACATAATTTTCTTTTTGTTTTTGGGACTTGGCAACCCTATTACCGTCATACTCTATTTCAATGACAAGTGAATAAATACTCATCTTCAAAATAACATATTTAACATAGAAGATACCAGCCACCCCTCGTGCCTAAGCTTGGGGATTCCCAAGGAACCCCAATGTAATATTCTAGAAGACTCAAGCGTTTAAGCTTGGGGATTCCCTGGAAGGCATCCCCTCTTTCGTCTCTATCCATCGGCATGTCACTTGGAGCTACATTTTTATTCATCACATAATATCAGTTTTGCTTGGAGCATCGTTTTCTTTTGTTTACTTTTACTTTTAGTTTGCCACAATCATTGTTAGCTGGACACACCTATTTGATAGAGATACACCATCATCATAATTTGTTAGAATACCCTATGTGCTTCACTTTTATCTTTTGAGCTTAGCAATTGCTCTAGTACTTCACCTATATCTTTTTGAGCATGGTTGCGTGTAGATTTTAGAGAAATATTAAGCTCTCTTTCTTCAAATATATATTTTTGAGAGTTAAGTAAATAGTTATGGTAATTTGCATGGGTCATAAGACTACATCAAAAATAATAGGTGTTCAATGAATGATAGTTAAAACCATCATGTAGCACCTATAGAAAAAATTTGGGTTAAGGATATTGATATGGTGATATGAAAAATGTATGAGTACATTATTATTAATTCAGAGACGTGTCGATATTAAGAGATTCTAAACTCCTTGTTCATCTAAAAACTTTAAAGGGCATGGTGATGATGTGTGAGCATTTCTGTTCCTAGTTGAAATCCTAGTGTTGTTTCGAGTCAGAGTTGCACGATGGTTCATTCCTGCCAACCCTCTCCCTCAGTGCATGCGAGTAGTACTTTGATTTGTGATAAACTAATAGAACTTCCCAATAAGTATAACACTTCTTTATGACTAATGTGACACCATGGACATACGCAATCTCACCTCCTCATATTTGCTAGCATCTTCGGTACCGTGCATTTCCCGTTCTCACCTCGAGGATCGATGCAACTTTTACCGGTGCATCAAGACCCCGTGACATGACACACTCTGTTGCACATAAAACTTATTTTATCCTCCTCAAATATCCACCATACCTACCTATCATGGCATTTCCATAGCCCTTCCAAGATATATTTCCCTACAAATTCCATTGTCACTTCACATGACTAGTTCGTTCATCATCATAATGCTTTGCATGATAATATAGAGCTAACATAGTATTTGTGGCAAAGTAATTCATCATATTTTTGATACATGTCTCCCTAGATCATTTCACATGACTGCTAGAGGCAATCATATAGAGCCATATCGTCCTATCAGTTTTCATATTGAGTTTTAAGAAAATAAAAGTGTGATGATCATCATTATTAGAGCATTGTCCTAGTGAGGAAATAAAAATGGGGGAGGCCAAATGATCCCACCATTATAAAAAATGGATGAGATAAAAATAGAGAAGGGACTTTGCTACTATCCTTTACCACACTTGTGCCTTAAAGTAGCACCTTGTCTTCATATAGAGAGTCTCATGATAGGTCATTCATATGCTAGTGGGAATCACTTTTTTATAAACATGGCTTGTATATTATGATGACGGGTTTCCTCAAATGCCCTAGGTCTTCATGAGCAAGCAAGTTGAGTCCACAACCCACTTAGTTTTAGTGGAGCTTTCATACACTTATACCTATAGTGCACTATTTGCATGGCAATACCTACTCCTTGCATCGAGATCTATCGACGGGCCTCTCCATTGCGTGTTGGTACCCCTAGTTGATGTGAAACTATCTTCTCCACTCCTCACCCTTTTGAAACCTACCACCAAATTCTATTCCACTTATATGCTATGTCCAATGCTTCACATTCATGTATTGCGTGAACAATAAAAAGTTGATGCATAGTGAAAAAGTACGTTCCAATTGTTTGACTTGGACACCATGGTGCTTGACATTTGTATTACTGTGGTGAAGATGGAGCCATGCGTTGCTAATATAATAAGAGTAATGGGGTAAAACAATCTTTGAGGATCATATACTTTGAAAGATTAATTATTTTGCTTCTTATACCTATAAGAATTGTTATGTTAATGTTTGTTAATTCATCGTTTTAGTGAGCATACATGCATAAGGTTACATAATGGGTAGCATGTCACATCAAAAATTCTTTTTTTATCATTTACCTACTCGATGACTAGAAGGAATTAAGCTTGGGGATGCTTGATACGTGTCCAACGTATCTATAATGTTTGATTGTTCCATGCTGATATATTATCATTCTAGAATAATTTTTGGGTATTTATTTACCAATTTATATTATTTTTTAGCACTAATCTATTAACCTAGTGCCCAGTGTGAGTTGTTGTTTTCTGCATGTTTTTCACTTTTCAGGTTTACCCGACCAAATGAAGTCCAATTGACGTGAAACTTTTTGGAGAATTTTTTTGGACCCAAAGAAGACCACCAAGCATTGGAAGAAGGCTGGGGGCACACGAGGGGCCCACAAGACAACTCGGCGCAGCCTGGGAGCGGGCACCACGTTGGATTGTGGGCCCCTCAATACCCTCCCCACTCTGTTCTATGGCTTATAAATTCTCAGATAACCTAAAAACCCGAGAGGCAGCCCAGAAACACATTTTACGCTGCCGCAAGTCTTTTTTACAATGGGAGGCCATCTTGAGTTCCGTTCCGACACCCTGCCGGAGGGGGATCGGTCACGGAGGGCATCTTCATCAAACTTACTGCCCTCATCATGATGTGTGAGTAGTTCATTGCAGACCTACGAGTACGTAGTTAGTACCTAGATGGCAATCTCTCTCTCTTGTTCTTCAATAAAATGATCATCGCATCTTGTCTTTGATCCAAATGATGTAATTAATTTTATGCGGCGCATTTGTTGGGATCCGATGAATTGTGGGTTTCTGTGCAGATTATTCATGATAAATATTTGAGTCTCCTCGGAATACTAATATTATTATTATGTGTGTGATTATGATAGCTTTGTGATTCTCTCCGGTCTATTGAAATACGTTCGCCAACTAGATTGATATTACTTCGGTGAGAGAGGTGCGTTGTAGTAGGTTCAACCTAGCGAATTTCTATATCCCCCTGATAGAACGGGACAAGATGCGTCTTTGTGTTGCTGCTACTAAGTATAAATCGATGGGGTTTACTCATATTTCGTGAGTTTACTTTGTCCACGTCATGTCATTGTTCTCCATGCATTACCCTCTTTTACTTAATACTCCAGATGCATGCCAGATAGCGTTTGGTGAGTGCAGTAATAGTAATAGGTGCAGGCACGAGTCGGCATATTTTTTATGGACGTTTTCCACAAAATTACCTACTTAGTGCTAACCATGCATTGTCGACTTTTCTCCAAACATGGGTTGCTTCCGAGTACATTCAAAAGTACTCACTGGCTTGTCCCTAGCAATTCACTAGGCCCGACATGGAAGAACAGGAGTATGATGATAAGTACCTTGGTGAAGAACATGCAAATTAGGATGCTTCCTAGTTAGAATGTGGGTAGGGTTAAGGCAAATGGAATGGGTCCACTCTATCATCAAAGTTCTTCGTGCTAGTGTTTGTCTGATGTTTGGCCTTCATGTTTCTATCTATGTAAGACTTGACCATAATGGTCATAATTTCTGTAAGACGATATGTAATGGGTGTAAGCCTCTTTTTATTCAGTTTTTGTGTGTCTAGTGAGCATTGATCCTAGGATCACTGTACACGTGCATTCGATGACATCAACTTATGAGTCAAGGTCCCAACAGAGCTCATATTAGTGCCAGGTTGAATGTAGGAAGCTTTAGTTAGCATGGATGTTAGATATGATAAAACTATTTTTTTTAAACTATACCTAGTGTCCATATTAAAAGAATCTTTGTATGACTTATATCCTCTAGCCTATTTTATAAAACTTTACTAACTCCCCTCCGCTTGAAACCTTGTAGATGGCTATCATACCCGGAGACCTCCTAGCCACCATTTTTCCAGTACTCCTGGAGGACAGCCTAAAGAAGTGCCAGTTTAGCCGACCTCCTATTTTCCTCTACCATGAGCATTGGGTTGATGCCACCATGAAGGAGTACCGCATTGATGTGGTCGTGATGGCGAATGAATCCCCTGGGAGTTGGTTCTTTAAAGGACCCCATATGGAGAACCTGGTGATGGCAGTTGAAACAACAGCATGGAAGGCACTTATCACCTTCGTGACATTCTCCGAGAGATGGCCGATGAGCCAGCTACCCCCAATATGCCTTTCAGGATGATGATATTGGCAAGAGTTGGACGTTGGTCCCATCGAGGGATGATGGAACTCCACTCAGATTTTAAAACTACTTCAATCTCTCTGCCTACAGTCTGGCACACAACCTGATTGAGAAGTCTGTGAAGCTCCAAGTCGTCGGTGTCAAAACCGGCAGATCTCGGGTAGGGGTACCGAACATTGGATCTTGGATCGATGGGTAACATGAGACAGGGGAGATGATATTTACTCAGGTTTAGGCCCTCCTGATGGAGTAATAACCTATGTCCTGCTTTGTTTGTATCGATGATGGAGTATCAATTACATAGTTGATCTACCTCGAGATCGTATGATCTGGTATAAAACCCTAGGAGTATTGATCTTAATCTGCCACATAAGCTTAAACCCACTGGTTTATATAGACATCAGGGGTACTTGATACGTCTCCAATGTATTTATAATTTTTGATTGGTCCATGCTTTTATATTATCATTCTTGGATGTTTCATTATCATTTTATAGCAACTTTATATCATTTTTTAGGACAAACCTATTGACATATTGCCTAGTACCAGTTGTTGTTTTTTGCTTGCTTTTTCCTTCGCAGAAAATCAATATCACATGAAGTCCAAATGCCACGAAACTTTTAGGAGATTTTTTGAACCAAAAGGAAACTTGAGGACCAAGGATGCTCACCATAAACCCTAGAAGACAAGACGAAAAATTGTTTCAACCGTCGCAAGGTCTAGAAGCCACGAGATTCAATCTAGAGCCAGTTCCGAAGGGGAACACGGTCCCGAAGGGGTTCGTCATCCTCGTTGGTGCTCCTCCGATGATGCGTGAGTAGTTCATATCAAACCTATGGGTCCGTAGCCAGTAGCTAGATGGCTCTCTCTCTCGTTTCGCTTCTCAACATAATGGTCTCTTGGAGATCTATTTGATGTAACTCTATTTTTTGCGTTGTGTTTGTTGGGATCCGATGAACTGTCAATTTATGATCTGATCTATGATATTATATCCATTATTGACTATTATAGCCTCATATTTCTTTTTCGATATTTGGGTTTTGTTTCACCAACTTGATCTTTTTATCTTGCAATAGGAAGAGGTACTTTGTGATGGGTTCGATCTTGCGGTGCTCAATCTCAGTGGGAGAAAGAGACATGACATGCATGTATCGTTGCTATGAAGGATAAAACTATGGGTTCTATTCCTAAACGAATAGATCTTGTCTACATAATTTCATCATTCTTAAAGCATACCCTTTCTCCATGAACTTAATGCAGTAGATGCATGCTGGATAGCGGTAGATGTGTGGAGTAATAGTAGTAGTTGTAGGCAGGAGTCGGTCTACTTGTCTTGGACGTGATGTCGATATACATCATCATTGTCCTCGATATCATCATAATTATTCACTCTTCTACAAATTGCCCAAAAGTAATTTGTCTACTCACCATTTGCTATTTTCTTGAGAGAAGCCACTAGTGAAACCTACAGCCCCCGGGTCTATTTTACATCATCTATTTGTGAGATCTATTTTGCTATTCGTGTTTCCATTTTATTTTCTATTTTGTTTTGAGATCTATATTATCAAAAACCCAAAAGTACACTCCTTCATTTTGTTCACCATTACTTTATTTGCATCTATCAACCTATCCTTTTATCGTTATATTTTACCCACAAGGGATTGCCAATCCCTACACGCGTTCTGTTGCGAGGATTTGTTATTTGTGTGCAGGTACCACTTACATAGTCTTGTGGATCTTCGTACTGGATTGATACCTTGGTTTCTTAGTTGAGGGAATATATATCGTCGCTGTGCTAAATCACCCTTTAAGCTTGCAGGGAAACCAACACAATCAACGAGGAGTCAAGATTTCTGGCACCATTGTCGGGAAACATCAAGTCAAGATCTATCACGTTCACACACATAAACTCTCATCTCCTTGCAATTACATTATTTGCCATTTACTCCTCGTTTTCCTCCCCCCACTTCAAAAAAAGGCCTTTTTATTTTCCTTCCTCCCTTTTGCCTTTTTCTCGTCATATCTTTCGCTCCTTGTCGTCATCATGAGTGACATTGGTATGGCAGAAATGGATGATGGCAGGACTCCTAAAATTGTACGTTTTGGCAATCTGGATACTAAAACTTTTGTTTTGGAACAAGGGAATGTTATGGTAAAAGAAGCTATCCAAGAATTCTCTAATTCTATTGGAACTTTGACTTGTGATAATACTTCTATACTAGAAGAACCAAAACTTATGCGGAAGCTATGTCGGCACTAGTTCTAAAACTTTAGAATAGATTTATCCATACTCATCCTACTTTGCAAAGATTGCTTTATGAACTACCTATTATAAAATATCCTAAAGCTAAGAAGATAGTCACCTTTGTTATTATGAATGAATTTGATCATACATTGTGGGAAGCTTGGGAAATCTTTGATTTTTCTGGTATTAACGATGAAAAGACTGTCACACCCTGATTTTACTACCACATTCTGTGTAATGCAAAAATCCGAGCTTGTTAAAACTTTTTCAAAACTAATGATGTGAGTGCCATGATTGTAATTGTATGCTTGTATGTGTGATCATGTGATGATAAAAACCCCATTTCACAATATTGAATTATTTCTAAAAAAAATCTTACTTGTTTCTGATCATGATAAAAACCCAACTTTGGGTTGCACTATACATGCCTTTGGTGGCAACTAGTGTTTCTACCCAAAGTTGGTGATCTAATTTTAACATATATTTATATTCCAAAACCACAAAAATAATTAATTTTATAATTGTTTTCCTAATTAAATTGCATGTCCATTTGTGAGGCCAGAATTGGTATTCCTACATGGAAAAATATGTTTCTGCCTTAGAAAAATCTGATTAAATTTGGACATGATCAGAGGGACATATGTTTTCCATACATAAGATTTTTAACCCTATTTTATATTATTATTATTTGAATAAAACCCTGGAAACCATTTTTGTCTATTTTGACCTTTTGAGGAAATATTCTCAATAAAATCCTAGAAAATTCTAGTGGTATTCCTAAGCCATATTTGGTGTCCACATACAGTTTCACCTTGATCCAAGGTGATTAAGGACCTCAAATAACCCTAAAACCCCTTCTGTCCACATTGAAGTTAGAGCAACTCTACATAGAAAAGTTTGTCCAATGATGCTGAAACTTTGCAGGAGTGCCTAACACCTCAAATGAGGGTTCGACACCAAAAATGAGATTTGTGGGACTTAGTTTTCCCACACTCTCTTTGGAAGGGACGGATCTCGTCATATAGTGGTGTTTTCAAGTTTGCAAAGCCAAACTTGTCCAATGGGGCTCAAACTTGGTGAAACCCCATGTTTTAGCACCAAACCCAAACCTGTTAAGTTGCAGCACCAGTGGTGGGCTGCAACCCCCTCAAACCACTTTCAAGCACCTTCTGTCAGATGGGAAAAGGCCCTCTTAGCCACAGCTATACTCAACCCCTTTACTCCAAACTCATAGATTAGGTCGCCAGTATCTATACCTAACCCGGTCAACTGGCCCCTCACTGCTTCAAAGTGGAAATGCCAAAAACCCCAATTTGAGCTTCAGTTCAAGGCTGATAGCACCAGTATTTCTTGTCTCCCTTGACCAGCTGAAGCTCCCACGAGACTCAAACGGCTAGCCATAGTCCCAGCTAGTGCCTGGACATGCTAGACACGTACAAAGTGCCTCAGAGCGCACCAGCATGCCGTGGCATGCCAAAACTGCGCTCTGGGCGTGCTACAGGAAGCCACCGAGGTGGGGGCGACGCTCTCGGCCAGTTCCAGCCTCCCCCGAGGTGTCCAACCTATTCCCCGACAACCCCTCCACATCGAGCAACCATTAGGGCCCCTCCCCTCCCGCGCTAGAGCTCGTGCAACGCGTGACCGCGCGCACCAGAACCGGCCAAGGTTGCGCGGCCACTGATGCTCGACTCCTCCCTCGCTCCCTCTGTAGCAGATGGTTCTGGCAGTCCAAAACCATGTCCTGAGACCGTGGTTTCGTCCCCAGCCCCTCTCTGGACCCCCATGCGCCACGGTGAGTCACTGGTGCTTCCGAATCGGCTCACCGTCGCGGGCCTACTTATAGCCCCCCTCACTCCAGCACCCCTCAGACAGCTCCACCACGACCACTAGCACCTCCCTAGCCACCCAGCAAGCTAGCAGAGCCCTAGTGCTCGAGATTGACCGAGGACCCTCCGCCTCGGAGCTCTGGTCGATCTCCGGCTACACGTCGGCTCCTGCGTTCGTCGACCCAATAAACTGATCCCCTCAACCTGAGGAAGCTTTCCCCCAACTTTTCCGAGCATTTCCGTGCCCCTAGCCACCTCCTCGACCACCTCCCGAAACTCCTCCCCCACGGCCTTCTCGTCGCCGGCGAAACCCTGCCTCTCTGTCGTTGTTCGGACCACCAACAGGTAGGCGGCGTCATGCTGAATCCATTCTTGTCCTTGTTGGGGCTTGAGAACGTCGACAGCCTCGCCGGCGTGCTCCTCCTCCTCTCTGGCCAGAGGTAGGAGACGACCCCGACAGGTGTGCCCCACCTATCGGTGGCCTAGCCTCCTCCCCCGTGCTGCACGCAGACACTGACCGCAGGGCCCCGCAAGTCAGGTTCAAACGTGACAGCGCGCGCGCGTGGGCAGGCTGTCGGCTTGCCATGGGCGAGCCCAGTTCCAAGCCGAGCCAGGCTAGGGACTTGGCCCGTTTTTCTTTATTTAAAAAAACTGATTTCAAAGATTTTTATAAAAATATTTACCCGGTGTAAAAATATAATTTTTCACTATTATTCTTCTAAAATATGTAGTATTTAATGAGATGATTGGATGGATTTTTCAAACAACTATTCTATTTGCAATATTAAAAAGGACTAAATTGGAATAGTTTTGCTTCTGTTTGCTTAATATTAAAAATGTTCCTTCATGAAAAATTGAGGCAAATATTTTTTTTAAAGATAACTTAGATTTATCAGTAATAAAGAACATTTTTAAAATATCTTTGTGATCTGTTTCTGTGTGAGCTATTTCTTATTTATTCTTTTATCGACGATAAAAAAACCCGTGTGACGAGGGAATCAGAGCGGAAGACCTCGAAGACCCCGGATACCTAGCTGACCAAGGTAAGCAACCCTTTGACCATGACTGAGCATATGTTATATTGCATGTTAAGATAGCAAGTATTTCCATTGCATATGATCATAAGTGCCGGTAAATCACTACGGTGATGTTACCAATGGCTCCTCCGAGCACATCCATTGAGCTTGATCCTACCCCTTTTGAGGATCATGCTAGTATCATGTTAACAAGTAATACTAGAATAGTAGCATGGGTATGTTGATGGCATAAATCAAGAGTTTATGAAAACACCGTCGGGTGCCACTAATGCCCGAGGGTGATGATGAGTTAGTTGGCTACTTTTGGTGAAGTGGTGCACCTGGTATTTGTGTGAGTATAGTTTCGGAAATGGGAATAGATTTATGATGTGTCAACTGTCCCAACCCTACCAGTACGACCACGTTACCCGTTATGGGATGGGGCTATGTTAATTACTCTGGTCGGTGCTAACAAAGAGCCACATTACAAGTGGCGGGAGTGATGTGTGGTCACTCTTGTGATGGGGTTGTGCCAGGTAGGACGACTATGCCATTTTTATGAGTTTCATGCACACCGTTGGTCCCCGCATGGTTGTTACTGTCCAGAGTCGGTGTTTGTAAGACGTACAACATGTGGGCTGAGTACCAATCGAGTGGACCTCTTTGTCTAGTATCGTCAGGGGAAAGGCATTGATCGGGTACTTACCTCGGGTATGTTATATACCACGAGTCGTGAATGACACGGAAGTTTACCAGATCTTGTGGGTCCAGCGTACTACCTCTGCAGAGTGTAAAAGTATTCGAATAGCCGTGTCCACGGTCCATGACAGTTGGGTAATCCTCCTTAAACTACATCCAGTTGTTTCCGCATAAACCAAGTGTGTGTGAGTTGTGCTGAAAAAGGAGTTGTTATGAGATTAATGATATGACCAAGTTTGGTGACTTGGCATATAGGGTGAGCCAAGATGGTTCAGCCCTCGATATATATATTGGTATCTAAAACTTGTTCTTCAAAAGTAATTCTTTAATTTGATGCATATTCATGATCATTCCACCAAGATGAATTCCGCTAAACATGCAAGTTATTGTTATCCTTCACTTTCATTGTTCATGTCATGGGCTGTTTGCGAGTACATTCAAAGTACTCATTGGCTTGCCACAGGTTATGTTATTGACCAGACAGGGAGGGACCAGAGTTTGGAGATGAGTACGTCTTCGGAGACGCCCCTACGAACTAGGACGCTTCAGAGTCAGAATGCCTGTCGGTGTAGGTTTGATGGCACGGGTACCCGCTTAGCACCTATGCTATCCGCCATTAGATGTATAATTATAATTTGGCGTTAGGCCCTGTTTGTGAACTTGACCATTCGGTCATGTGATGTAATAATTCGTACTTGGATGTAAGACTCTTTTATTCGGTATATGTGTTCGGTGAGCATTGATCTCTGGGGATCACTGAGCACGGCGATCTCAACTTGTAAGTCGGGGTCCCCACAAAGACGGTAATAAATGAGATCCTCTATAATGGTGATTATGTTTTGAGGCATTTTCTTCTTAAGAATCGATTCTGTGATGATAATCTTAAAAAGGAAATTCCCGTTTAAGATGTTATCGAACAAGGTTTCAACAATGTTTCTCGACAATATTCTTATATTGGTTGCCGATAATCAAAGGGAATATGCAGATGGGCAACTTGATAATGGTAAAATTTCTATGGATATTCAAGTTATTTTTGAAAAATCTCCTCGCAAGAATGCATCTACAGAAACTAAAGACAACAATACTTGAATCTATGATTTATGCCTAGCTAGGGGCGTAAAATGATAGCTCTTGTTGGGAGGTAAACCAATTAATATTTTTTTTAACTTTTGCTTTATGTTCTTGAGTGTTTGCACAATTATTCTGTTGTTATCATTGTGTTTTTATGTTTCATTTAGTGTTTCTGCAAGGCAAAGCCTTTAAGATCATGTTGTGTGATACCTTTAATCTTGTTGGAAAACACAAACTTTTGCATCGAGTAGCTGAAATCCTAAAAATCACAGAAGCAACAGGAGTGTATGGAGTTCTTAAACAATATTTATATACAAATTCCCTACGATTTCCTAATTTTTCAGAATTTTTGCAGTTACAAAAGTATGAGTAAAATTTGAGTATTTACAGAGTGTTATGTCTTTAAAATATTATGTTTTCTTTGTGTTGTGTGCTTATTTTGACGATTATATGGTTTGTATCGGGGTATAAGAAATGGTAAAGTTAGAATACAGTAGGTATAATGCAAAAAGAAAATTGGAATAGCTTTTCAATAGAACCTAAAGTAAAGTTTGGTTTTCTTATACTAATGGATCTCACAAAGGTTTTGTTGAGTTTTGTGTGATTGAAGTTTTCATGTTTTGGGTAAGATCACGATGGATGATGGAATAAGGAGTGATAAAAGCCTAGTCTTGGGGATGCCCCAAGCCACCCCAAGGTAATATCCAAAGAGTACGAAGCAACTAAGCTTGGGGATGCCCCGGAAGGCATCCCCTCTCTCTTCTAACAACCATTGGTTATTTTAGTTGGAGCTATTTTTTTATTGGCCACATATCATGAGTTTTGCATGGAGCATATTGTATTATATGAGTCTTTGCTTGGTTTTCTGGTTAGTTTGTCGTAATTAGCCTTGCTCGACACACCTAATTGAGAGATCCTGATTATGCTATAGTTTGTTAGAATCGCTCTTTATGCTTCACTTAATTTTTTTAGAGCCATGGAATTGCTCTAGTGCTTCACTTATATCTTTTTGAGCATGGTGGTGTTGTTATTTTGACGAAATTGTCTCTCGTGCTTCCCTTTGATTATTTTGGGAGTTAGTAATTTTTTTGACGAAATCCTCTCTTGCTTCACTTATATTATTTTTAGAGTTAAATATTTTAAAGAAACTCGTACTCTCATTCTTCACTTGTATTTGTATGAGAGCTTGTTATTTGAAATGGAAATTTGCTTTAAATGAAATTAGTCCCAACATGATAGAAATCTAGGGGACATATAATAAAAACTTTCATGAAGACCATTGGATTTTAAACTTGATTCTTTGCAATAGTTTTGCGATATGAAGATAGTGATATGTGAGTTATGTTGATGAGTAATTATGTTGTAGTAAGAATATTGGTCTTAAGGTTTGTGATTCCGTAGGCATTCACATGAAGTCAATAATTATGCTATTAACTTACATCCTACTTGTGTTGCATTATGATGGTTTTCGTTCCTTGGTTGGGAACTTCTCAATCTATTTGCTAGCCTTCACTTGTACTAAGAGGGAATACTGCTTGTGTATCCAAATTCTAAACAAAAAGTTGTGCCAAATGAGTCCACCATACCTACCTATATGCGGTATTTCAACGTCGTTCTGAGTAAATTTGCAAGTGCCCACACTAATGATCAAAATAAATTTCTATTTTGTATGCTAGTACCACTCATGAAGAGGCAAGGGGTGGCAGGAATCTTCCATGTTAAATAGGTTATTGTGAATATGAGTGTTTATTCACTTGTCATGGCACGAGAGTATGGTGTTAATAGGGATGCCCAATCCTGAAATGCAAAGAAAAATTATATTATGTTGTCAAATAATAAATTCCTTGGAAAGTGTTGGTATGGATGTTACCCGTGGATGCGGCTAGCCGTGGAGTGTGAAAGAATGGTGGAAAAAGGAATAAAATTTATTTTAATTTTGGGAACCGCCTACAATTTGTTTAGCATGGAATATATTAGGAACTCTTAGTCGTTTTTCATTGATAGGAATATCATACCACCCAAAATATTTTATCTCTAACTTTTTTCACTTTGACCTCTGACATCGGAAAAAATCTCTAGTTCCTTCTTCGAAGGGCCTATTTATGTACTTTATGCAGTCTTTTATTTTGAATTTGATCCTTCATCTTCTATTATAAGCACCAACTCAGGAACACTATTATTATACTTGAGCATTGGATGTAGTTAATATTTGGGTGTGTTGCATGAATGGATCAATGATGGAGCATGATGGGCTAGGGATAGCATTATTTAGCATTGATATTTTGAAACACTTGATTGCTTGTTGATATGCTTGGGATTGAAGTTTTCATGTCAAATTATAGACTATTGCTTTGAATCATCTACAAGTCCATATGTCCATGCTAAAAAGAAAAGAATATGATGAACATGTTAGGCAGAATTCCACATCAAAAGTTATCTTTTTATCATTTACCTACTCGAGGATGAGCAGGAATTAAGCTTGGGGATGCTCATACGTCTCCAACGTATCTACAATTTTTGATTGTTCCATGTTGTTATATTATAATTCCCGAATTTTTGTAATCATTTTATAGCAACTTTATATCATTTTTGGGACTAACCTATTGACATAGTGCCCAGTGCCAGTTGTCGTTTTTTGCTTGTTTTTTCCTTCACAGAAAATCAATATGAGATGAAGTCCAAATGCCACAAAACGTTTTTTTAGATTTTTTGGACGAGAATGAAACTTGAGAACCAAGGATGCTCACCACGGTAGGCCCAGTCGGCCCACTAGGCACGAGGGCGCGCCCTGGGCCACTAGCACCTTGGTGGGTAGTGGGTGCCTCAAGTACCTCCTCCACCGCCTCTGTGCTCTATAAATACCCCAATATTCCACAAACCCTAGAGGAGAAGACAAAATTTCGTTTCACCCGCCGCAAGTTGGAGAAGCCACGAGATCCAATCTAGAGCTTGTTCCGGAGGGGAACACGGTCACGGAGGGGTTCATCATCCTCGTTAGTGCTCCTCCCGTGATGTGTGAGTAGTTCATATCATACCAACGGGTCTGTAGGCAGTAGCTAGATGGCTTCCTCTCTCATTTTTCTTCTCAATACAGTGGCGTCTTGGAGATCTATTTGATGTAACTCTATCTTTTGCGGTGTGTTTGTTGGGATTCGATGAATTGTGAGTTTATGATCAGATCTATGAAATAATATTCATTCTTGATTGTTATAGCACCGTATTTCTACTCCGGTATTTGGGTTTTGTTTGGCCAACTTGATATTTTTATCTTGCAATGGGAAGAGGTGCTTTGTGACGGGTTCGATCTTGCGGTGATCAATCTCAGTGACAGAAAGAGACATGACACACATGTATCGTTGCTATAAAGGATAAAATGATGGGGTCTATTCATACATGAATAAATCTTGTCTACATCATGTCATTGTTTTAAAGCATTACTCCATCTCTCCATGAACTTAATACACTACATACATGCTCGATAGCGGTCGATATGTGGAGTAATAGTAGTAGATGCACGCAGGAGTCGGTCTACTTGTCTAGGACGTCATGCCTATATACATGATCATTGTATTGGATATCGTCATAATTATTCGCTCTTCTATCAATTTCCCAACAGTAATTCGTCTACCCACCGTTTGCTATTTTGTTGGCACAAGCCACAAGTGAAACCTATGACCCCCGGGTGTATTTTACACCATCTATTTGCAAGATCTATTTTTCTATTCTCGCTTCCATTTTATTTGCTCTTTTATTTTTAGATCTATATTATCAAAAACCCAAAAAATACCTAGCTGCATTTTATTTACCATTACTTTATTTGCATCTATCAATCTATTCTTTTATAGTTTTATTTTACCAACAAGGGATTGACAACCCCTAGAGCCTTTGGGTTGCGAGGATTTGTTATTTCTATGTAGGTATAACTTACATAGTCTTGTGGATCTTCCTACTAGATCGATACCTTGATTTCATAACTGGGGTAAATACTTGTCATCGCTGTGCAACATCACCCTTTAAGATTGGAGGCAAACAATCACAATCAGTGGGGAGTCAGTATGTAGGGTTAGGTATCATACGTCTCCTTTCTATCTGCTTTTGCTAATGCTTTTGCTCTTTTTTTGGACTCTAATTTGCATGATCTGAATGAAACTAACCCGGACTAACGCTGTTTTCAGTAGAACCACCATGGTGTTGTTTTGTGCAGAAATAAAAGTTCTCGGAATTGGGCGAAACTTTCTCGAGATTTTTTATGAAGTAAAAGAAAAATACTGGAACCAAGACCCACTGGAGGGGGGCTGAGGTGCCCACTAGGCACCATGGCAAGCCAACCCCTAGCGCGGCCTCGTGTAGTGGGGCCCACGAGGCTCGCTGACCCTAACTCCAGCACTATAAAAACATATTTTTGGACAAAAAATAATATAGGGAATTTCATTGAGTTTCATGATATGGATCCGCCGCCGCCTCCTTTTCTTCATCGGGAGGCCAATCTGGAGTATGTTTGGGGCTCCGAAGAGGGGAATCTTTGGTCTTCATCATCATCAACGATCCTTCATCGCCTGTTCCATGATGCTCTCCACCGGGAGTGAGTAATTCCTTCATAGGCTCGTTGATCGGTGATGAGCTGGATGAGATTCAATTTGTAATCGTGTTAGTTTTTTAGGGCGTGATCCCTAGTATCCACTATGTTGGGAGATTGATGTTGCTATGACTTTGCCATGCTTAATTCTTGTTACTAGGGCCCGAGTGCCATAATTTCAGATCTGAACCGTTTATGTTTTCACCATAGTATGAGGAGTTCATGTATTCAATATGTGTTAATGCTTTGTTCCGGTTCTCTCTTAAAAGGAGGACTTGATATCCCTAATCTCCTTATAGACCCCACTGCCATAGGAGGGTAGGACAAAAGATGTCATGCAAGTTCATTTCCTTAAGCACGTATGATTATTTACAGAATACATGCCTACAGTATGTCGATGAACAAGAGCTAGTTCTGTGTTGCCCTATGTTATGACTAATACATGATGAATATCATCCAGTAATATCACCGATCCAGTGCCAATGAGTTTTCCACTTATTGTGCTTGCTAAGTTACTACTGTTGCTACTGCTGTTATAACTCCTACAAAACTGCTATCACTATTACCGTTATTGCTACTACTATTACTACTACTATCAAAACTATCATATTATTGTGCTACTAAACATTGTGCTGCATATAACAAATCTCCAAATGTGTTTGAATTGACAACTCAGATGCTAATACCTGCAAATATTCTTTGGCTCCCCTTGTGTCGACTCTATAAATTTGGGTTGAATACTCTACCCTCGAAAACTATTGCGATCCCATATACTTGTGGTTTATCAAGAACGTTTTCTAGCGTTGTTGCCGGGGAGCATAGCTATATTTCTTGATTCACTTGGGATATCTATTTATTGATCACTACCAAGATCGTTCCCTCTAAGACGAGGCGAGGTAAGGAATTTCCATCTAGCTATGCACTTGATTCGCCTTCTCTTTTGAATAGACTTGCGACACCACCACCACATGTTATCAATCCTAATATGTCGCAGGTTATTAATGATGCTACCTCTGCTATGAATGATGCTAATGATGATGCTAGTACCTTTCTTGATGATATTGTGCCACTAGGTGAATATCTTGATGAACAACTTGCTAGAGCTAAAGAAATTGAGCATGCTGAAACTGATGAAATCCTTGGAACTGAGAATATTGAAACACCTTTTAGACATGACTGGAGTACATGAAGGTTATGTTATGAATGAAGAAATAGCTAGAGAATTTCTTGCTTGTGAGGATAGAGAAGATCTTAAGAAACTACTATCCAAGTTGAAAGATATATCCTTGAATGCTAGAATGAAATATGATCATAAGTTTTCTACTTCGCCTATCTTTATTACTGACAAGGATTACGAATTCTCTATCTACCTAGAGATAATTACTTTGGTTGAATCTAATCCTTTTCATGTCTATGAAAATATAATTGTTGTGGCACACCTCACTAAGTTAAATGATATAGCCACCCTATTTACTCATGATGAGAAAATTTGCTACTACTATATTCTCAAATTATTTCCGTTCTCATAAAAGGGTGGTGCTAAGATTTGGTACAATACTATTGCTCCTGGTTGTGTGCGTAGTCCCTAGATCTGATTTATTACTTCTCTAAAAAATATTTTCGTGCTCATAAGAAACATGCTGCCTTACAGGAAATATTTAACTTTGTGCAAATCGAAGAAGAGAGTTTCCCACAAGCTTGGGGGAGGCTTCTCCAATTACTTAATGCTTTGCTTGATCATCCTCTAAAGAAGAATCAACACTTGATATATTTTATAATATACTAACTGATGCTTCTAGGGACCACCTAGATAGTTGTGTTGGTTGTGTTTTAAGGGAACGAACTATCGAACAAGTTGAGGAATTATTGACTAATATATTGAAGAATTATGATGAATGGACACTTCCTAAACCGCCACCTAAACCCACTCCAAAGAATATTGGTATCTTATTCCTTAGTCCTAAAACTATGCAACAGGCAAAGAAATGTATGAAGGAAAAAGCATTAAAGTTGAAGATGTTAAGAATTTACCACCCATCAAAGAAATACATGGTCTCAAAACACCACTATAGGTGGTGGAGGTAAATTCTATTTTAAAGTCTGATTAAGGTGACATCCCTTACAATAAACATTCTAGCCAATGCTTATATGAGTATGATAATTATATTATAAAGCTAGGTCATTTTAACTCCTATGTTATGAAACAATTGAAAAAAACTCTGATATGATTGCTCATTTAAGTGACTTGTTATTTGGAATCACCAATGATGTAAGAGGTGTGGGAAAGCATGCTTTTATGGTTCAAACAAACTAGAACAAGTTTCTAAATCTCAAAGTGAGTTACTTCATGAAATAAAGAATAATATGAATGATTATGTTGTTAGAGTAATGACTAGAGGAGGAACAATGACTCAAGATCCTCTATATCGAGAAGGTCATCCTAAAAGAACTAAACAGGATTCACAAAAGAAATAATATTGATGCACTTAGTTCTTCTTGGAAGAAAAATAAAATGAAAAACGATAGGACATTACATACTTCTAGTGAACCTTAAGTAGAATAATATTCTGATAATTCTAATGATATCTCTTTATGTGATGCTGAAACTCAATCTGGTAGTGAGCGTTCACCTAGTGATAATGAAAATGATAATGATGATGCTCATGTAGATGGTCAACCTGACAATGATAAAGAACCAGATAATGATATTGAGATTGAACCTGCTATTGATATTGTTATCCCACAACCTAAGAATAAACATTATGATAAAAGTTATTTTGTTGCTAGGAATCATGGCAAATAAAGAGAGCCATGGGTTAAAAAACCCATGCCTTATCCACCCAAACCAACTAAGAAAAAAGATGATGAAGAATTTTAACACTTTGCTGAAATGCTTAGGCTAGACTTTTTGTGTATTCGTTTACTGGATCTTTTAAAGATGGTCCCTTATGCTAAGTATATGAAAGACATCATCACTAATAAAAGAAAAGTACCTAAAGCTGAAATATCCACCATGCTTGCTAATTACTCTTTTAAGGATGGAGTACCTAAATAACTAATAAATCCAGGCATACCAATTATACCATGCTCCATCAAAAGAAACTATGTGAAACTGCTTTATCGGATATAGGAGTTGGTGTTAGTGTTATGCCTTTCTCTTTATATAAAAGACTTGACTTCAATAAACTCACACCTACTAAAATTTCATTGCAAATGGCTAACAAATCAACTGCTATACTAACCGGTATTTGTTTGGATGTGGCCGTTGTTGTTGCAAATGTTACTATCTTGACAAACTTTGTTATACTTGATATGCCCAAGGATGACAACATGCCGATTATCCCTGGTAAACCTTTCATAAATACCGCAGGGGCTGTTATTAATTGCAACAAACCAAAAGTCACTTTTCATGTCAATGGTAAAGAACATACGGTATGTTTTCCGAGGAAACAACTCCAAGTGAATGGTGTTAATGTTATTGAAATATCTCCTAGTATCACCAATGGAACTTCTCAACTACCTCTACCTGCTGACAAAAATAAATATGAGATACTTATTCTTGGGGATATGCACATCCATGTTGAGGTAACTTAGTGTTTTGCGAAAATTCATCTGGTTGATGCTAATTGGAAGTGGTTGTTAATAAGACTTGATCAACCATGTTAATGAATCATTTTCAAGAGGTATGGGGTCGATGAATTCAGTTGACGCAACTTTCTATACCAACTTTGGTTTTCCTGTTATTTTTAGTTAAATACGATAAATACCATGTTTATCCTGTTTTCTGAATTATCCAGGCAGTAAAAAAAGTGGCCAAAAATAATAGTTCTCCAAATGACCTAAAATTTTCACACGATTGTTTTCTGAATATTTGAGAATATCTAACAACCAAACCATCACAAGGGGGTATCCCAGGTGTCCACTGGGCACTAGGGCGTGCTAACCCCACCTGGCCCGCCCTGGTGTGAAGTGGGCCCCTCGTTCCCCCTCACTTATCCCTTTAGTTTGCTGAGTCACTTACCTCCAATAAAAATCTATGTATCTCTCTCTCATGTTCTTGCTCTCAAACCCGTGGATTTCGATCTCTTTGCTTGAAACTTCGTTTATAAAACTGTTTAGGGGGATTGCTTGTTGGTATGTAACTCCCCCACTCCTCCAATTAGTTTTTGCTTTCCTGGATTATCTTAGAAGTAATAAGCTACTCTAGGTGCTAATGTAGATGATCTTGCATGTTGAATTATTCAAGTTTCAATTAGTTTGAATGCTTGTTTTAGGCTCTAGGCATCCTTATGAGTAGTTGCTATGATTCTTGTGAAGTCTTGTTAACTTTCAGTTGTGATACAAAATTTTCAGAAATTTGTACGTAAGAATAATGATCTGGTTCAAGAGGAGCTCTTTGAGGAGGAAGTCCTCGGAGGCATCATCGAGTGAGACTTCGATACGACGGTCTTATGCTAAGCCAAGTGAAAGCTCGATGCAAGAAGCCCGCACCAAATCGTGCCTTTGGCCAAGTGATGAATTCATGTTGGGAGCAAGATTTCAGGAAGAGTTTGAACAATACAATCATAACACTGAGCTCGCACCCTTCATCGCAGATAAGTGCGAGCAACATTATCATCTTACAGACACTTGCACTAAGGGGTTTAAATTTTAGCCTCGAGAATTTATAGTCTCTTTTCACCTTTATGATAATGCCTTCACCATGTATCTAGATGATTTCTCTTATGCATGTACAATTCCATGTTGGGGTTTGCTCAACGACAAAATATGAACATGAGGCATTTTTAACTGGACTTTGCTTTGTTGAAGATAGGGGAGTAACTCAAGGTAGGATAAATAGCATGCATTTTCCATCAATTCGTTACGTGGTGCTCTTTAATGGAAAATGTACACTGGGCAAGCAGGATTGTAGTACCTTATGTGCCCAAGACTTGAGTCTCCTACACAGTGCGTTAACTGGGATTAAATGCTATAATCTTGGAGCAATTGTGGCTCGCAGGTTGCAAGGCAACTCTGATAGTGGCCATTTTTATGGTTGGATTTATGCCTCCCGTTTAGGTAAGAAGTGTAGTGTGTCACAGCGGGCAAGTGACCCTATTCTTCCTACTCAGTACCTAGATTTTGCGGCCATGAATCGCCACAATTTCTTATAGGCCACAACTACAGATTGTAATTACACACTAATGTTTAATAAGAAATATAGTGTGCCTGTTATTTTGCATGTACCTTCCCTCTTTGATTATTAGGGAAAAGGAAGATATTTCGTCTATGAGAGGGAGGCGCATGAGTATAACGGACCAATGGACGCCTCCTGTCAGGTCGTGGAGGCTGCACCAAGGGCTTCCATGAGTTACCATAATGACTATTATCCAGACCACTACGTGTGGTTATTTCCAAGCTAGGCCAAAAGCCTAAGTTTGGAGGACTATGTGTTTCCACCGACTTTACGTTCATGCTCACATACTATAGCTGTAGGTGTTCACACTCTTGCATTGTATTATCCATGTTAGATTTATTTTCTTACTTTCTTCTTGTGTGTTTGAAAAACTTGTAGAAAACCCAAAAAGATTTCTCTTTTCTTCTTTTACTTGTTGGGAGCTTTCCCGTGTAAATAGTTTTTCTCGTTTTACTTTTTCCCTTCTTTAGTTTATCTTTATCTAGAAAAACTAAAAACTACAAAAATATTTTAGTGTGCTTCTCTGAATTTATTTTCCCTTTATTGAGTTCTACCCAAGGGGAAGACCTCAATGAAAATGTTGAGTGGCTCTCATAAGTATTGTTATTGATCTAATAAAGAGCCCATACTACCTTGTCTTTTCCTTTTGAATAAAGTGTTGTACATTCCACCTTAGTCCACGACACTTGCACTATTATTATTTTCATATCGTTTGGTCATGCAAGTGAAAGGCAATAATGATGACAGATGATGAAGTGACTGTAGCAGAGAGAAGCGGGTATGAACTCAACTTGTTTTTGTTTTTGTAAATATGTTTAGACCAGTATCCATGATTTAGCGTGTTACGACCACGCATGTTTGTGTGAAAATTACAGATTATAGTTGTTCTTGCCATGCTTAAGTAGATATGAGTGGATAATGATTTATCTTCGATGTCAACATGCATTAAAATGGTTGTGATGCAGTATGATGATCTGGTACCCTCCTCTAAATGTTTGAGTGGCTTGACTTGGAGCATGTTCACGCATGTAGTTTAATCAAAACCAACATACCCTCCATGATATTTATGTTCATGGTCTTTATATCCTACTCATGCTAGTATGCAATGATAATTATTCATAAGCATGTTCATGACCGTATTCGCTCTCTAGCTGGTCGCTTCCCAACCTATTTGCTAGCCTTCACCTGTACTAAGCGGGAATACTGCTTGTGCATCAAAATGCATGAAACAAAGTTATTCCAGAAGAGTCCACTATATCTACCTATATGCGGTATTACCATGTCGTTCCAAGTGAATTTGCATGGGCCACCTCTAATATTTCAAATGAGCTTCTGTTTTGTGTGCCTGCCCCACTCATGGAGCAACATGCGGTGGTCACTATCTTCCATGCTAAGAGTGTTATTCTCATGATGAGTGTTTATTCACTCGTCCTTGCATGGAAGAGCTGGTAAAAAGGACTCCCAATCACGAAATCATAAATTGCAAATAAGTAATCAAAACTCCCCTGGATTGTTGTTGGTATGGATGGCACCCGTGGATTCAGCTAGCCGTGGAATGTGTTTGTTGGTGGAGGGGGAGTAAAACTTCAGTTTTACTGCTTGAGAACCACCAATAATTTGTTTAGCACAGAAGATATCGATAACTTTTGGTCGTGACATTGACTGGAAGGGTGTACCTCCCAAAATAATTTATTCTGATTTTCGTTGTGACGTCTAGCACCACTGCAAATCCCTACTTCCCTCTGTGAAGGGACCTTCTATTTACTTTCATGTAATTTTATTTTTACTTTGAGTTATCACCTTCTCAAATAAGTACCAGACCTGAGAGCACTGTTGTCATCCTCGTGCTTTGTGTCTAGTTGAACATTGTGTCGGTGCACTTAAGACAGGGGTCTCCTGGGCCCCAAACTTGTGGACGGGCACCGGCAACCCATTTGACGGCAAGGCACTACAAAGGCTAGCGGGAAGATTAACCCCCAAGCTCACCAAGGACACACCCCTCCAAGGGTGTGAGGAACAAGTCTAAGCTACAAGCCCCGGCAAGCCCCTCTAGCCGGGAAGACGTCCAAGGCTCCAGCAGGCCCTTCTTGCCGGGAAGACATGCAAGGCCCCGACAAGTCCTCCTTTCCAGGAAGACACACAAGGCCCCTGCTAGCCTCCCTTGCCGGGAATTCAGACTAGGCCACTCGCCAAGGCACCAGCCCAGCAAGACCCTTTCGCCCGACAGATGTTCCCTCTTGCCACAATGCCACGGACTACCACAGCGCCAGCGCATCCCTCATGCGCTAGCACAATATCTAGGTGTTGAAACACCTGGGTACGTGTCGATACCACCCTGGTGCAGGTCAGGATACTGACGAAGCATTTACTGCCCCTGACACCGCGGTAGATGGAGAACGGTGAACCATGTTCACTGTGCAGCTCGTGATCCCACTGTTGAGCACTGTTGGTGACCCCTTTGCCTATAAAAGGAGGCCCAAGGCTCAGTTCTAAGGGGGTTTTAGACACTTTGGGCATTGGCCAGTAGGCAATCACTACAGCAAGTGATCCTACAGCTACACCTAATACAACAAACATTGGTTTTACGTACTAAGCGGCCCGAACCTGGGTAGAAACATTCCCGGTGCTGATCGCTAGCTCTGATCTTGGTGCCACCCCTCTCCCTACCGAACGATCAAGGGATCCTTGGAGGTTCCCATAGTTGTCGTCCCCGACACATTGTTTGCAACATGACTGGATCTCCTCTACTATGAATTACAATGTCTAGTTGCTGCTTGAACTTTGGAGGTGCTCTGCATTTATGTTTTGTGGTCTCACAAAGGGCTAGCAAGATAACTCTATTGTCATAATATATCATGATTGTCTTGATGAAGTGTTGGTGTTTGAGTTATCTTATTATTGCTTGCTAGTTGATTATGCCATTGATATGAGGTAATACACTTTCTAAGGGTTATTGCCGATATGATTAGTCATGATTTATGCTGAAAACCCGGGTGCCCTCTAAGCATGTATATGTAAACAAGAACAAAAGAGTCCGTAATTAATTTTTCTTTTTCATTTTAAGTTTGTCAACTGACTCCTTGAGGGCAAGCAATGGGTTAAGCTTGGGGGAGTTGGAACGTCTCCATCGTATCTAATTTTCCTAACGTTTTTGCTCTTGTTTTGGATTCTAATTTGCATGATTTGAATGAAACTAACCCGGATTGATGCTTGTTCTATGTCGCCCTATGTTATGACTCATACATGATGAATATCATATAGCAATATCAGCGATCCATTGCCTACAAGTTTTCCACATATTGTGCTTGCTAAGTTACTACTGTTGCTACTGCTATTACACCTACTACAAAACTGCTATCATGGTTACCGTTAGTGTTGCTACTGTTACCATGCTATCAAAACTATCATATTACTGTGCTACTGATCATTGTGTTGCAGATACTAAATCTCCATGTGTGGTTGAATTGACAATTCAGCTGCTAATACCTGCAAATATTCTTTGGCTCCCCTGTTGTCGAATCTATAAATTTGGGTTGAATACTCTACCGTCAAAAAGTATTGCGATCCCATATACTTGTGGGTTATCAGGGTACATCAAGGAGCAAACATACCAAATCCATCATCGATACTTGGACTACATGCTACGGCTTAGGAGGTTTCCATCTTGGACATGGCGTCATCATATTCTTTTGTCCTCCACTGATGGTCATAGAGCGGCCCACCTGTCGAGCCCGCAGAGATAGGCCAGCAGCATGAGGACCCCTTAGTCCTGGACTCCCTCAATACCCCCCCAACTGACCTCCAATGTTGCAGTCTTGATCTAGCATCTTCACACGTGTGAAGTCTTTGCCTGGCGAGGTGATTTCCCCTCTTCTCCAATGTTCGGCTGACTCCAATTTGGCCCATGGCACATTCCCGTTTGTCAAAGCATCGCATGGGCCACAATATTGACTTTTCTCCTTTAAGGCTGATGACACCCCTTGATTCCTGTGCACTGATAGGAGATAGGCAGTTCCATTAACCTTTTACCAAAATGACCTTCACGGGTTAGGGAAAACAACCTAGTAAATAAGCCAGACATGCTTCAACCATCACATCTTGTTCCCCAATCATCGAGAAGAACATCAGAGAGCCTGGAGACATGACGAGCGTCCCAAGCTCCTCCTCGCACCCTCATGGCCCTCTCCGAGAAGACTGGGTGAGTTCTTCTATTTCTCGTCACCATCTACGCAATCTAGAGGTGCAAGGATATATTCCTCCCTTAGATCGACACCCCTCCCGCTCCGGATTAACTTCCGCACATGGTGCGACCTTCATGAAGAAATCCCTATTGGGGAACGTAGTAATTTCAAAATTTTCCTACGCTTCACAAGGATATATCTATGGAGAAACCTAAAATGAGCAAAGGAGTAAATCATCTTCATACCTTTGAAGATCACTAAGAGGAAGTGTTGCTAAAACGCGGTTTAGGGAGTCGTACTCGCAACGATTCAGATCGTGGTGGATTCCGATCTATGCGCCAAACAACGGCACCTCCGCGTTCAACATACGTGAAGCCCGGTGACGTCTCCAACGCCTTGATCCAGCAAGGAGGGAGGAGAGGTTGAGGGAGAGCTCCGGCAGCACGATGGCGTGGTGACCTGTGGAGATGCGTGGTACTCCGACAATGCTTCGCTAAGCACTACAGAGGACGAGGAGGAGGAGGAGTAGGGCTGCGCCGAGAGAAAGAGAGAGAGGTTGTGTCTCAAATCAGCCCCAAACCTTCCACTCTTTATAGGAGGAGAGGGAGGACGGTTCCCAACCTTAGGTTTTCCCACCCTAAGGGGTGCGGCAGCCCATCTAGGGCAAGGGGCGATGACCATGGGTGGAGGAGGTGCCCTAAGTTGGGCCTTGGGCCCAAAGCTGCCCCTCCATGCCTAGGGTTTTGCCCCTCTCCACCCCTTGTGCGCCTTGGGCCCTTAGTGGTGGCGCACCAACCCACCTAGGGGATGCTTCCCACCCACTTTTGGCCCATGTAGCACTTTGGGGCTGGTGGACTTTCCTGGTGGACCCTCCGGTGGTCCCGGTACATTACCGGTGTCACACGAAACACTTACGGTGATCAAATGCTCACTTCCTATATATGAATATTTACATCCGGACCATTCTTGAACTCCTCGTGAGGTCAGGGATCTCATCCGGGACTCTGAACAACCTTCGGTAACCACGTACACTATTCCCATATAACCCTAGCATCATCGAACCTTAAGTGTGTGGACCCTATGGGTTCGGGAACCATGCAGACATGACCGAGACACCTCTCCGGTCAATAACCAACAGCGGGGTTTGGATATCCATGTTGGTTCCCACATGTTCCACGATGATCTCATCGGATGAACCACGATGTCGGGGATTCGATCAATCCCGTATGCAATTCCCTTTGTCTACCGGTATGATACTTGCCCGAGATTTGATCGTCGGTATCCCTATACCTTGTTCTATCTCGTTACCGAAAAGTCTCTTTACTCACTCTGTAACACATCATCCCGTGGCTAACTCCGTAGTCACATTGAGCTTAGTATGGTGATGGATTAACGAGTGGGCCCAGAGATACCTCTCCCTCACACGGAGTGACAAATCCCAGTCTTGATTCGTACAACCCAACACACACTTTTGGAGATACCTGTAGTGCACCCTTATAATCACCCAGTTACGTTGTGACGTTTGATACACCCAAAGCACTCCTACCGTATCTGGGAGTTGCATAATCTCATGGTCAAAAGAAATGATACTTGACAGTAGAAAAGCTTTAGCAGGCGAACAACACGATCTAGTGCTATGCTTAGGATTGGTTCTTGTCCATCACATAATTCCCCAATGATGTGATCCCGTTATCAATGACATCCTATGTCCATGATCAGGAAACCATGATCATCTATTGATCAACGAGCTAGACAACTAGAGGATCACTAGGTACACATTGTGATCTATATATTCACACATGTGTTATGATTTCCGGGTTAATACAATTATAGCATGAATAATAGACAATTATCATGAACTAAGAAATATAATAATAACCACTTTATTATTGTATCTTGGGCATATTTCCAACAGTCTCCCACTTGTACTAGCGTCAATAATCTAGTTACATTGTGATGAATCAAACACCCATAGAGGTCTGGTTCTGATCATGTTTCGCTCGTGGAAGAGGTTTAGTCAACGAATCTGCAACAATCAGATCTGTATGTACTTTACAAATATCTATATCTCCATCCTGGATGTATCCACGAATGGAGTTTAAACGATGCTAGATGAGCTTGGTCTTCTTGTGAAACCTGGGCTCCTCTGCAATAGCAATAGCAATAGCTCCAGTGTTGTCACAGAACAGAGTCATCGGGCCCGGCGCACTTGGTATCACTCCTAGGTCGATGATGAACTCCTTCATCTAGACTCTTTCATGTGCTGCTTCCGAAGCAGTTATGTACTCCTCTTCACATGTAGATGCCGCCACGACAATATACTGGCAACTTCACCATCTTACTGCCCCATTATTCAAAATATACACGTATCTGGTTTGTGACTTGGAGTCATCCGGATCTGTGTCGAAGCTAGCATATCGACGTAACCCTTTACGAAAAGCTCTTCAGCACCTCCATAAATGAGAAACATATATTTAGTCCCTTTCAGGTACTTAAGGATGTTCTTGACCGTTGTCCAGTGATCCACTCCTGGATCACTCTCGTACCTCCCTACCAAACTTATGGCAAGGTTCACATCAAGCCTGGTACACAACATGGCATACATGATAGAGCCTATGGCTGAAGCATAGGGGGCGGTACTCATATTTTCTCTATCCTCTGCCGTGGTAATACATGCGAGAACCCCTTATTAGTCTTATCCATATTGAACTGCTTCAATATCTTTTCAAGGTATGTGCTTTGTGAAAGACCTATAAGGCGTCTTGATCTATCTCTATAGATCTTGATGCCTAATATGTAAGCAGCTTCTCCAAGGTCCTTCATTGAAAAACTCTTATTCAAATAGGACTTTATGCTTTCCAATAGTTTTATATCATTTCCCATCAACAATAGGTCATCCACATATAATATGAGAAATGCTACAGAGCTCCCACTCACTTTCTTGTAAATACAAGCTTGTCAATAAGTATGTACAAACCCAAATGCTTTGATCACCTCATCAAAGCGAATGTTCCAACTTCAAGATGCTTGCACCCGCCCATAGATGCAGCGCTAGAGCTTGCATACCTTGTTAGCATTGCTAGGATCGACAAAACCTTTCGGCTGTATCATATACAATTCTTCCTTAAGAAAGCCGTTCAGGATTGCCATTTTGATGTCCATTTGCCAGATTTCGTAATCATAAAATGCGGCAATTGCTAACATGATTCAAACCTCCTTCAACATCGCTATGGGTGAGAAGGTCTCATTGTAGTCAATCCCTTAAACTTGTCGATAACCCTTAGCGACAAGTTGAGCCTTATAGATGGCCACATTACCATCCGTATCAGTCTTCTTCTTAAAGATCCTTTTATTTTTTATGGCTCGCCGATCATGGGGCAAGTCCACCAAAGTCCACACTTTGTTCTCATACATGGATCCTATCTCGGATTTCATGGCCTCAAGCCATTTGTTGGAATCCGGGCCCGCCATCGCTTCTTCATAGTTTGAAGGTTCCCTTTTCTCTAACAACATGATTTCCATGATAGGGTCGCCGTACCACTCTGGTGCGGAACATACCCTTGTGGACCTTCAGGTTCAATAGGAACTTGATCTAAAGTTTGATGATCATCATCATTAGCTTCTTCTCTAGCCGGTGCAGGCGCCTCAGAAACATTTTCTTGCGCTGTGCTACTCTCCGGATCGAGAGGAGGTACAATTATCTCATCAAGTTCTATTTTCCTCCCACTTACTTCTTTCGAGAAAAACTCTTTCTAAGATAGAAGGTGTACCCAATAGTTTCTTTAGGGTATCCTATGAAGACGCATTTTTCTGCTTTGGGTTCGAGCTTCTCTGGTTGAACTTTCTTCACATAAGCATTTCAGCCCCAAACTTTAAGAAATGACAGCTTAGGTTTCTTGCCGAACCATAATTCATACGGTGTCGTCTCAACGGATTTAGACGCTGCCCTATTTAAAGTGAATGCGGCAGTTTCCAATGCATATCCCCAAAATGATAGTGGCAAATATGTAAGTGACATCATAGATTGTACCATACCCAATAGAGTGCGATTACAATGTTCACACACACTGTTACGCTTCAGTGTGCCAAGCGGCATGAGTTGTGAAACAATTCCAAATTCCCTTAGGTGTGTCCAAACTCGTGACTCAAATACTCTCCTCCACGATCAGATCATAAGAACTTTATTTTCTTGTCACATTGATTCTCCACGTCACTCTGAAATTCCTTAAACCTTTCAAAGGTTTCAGACTTGTGCTTCATTCAGTAGACATACACATATCTACTTAAATCTTTAGTGAGGGTGAGAACATAACGATAGCCACCGCGAGCTTCAACGCTCATTGGACTGCATACATCGGTATGTATTATTTCCAACAAGTTGGTTTCTCGCTCTATTGTTCTAGAGAACGGAGTCTTGGTCATCTTGCCCATGAGGCACGGTTCGCATGTGTCAAATGATTTAAAATCAAGTGACTCCAAAAGTCCATCTGTATGGAGTTTCTTCATGCGCTTTACGCCAATATGACCCAGGCGGCACTGCCACAAGTACGTGGGACTATCATTATCAACCTTACATCTTTTGGTACTCACACTATGAATATGTCTAACATCACGATCGAGATTCATCAGGAATAAACCATTGACCAGCGGGGCATGACCATAAAACATACCACTCATATAAATAGAACAACCATTATTCTCAGATTTAAATGAGTGACCATCTTGCATCAAGAGAGATCCCGATACAATGTTCATGCTCAAAGCTGGTACTAAATAACAATTATTAAGGTTTAAAACTAATCCCGAAGGTATATGTAGAGGTATCGTGCCGACGGCGAGCACATGGACCTTGGAACCACTCCCGACGTGCATCGTCACCTCGTCCTTAGCCGGCCTACTCTTGTTCCACAGTTCCTGCTTAGAGTTCAAATGTGAGCAACAACACCAATATCAAATACCCAGGAGCTACTACGAGTGTTGGTAAGGTACCCATCAATAACAAGTATATCACATATACCTTTCACGTTGCCGGCCTTCTTGTTCGCTAAGTACTTAGGGCAATTCCGCTTCCAGTGACCGGTTCCCTTGCAGTAATAGCACTCAGTCTCAGGCTTGGGTCCGTTCTTTGGCTTCTTCACGGCAACTGGTTTACCGGGCGCTGTAACTGCTTTGCCGTCTTTCTTGAAGTTCTTCTTACCCTTGCCCTTTTTGAAACTGGTGGTCTTATTGACTATCAAAACTTTATGTTCTTTCTTGATTTCTACCTCCGCAGATTTCAGCATTGAATACAACTCCGGGATAGTCTTTTGCATCCCTTTCATGTTGTAATTCAACACAAATCCTTTATAGCTAAGTGGAAGCTACCGGAGGATTCTATCAATGACCGCATCATCCGAAAGTTCAACTCCCAACTGAGTCAAGCGGTTGTGCAACCCAGACATTCTGAGTATGTTCTCACTGACAGAACTATTCTCCTCCATCTTACAGCTAAGGAACTTTTCGGATACTTCATATATCTCGACCTGGGCATGAGCTTGAAAAACAAGTTTCAGCTCCTCGAACATCTCATATGCTCCGTGTTGCTCAAAACGCCTCTGGAGCCCCGGTACAAAACTATAAAGCATGCCGCACTGAACTAGAGAGTAGTCATCACTCCACGACTGCCAGGCGTTCCTAACGTCCTGGGTTGCTTTGGGAACGGGAGGATCATCTAGCGGTGCATTAAGGACATATGCCTTCTTGGAAGCAGTGAGGATGAGCTTTTAAGTTATGAGACAATCCGCATAGTTGCTCCCATTAGCTTTCAGCTTGGTTTTCTCTAGGAACACGTTGAAAGTGAATGAGACATTTGCGTTGGCCATTGGATCTACAATATTTGAAAAGACAACTTTAGACTAAGTTGATGATAATTAAGTTCATCTAATCAAATTACTAATGAACTCACACTTAGATCGACATCCCTCTAGTCATCCAAGTGTTACATGATCCACGTCGACTTGCCCGTGTCCGATCATCACGTGAGGCGAGCTAGTCATCAATGGTGAGCATCTCCATGCTGATCGTATCAACTATACGACTCATGTTCGACCTTCCGGTCTCCCGTATTCAGGCCATGTCTGTACATGCTAGGCTCGTCGAGTCAACCTAAGTGTTTTGCGTGTGTAAACTGCCTTACACCCATTGTATGCGAACGTTAGAATCTATCACACTCGATCATCACGTGGTGCTTCGAGACAGCGATACTTCACAATGGTGCAAACTTAGGGGAATACATATATCGAAATTTTAATGAGGGATCATCTTATCTTTTCTATAGTAGTTCCAAGAAATAAGATGAAAAACATGATAAACATCACATGCAATCATATAGTAACATGATATGGCCAATATCATCTTGCTCCTTTGATCTCTATCTTCGGGGCACCATGATCATCATTGTCACCGGCATGACACCATGATCTCCATCCTCATGATCTCCATCAATGTGTCTTCGTGAAGTCATCACACCAACTATTACTTCTACTACTATAGCTAATGTTTAGCAATAAAGTAAAGTAATCACATGGCGTTGCATCTCATACAATAAATTAAGACAACTCCTATGGCTCCTGTCGGTTGTCATACTCATCAACATGCAAGTCGTGATTCCTATTACAAGAACATGATCAATCTCATACATCACATATGTAGCATCACATCCTTTCGGCCATATCACATCACATAGCATACCGTGCAAAAACAAGTTAGACGTCCTCTAATTGTTGTTGCAAGTTTTACATGACTGGTTAGGATTTCCAGGAAGAATGATTCTTACCTACGTTATAGCCACAAGTTGATATGACAACGCTATATACCCTTCATAAGGACCCTCTTCATCGAATCCGATCCGACTAAAGTGGGAGAGACACACACCCACTAGCCACCTTATGCAACAAGTGTATGTCGGTTGGTGGAACCAGTCTCACGTAAGAGTACGTGTAAAGTTGGTCCGGGCTGCTTCATCCAACGATGCCACCTAATCAAGATAAGACTAGTAACGACAAGCAATTGACAAATCAGCACCCACAACTTTTGTGTTCTACTCGTGCATAAAATCTACGCATAGAACCTTGGCTCAGATGCCACTGTTGGGGAACGTAGTAATTTCAAAATTTTCCTAGGCTTCACAAGGATCTATCTATGGAGAAACCAGCAACGAGCAAAGGAGTAGAGCATCTTCATACCTTTGAATATTGCTAAGCGGAAGCCTTGCTAAAACGCGGTTGATGGAGTCGTACTCGCATCGATTCAGATCGCGGTGGATTCCGATCTATGTGCCGAACAACGACGCCTATGCATTCAACACACGTGCAGCCCGGTGACGTCTCCAACTCCTTGATCCAGCAAGGAGGGAGGAGAGGTCGAGGGAGAGCTCCGGCAGCACGACGGCGTGGTGACGGTGGAGCTGCGTGGTACTCCGACAAGGCTTCCCCAAGCACTATGGAGGACGATTGTGTCTCAAATCAGCCCCAAACCGTCCACTATTTATAGGAGAATCGGGAGGAGGGTACCCACAATTATGGTTTCCCACCCTAAGGGGTGCAGCGGCCAAGGGTGGAGTAGGCGCCCTAGGATGGGCCTTAGGACAAAAGGTGCCCCTCCACGCCTAGGGTTTTGCCCCTCTCCACCCCTTTTGCACCTTGGGCCCTTATTGGTTGTGCACCAGCCCACCTAGGGGTTGGTTGCCACCCACTATTGGCCCATGTAGCACTTTGGGGCTGGTGGCCCTTCCAGGTGGACCCCCGGAACCCTTCTGGTGGTCCCCGTACATTACCGGTGTCGCCCAAAACACTTCCCGCGATCAAATCCTCACTTCTTATATATGAATCTTTACCTCCGGACCATTCCGGAACTCCTCGTGACGTCCGGGATCTCATTCGGGACTCCAAACAACCTTCGGTAACCACATACACTATTCCCATATAACCCTAGCGTCATCGAACCTTAAGTGTGTAGACCCTATGGGTTCGGCAACCATGTAGACATGACCGAGACACCTCTCCGGTCAATAACCAACAACGGGGTCCAGATATCCATGTTGGTTCCCACATGTTCCACGATGATCTCATCGGATGAACCACGATGTTGGGGATTCGATCAATCCCGTATGCAATTCCCTTTGTCTACCGGTATGATACTTGCCCGAGATTCCATCGTCACTATCCCTATACCTTGTTCAATCTCGTTACCGGCAAGTCTCTTTACTCGTTCCATAACACATGATCCCGTGGCTAACTCCTTAGTCACATTGACCTCAGTATGATGATGGATTACCGAGTGGGCCCAGAGATACCTCTCCATCACACGGAGTGACAAATCCCAGTCTTGATTCATACAACCAAACAGACACTTTCGGAGATACCTATAGTGCACCTTTATAATCACCCTGTTACATTGTGACGTTTGATACACCCAAAGCACTCCTACGGTATCCGGGAGTTGCACAATCTCATGGTATAAGTAAATGATACTAGACATTAGACAAACTTTAACAGACGAACAACACGATCTAGTGCTATGCTTAGGATTGGGTCATGTCCATCACATCATTCCCCAATGATGTGATCCCGTTGTCAATGACATACTATGTCCATGATCAGGAAACCATAATCGTATATTGATCAACGAGCTAGCCAACTAGAGGCGCACTAGGGACACATTGTGATCTATATATTCACACATGTATTGCGGTTTCCGGGTTAATACAATTATAGCATGAATGATAGACAATTATCATGAACTAGGAAATATAATAATAACCACTTTACTATTGCCTCTAGGGCATATTTCCAAAAATCCTCTACTCCACATAAGGAAGAGAGGGTATGCTTTGTTCCATTCCTCTTACGAGGATTGGGCTTTCCCATTCACCCTTTCTTACGGGGTTTATTAGAATTTTACGGGATTCAGCTCCACCATCTCACTCCCGGATCTATTATTCACATCTTGGGCTTTGTTTCCCTTTGGAAGATGATTTTTTGCCTCTTCCCCCATACCCAAGGAAGGACAATTTTTGAAGAGGTGCAATGATATCGTCCTCCGTGAGATCTAGCACCCTCCCGCTCCAAATTAACTTCCGCAAATGGTGCGGCCTTCACGGACAAATCCTCTACTACACACAAGGAAGAGAGAGTATGGTTTGTTACAATCCTCTTACGAGGCTTGCGATTTCCTAGTCACCCTTCCTTGAGGGGTTTATTAGAATTTTACGGGATTCAGCTCCACCATCTCACTCCGAGATCCATTATTCACATCTCGGGCTTTGTTGCCCTTTGTAAGATGTTTTTGGGTTGTAAAGCCCATTTCGATCTATGGAGAATTTTTTTGCCTCGTCCCACCCAAGGAGGGATTAATTTTGAAGTCGGTGGAGCTGAGGTATGGCAAATAGCTGGGACAGGGTACCCTGTGGGGACATCAAAGAAGGATTCCTAGGAGTGGACCTCCAAATGGTTTTATATAGAGGACGTCTCCCTGTTTGATCCAGCTCGGAGGAGTTTGCCCAAATTCTCAACCGCTCCTTTAATGAAACGGTTCAACTCGCGTCCAAAGAGCCCTTCCTAGGAAGATAGTGCCGAAGTGAAACAGCTAGTCACCAAGGTCAAGTTGTTAGTGCACAATAAGCTAACAATCATTGACGTGGTTGCCAAGGTCATTAGTCAACGCATCCAGCCTCTTCAATAGAGGTCGTATCACTTTTGGTTTATAATGGTTTAAGCGACGTCTCCATGTTTGACCCAACTCGGAGGAGTTTGCCTGAATTCTCAACCGCTCCCTTAATGAAATGGTTCAACTGGCGTCCAAAGAGCCCTTGCCAGGAAGATAGTGCCAAAGTGAAACAGCTAGTCACCAAGGTGAGGTTGTTAGCGCACAATAAGTTAACAATCATTGACGTGGTTGCCAAGGTCATTAGTCGATGCATCCAGCCTCTTCAACAAAGGTCATATCCCTTACGGCGTTATAATGGTTTAAGCGATGCGTCCCTCTACAAACGGGAAGGTCCCGCCGACCACACAACAATGGCTATCATACCGGTCGATCTCTTTAAAGGAGAAAAAGAAGAGTTTACCCATCGGAGTAACAGGGACGGGTAATCGAGTCATAATTCCATCGACTGGGTGAGTCCAGTCCCATTTTCATAATACATATGCTATATTAGTCTTGGCTAATTGATTCTTTGGGATCCTCAAAATAGGACTAGATACATTAGATTGAGACGGTCAACTGTTCTCTTCCACAACAGGAGAATTACTCCCGTGACGAGGACCAAGGATTTCATGACGACCCAAATAGGTCGATCATATTTGAGGGCAAATTCTTTTTCTAGGATATCATTGACGACTCCAACATCGCCCTTACGACCGATCACCCTGGGATACTCCCTTCTCCCAAAAAGGGTGCTCGTCCCCCTCATTTTGGGTACGCATGCTTCTACTCCTAAGGGCCATTGCACCACGCTCCAAAAAAGGCAAGAACAACGTCGATAGAAACCACGCCAAACAATGGTAGTGCCTCATAGCATGTATTACTCACAGGGGCTACCTCGATCGCAGATCCATCCAAGAGATAATGAATGAAACTCATAATTTGGGTATTGTTACAACCACTTGTGAATATTTATAATTTTTTACGAGCTCTATGGGAATCAGACATAACCACCATCGTCTGAAGACATCGAGAGGGTTAACCGCGGTTGCCCCAAAAAAAGGCATTCAACAACAACAGGAGGTAACGTGGAGGTTCCTGTCGCACACCAGCTTCCAGGGGATCACGAGGAAGTCTCGGTCACCAATTTGTAAGTTGAATGCGTGATGACACACCGATCACGGAAGGTTTCACTTCATCATCCTGAATTTTCTGAACACAAGTTTAATGATCTTAATTATGTGGATGCATACCTCGGAGCCGCCCGAGCAGGACTTGAAGGAGTTGCCAACCTTATTTCATCCAGTCTTCAGGTTAGTGTTTAATTTTAACAACCGAACACAAATCCTAACCCAGTAGCCCGCGAGTATTAATTTGGTCGGGACGGCTGAGTTAAGTGTCTATATAATCTTGTTGTGGTATTTTTTAGGCCTCGAGGGATCAAAAGAAGAAATACTCCAAGGACCTTGAGATAAACCTAACACGGCTATAGGATGCGAACTAGAGCAAGTGAAGAAATTCACCAGGGAAGCACACGGTGAGTAATAACTTTGAATAATACATATTTGCGCAAGGCGCCCTTTTCTAATGAAAGTTCTCTTAATAGTAGCTGAGTCACAGCATGAGGCCGACCATCGGGTAATATCTTGAAATCTTGATGAAAAGAAGAAGCTCGAGGTGAAAAACTAACGACATGCCAAAGAAATTGAGTGTTTAGAAACTCAACTAGCACAGGTCCGCGAAGAGAACTAGAGATTGAAAGGTGGCATGTTCGGTATATTGAATTACGAGCTTGTACTTTTGCATACATACTATACCAAACTAACAAGCATACAATGTCTCTTGGTAGCTCTCCTAACTGGGCGCCTTGAAGAAGAGGCCAGCTTATTTGGAGGGAACCTTTTAAAGGAACTATCCATCGTGCATGAGCAAGGTCGAAATGCAATGAAGAGAATGATCAAGGCGATATGGCCGACCAGGAGCCTCTGGAAGGGTGGTCGAATTAGCAGATCGTTTTAAAGGAGCTTTACATTGGTTTGAGTTATGGAAAACATCAGCCTGTCAAGAATTTTGGAAATATGGCCTAGAGGCAATAATAAATTAGTTATTTTTATATTTCTTTGTTCATGATAATCGTTTATTATCCATGCTATAATTGTATTGATTGGAAACACAATACTTGTGTGGATACATAGACAAAACACTGTCCCTAGTAAGCCTCTAGTTGACTAGCTCGTTGATCAAAGATGGCCAAGGTTTCGTGGCCATAGGCAAGTGTTGTTACTTGATAACGGGATCACATCATTAGGAGAATCATGTGATGGACTAGACCCAAACTAATAGACGTAGCATGTTGATCGTGTCATTTTGTTGCTACTATTTTCTGCGTGTCAAGTATTTGTTCCTATGACCATGAGATCATATAACTCACTGACACCGGAGGAATGCTTTGTGTGTATCAAACGTCGCAACGTAACTGGGTGACTATAAAGATGCTCTACAGGTATCTCCGAAGGTGTTAGTTGAGTTAGTATGGATCGAGACTGGGATTTGTCACTCCGTGTGACGGAGAGGTATCTCGGGGCCCACTCGGTAATACAACATCACACACAAGCCTTGCAAGCAATGTGACTTAGTGTAAGTTGCGGGATCTTGTATTACGGAACGAGTAAAGAGACTTGCCGGTAAATGAGATTGAAATAGGTATGCGGATAGTGACGATCGAATCTCGGGCAAGTAACATACCGAAGGACAAAGGGAATGACATACGGGATTATATGAATCCTTGGCACTGAGGTTCAAACGATAAGATCTTCGTAGAATATGTAGGATCCAATATGGGAATCCAGGTCCCGCGATTGGATATTGACCGAGGAGTCTCTCGGGTCATGTCTACGTAGTTCTCGAACCCGCAGGGTCTGCACACTTAAGGTTCAACGTTGTTTTATGCGTATTTGAGTTATATGGTTGGTTACCGAATGTTGTTCGGAGTCCCGGATGAGATCACGGACGTCACGAGGGTTTCCGGAATGGTCCGGAAATGAAGATTGATATATAGGCTGACCTCATTTGATTACCGGAAGGTTTTTGGAGTTACCGGGAATGTACCGGGAATGACGAATGGGTTCCGGGTGTTCACCGGGGGGGGAAACGCACCCCGGGGAAACCCATAGGCCTTGGGGGTGGCGCACTAGCCCTTAGTGGGCTGGTGGGACAGCCCAAGAAGGCCCTATGCGCCATAGGAAGAAAATCAAAGAGAAAAGGAAAAAAAAGGAGGAGGTGGGAAAAGGGGGAAGGACTCCTCCTTCCAAACCTAGTTGGACTCGGTTTGGAAGGGGAGGGTTGCCCCCCTTGGCTCGGCCGACCCCCTTGGGAGTCCTTGGACCCCAAGGCAAGGCTCCCCCTCCTCCCCCTATATATACGGAGGTTTTAGGGCTGATTTGAGACGACTTTTCCACGGCAGCCCGACCACATACCTCCACGGTTTTTCCTCTAGATCGTGTTTCTGCGGAGCTCGGGTGGAGCCCTGCTGAGATAAGATCACCACCAACCTCCGAAGCGTCGTCACGCTGCCGGAGAACTCTTCTACCTCTCAGTCTCTCTTGCTGGATCAAGAAGGCTGAGATCATCGTCGAGCTGTATGTGTGCTGAACGCGGAGGTGTCGTCCGTTCGGGACTAGATCGTGGGACTGATCGCGGGACGGTTCGCGGGGCGGATCGAGGGACGTGAGGACGTTCCACTACATCAACCGCGTTCACTAACGCTTCTGCTGTACAGTCTACAAGGGTACGTAGATCACCCATCCCCTCTCGTAGATGGACATCACCATGATAGGTCTTCGTGCGCGTAGTAAAAAAAAATTCCCATGCGACGTTCCCCAACAGTGGCATCATGAGCTAGGTTCATGCGTAGATGTCTTCTCGAGTAGAACACAAAAGTTTTTGTGGGCGGTGATGTGCGTTTTGCTGCCCTCCTTAGTCTTTTCTTGATTCCGCGGTATTGTTGGATTGAAGCGGCTTGGACCGACATTACTCGTACGCTTACGAGAGACTGGTTTCATCGCTACGAGTAACCCCGTTGCTCAAAGATGACTGGCAAGTGTCAGTTTCTCCAACTTTAGTTGAATCGGATTTGACCGACGAGGTCCTTGGATGAGGTTAAATAGCAATTCATATATCTCCGTTGTGGTGTTTGCGTAAGTAAGATGCGATCCTACTAGATACGCATGGTCACCACGTAAAACATGCAACAACAAAATTAGAGGACGTCTAACTTGTTTTTGCAGAGTATGCTTGTGATGTGATATATGGGATGTATGAGATGATCATGTTGTAATAGTTAATATTGACTTGCACGTCGATGGTACGGCAACCGGCAGGATCCATAGGGTTGTCTTTAAACTAACGTTTGTGCTTGCAGATGCGTTTACTATATTGCTAGGACGTAGCTTTAGTAGTAATAGCATGAGTAGCACAACAACCCCGATGGCGACACGTTGATGGAGATCATGATGATGGAGATCATGATGATGGAGATCGTGGTGTGACGCCTGTGACAAGAAGATCGTGCCGGTGCTTTGGTGATGGATATCAAGAAGCGCATGATGATGGCCATATCATGTCACTTATGAATTGCATGTGATGTTAATCCTTTTTGCACCTTATCTTGCTTAGAACGACGGTAGCATTATGAGGTGATCTCTCACTAAAATTTCAAGACGAAATTGTGTTCTCCCCGACTGTGCACCGTTGCGACAGTTCTTTGTTTCGAGACACCACGTGATGATCGGGTGTGATAGACTCAACGTTCACATACAACGGGTGCAAAACAGTTGCACACGCAGAACACTCGGGTTAAGCTTGACGAGCCTAGCATGTGCAGACATGGCCTCGGAACACATGAGACCAAAAGGTCGAGCATGAATCGTATAGTTGATATGATTAGCATAGAGATGCTTACCACTGAAACTATTCTCGACTCACGTGATGATCGGACTTGAGATAGTGGATTTGGATCATGTACCACTCAAATGACTAGAGTGATGTACTTTTTGAGTGGGAGTTCTTAAGTAATATGATTAATTGAACTAATTGTCATGAACATAGTCTAATGGTCTTTGCGAATTACGATGTAGCTTGCGCTATAGCTCTACTGTTTTTATATGTTCCTAGAGAAAATTTAGTTGAAAGTTGATAGTAGCAAACTTTGAAGAGGATTGTCCTGGTTGCGCAGAAGGCTTATGTCCTTAATGCACCCCTCGGTGTGCTGCACCTCGAGCGTCGTCTGTGGATGCTGTGAACATCCGACATACACGTTTCTGATGACTACACGATAGTTCAGTGCAAAATACTTAATCGCTTAGAAGCAAGGCACCGAAGACGTTTTGAAACGTCACGGAACATAAGTGATGTTCTAAAGAGATGAAATTGTGATTTCATGCTCGTGCCCTTGTTGAGAGGTATGAGACCTCCGACAAGATTCTTTGTCCACAAAGTAAAGGAGAAAAGCTCAATAGTTGAGCGTGTGCTCAGATTGTCTGAGTACGACAATCACTTGAATCAAGTGGGAGTTAATCTTCCAGATGAGATAGTGATGGTTCTCCAAAGTCACTGCCACCAAGCTATGAGAGCTTCGTGATGAACTATAACATATCAAGGATAGATACAATGATCCTTGAGCGATTCGCGATGTTTGACACTGAGAAAGTAGAAATCAGGAAGGAGCATCAATAGTTGATGGTTTGTAAAACCACTAAGTTTCAAGAAAGGCAAGGGCTAGAAGGGATACTTCGTGAAACGGCAAAACAGTTGCTGCACTAATGAAGAGAACCAAGATTAAACCCAAACCCGAGACTAAGTGCTTCTGTAATGACGGGAACAGTCACTGAGGCGGAGCAACTCTAGATACTTGGTAGATAAGAAGGCTGGCAAAAGTCGAAAGAAGTATATTTGATATACATGATGTTGATGTGTACTTTACTAGTACTCCTAGTAGCATGAGGGTATTGGATACCGGTTCGGTTGCTAAGTGATTAGTAACACGAAATGAAAGCTACGGCATAAACGGAGACTAGCTAAAGGCGAGCTGACGATACGTGTTGGAAGTGTTTCCAAGGTTGATATGATCAAACGTCGCACGCTCCCTCTACCATCGGGATTGGTGTTAAACCTAAATAATTGTTATTTGGTGCTTGCGTTAAGCATGAACATGATTGGATCGTGTTTATTGCAATACGATTATTCATTTAAAGAGAATAATGGTTACTCTATTTTCTTGAATAATCACCTTCAATGGTTTATTGAATCTCGATCGTAGTGTTACACATGTTCATGATATTGGTGCCAAAAGATACGAGGTAATGATGATAGTACCACTTACTTGTGGCACTGCCGCTTGAGTCATGTTGGTATAAATTGCATGAAGAGGCTCCATGCTGATGGATCTTTATACTCACTTGATTTTGAATCATTAGTGACATGCAAATCATACCACATGAGCAAGGCCTTGTTTTCATTGAGATGAAATAAGATAGTAACTTGTTGGAAGTGATACATTTTGATGTATGCAGTCCAATGGGTGCTGAGGCACGCAGTGGATATCATTATGTTCTTACTTCAATGACGATTTGAGTAGATACTAGAGTATTTGCTTAATGAATCACAAGTCTGAAATATTGAAAAGTTCAATTCTGTTTCGGAGTGAAGTTCATCGTAACAAGAGGATAATCTGTCTACGATATGATCATAGAAATGAATATCTGAGTTACGAGTTTTGGTACGCAGTTAAGACAATGTGGAAATTGTTTCGCGGTTCATGCCACCTAGAACATCATAGTGTGATGATGTGTCTGAACGTCATAGCCACACACTATTTGGTATGGTGTATGCTATGATGTCTATTATCGAATTACCACTATCGTTTATGGGTTAAGCATTAGAGACAACCGTATTCACTTTAAATAGGGCACCACGTATTTCCGTTGAGATGACACAATATAGACTGAGGTTTAGAGAAATCTAAATTGTCGTTTCATGAAAGTTTGGGGTTTTGACACTTCTGTGAAAAAGTTTCAGTCCGATAAACTCGAACCCAAAGCGGATAAATGCATCTTCATGGGATATCCAAGACAGTTGGGTACATCTCCTATCTCAGATCCGAAAGCAAAGTGTTTGTTTCTAAAATGGATCCTTTCTCGAGGAAAGGTTTCTCTCAAAAGAATTGAGTGGGAGGGTGGTAGAACTTGATGAGGTTATTGAACCATGACTTCAACCAGTGTGTAGCAGGGCGCGGGAAGTTGTTCCTGTGGCGCCTATACCAATTGAAGTGAAAGCTGATGATGGTGATCATCGAGCATCGGATCAAGTTACTACAAGCCTCGTTGGTTGACAAGGTCGCGTACTACCACAGAGTGGTACGGTAACCGTGTCTTGGAGGTCATGTTGTTGAGCAACAGTGAACCTACGAGTTATGGAGAAATCAATGGTGGGCCCAGATTCCGACAAATGGCTGGAAGCCATGAAATCCGAGAGAGGATCCATGTATGAAAACAAAGTATAGACTTTGGAAGAACTACTTGATGGTCATAGGACTATTGAGTAAAGATGGATCTTTAAAAGGAAGACAGACGATGATAGTGATAAGTCACTATTAAGAAAAGCTCGACTTGTCGCAAAGATGTTTCCGACAAGATCAAACAGTTGACTATGATGAGACTTTCTCACTCGTAGCGATGCTAAAAGTCTGTTAGAATTATGTTAGTAGTTGCTGCATTATTTATGAAATATTGCATGTAGGATGTCAAAACATTGTTTCCTCGACGGTTTCCTTGAGCAAACATTGTATGAGATACAACCATGAGGTTTTGTCGATCCTAAAGATACTAGCAAGTATGCAAGCTCCAGCGATCCTTAAATGGACTGGTGCAAGCATCTCGGAGTTGGAATATACACTTTGATGAGATGATCAAGGATTTTGGGTTTGTACAAGGTTTATGAGAAAATTGTATTTCCAAAGAAGTGAGTGGGAGCACTATGGAATTTCTGATAAGTATATGTGGTTGACATATTGTGGATCAGAAAGTAATGTAGAATTTCTGTAAAGCATACAAGGTTGTTTGAAAGGAGTTTTCAATGGAATACCTGGATTGCGCTACTTGAACGTTGAGCATCAAAGATCTATGGAGATAGATCAAAAGCACTTAATGGAAGTTTCAACAAGATGCATGCCTTGACAAGTTTTTGAAGGAGTTCAAAATAGATCAGCAAAGAAGGAGTTCTTGGTTGCGTTGTAAGGTGTGAATTTGAGTAAGACTCAAAACCCGACCACGGCAGAATAAAGAGAATAGACGAAGGTCGTCTTCTATGCCTTAGCCGTAGACTCTAAATTATGCCATGCTGAGTACCGCACCTGATGTGTGCCTTGCAGCAAGTCTGTTGAGAGGTACAGAGAGTGATCCAGGATTGAATCACTAGCAGCGGTCAAAATTTATCCTTAGTAACTGATGGACTAAGGAATTTTTCTCGATTATGGAGGTGGTTAAAGAGTTCGTCGTAAAGGGTTACATCGATGTAAGCTTTGACACTAATCCGAATAACTATGAGTAGTGAAACGGATTCGTATAGTAGAGTAGATATTTGGAGTATTTCCGAATAGCACATAGTAGCAGCATCTATAAGATGACATAAAGATTTGTAAAGAACACACGGATCTGAAAATTTCAGAACCGTTGACTAAAACCTCTCTCATGAGCAAGACGTGATCACACCCCATAACTAAATGGGTGTTGGATTCGTTGGAATCACATGGTGATGTGAACTAGATTATTGACTCTAGTGCAAGTGGAAGACTGTTGGAAATATGCCCTAGAGGCAATAATAAATTAGTTATTATTATATTTCTTTGTTCATGATAATCGTTTATTATCCATGCTATAATTGTATTGAGTGGAAACACAATACTTGTGTGGATACATAGACAAAACACTGTCCCTAGTAAGCCTCTAGTTGACTAGCTCGTTGATCAAAGATGGCCAAGGTTTCCTGGCCATAGGCAAGTGTTGTTACTTGATAACGGGATCACATCATTAGGAGAATCATGTGATGGACTAGACCCAAACTAATAGACGTAGCATGTTGATCGTGTCATTTTGTTGCTACTGTTTTCTGCGTGTCAAGTATTTGTTCCTATGACCATGAGATCATATAACTCACTGACACCGGAGGAATGCTTTGTGTGTATCAAACGTTGCAACGTAACTCGATGACTATAAAGATGCTCTACAGGTATCTCCGAAGGTGTTAGTTGAGTTAGTATGGATCAAGACTGGGATTTGTCACTCTGTGTGACGGAGAGGTATCTCGGGGCCCACTCGGTAATACAACATCACACACAAGCCTTGCAAGCAATGTGACTTAGTGTAAGTTGCGGGATCTTGTATTACGGAACGAGTAAAGAGACTTGCCGGTAAAAGAGATTGAAATAGGTATGCGGATACTGACGATCGAATCTCGGGCAAGTAACATACCGAAGGACAAAGGGAATGACATACGGGATTATATGAATCCTTGGCACTGAGGTTCAAACGAGAAGATCTACGTAGAATATGTAGGATCCAATATGGGCATCTAGGTCCCGCTATTGGATATTGACCGAGGAGTCTCTCGGGTCATGTCTACATAGTTCTCGAACCCGCAGGGTCTGCACACTTAAGGTTCGACGTTGTTTTATGCGTATTTGCATTATATGGTTGGTTACCGAATGTTGTTCGGAGTCCCGGATGAGATCACGGACGTCACGAGGGTTTCCGGAATGGTCCGGAAACGAAGATTGATATATAGGATGACCTCATTTGATTACCGGAAGGTTTCCGGAGTTACCGGGAATGTACCGGGAATGACGAATGGGTTCCGGGTGTTCACCGGGGGGGCAACCCACCCCGGGGAAGCCCATAGGCCTTGGGGTGGCGCACCAGCCCTTAGTGGCCTGGTGGGACAGTCCAAGAAGGCCCTATGCGCCATAGGAAGAAAATCAAAGAGAAAAAGAAAAAAAAAAGGACGAGGTGGGAAAAGGGGGAAGGACTCCTCCTTCCAAACCTAGTTGGACTCGGTTTGCAAGGGGAGGGTTGCCCCCCTTGGCTCGGCCGACCCCCTTGGGAGTCCTTGGACCCCAAGGCAAGGCTCCCCCTCCTCCCCCTATATATAAGGAGGTTTTAGGGCTGATTTGAGACGACTTTTCCATGGCAGCCTGACCACATACCTCCACGGTTTTTCCTCTAGATCGCGTTTCTGCGGAGCTCGGGCGGAGCCCTGCTGAGATAAGATCACCACCAACCTCCGGAGCGCCGTCACGCTGCCGGAGAACTCTTCTATCTTTCCGTCTCTCTTGCTGGATCAAGAAGGCCGAGATCATCGTCGAGCTGTACGTGTGCTGAACGCGGAGGTGTCGTCCGTTCGGCACTAGATCGTGGGACTGATCGCAGGACGGTTCGCGGGGCAGATTGAGGGATGTGAGGACGTTCCACTACATCAACCGCGTTCACTAACGCTTCTGCTGTACGGTCTACAAGGGTACATAGATCACACATCCCCTCTCGTAGATGGACATCACCATGATAGGTCTTCGTGCGCGTAGGAAATTTTTTGTTTCCCATGCGACGTTCCCCAACAAAGAAGGGTCACGAGAGGCATGGGAAATTGTGAAGATAAGATTCACCAAACTTGACCCACAGTGTTTGGCTCGAGTTGGGATGATAGGGCCAAATGGTCAAGAGGTGTCACTCCATTTGGTAAATGACTAAGTGGTGCCTGCTGCACATATCTCACAACAAGACTACAGCTTGGATGCTATAATAGATAATCTTGATCGGGAGCTAGGTGTTTGTTTCTATGTAACTATGTACTTTACAACAAATATTACGCCATCCAAACTGTAAACGTTGTATTAACCGCCATTAGCTTCTACCTCCCCTGCCAATGGTTGGGGAGTGTTCCGTACTGTGTAACCTGTAATAACAGGAAAGCATTTCAAAAAACCACGCAATTCGGAGATATGGTGCTAATAGACTGAACGTGATCGGGGAGTTATGTTATGTTACTTGTTTAACATAAGAAACATCTTCCAAAGAAAATAGTTCCTCTATGGGTTCGGGTTGCTACGCTAACCGTAGACACAATAATTGGATATCTGCAGTATGCGGGTGATGGTTTCTTCGGGAAAATAACACCGGATTTTGGTGATGCTCACCTAATTATTTTCACTTTCTTTGTGGCCGACCAATTGTTTTCTTAAGAACGCTTAGCTTTCTATGGCGCAGTATTTGCGTACCAATGTCGATACCTCGGTGAAGCTGTTGATGTGACAGCGGGCGAGGGAGTTTAGGATTCCTTTATCTTGGTAGTTATGCCAGAAGGTTTCTATGATTCCTGGCCATTGTTGTCCGCTATATCATTTTTGGACAGGAGTAATCTAGCCGAGAAGTGTTGGACTGCTTCCCTTGCTATTGCTTGACGCGTAATAAGCCCGTATGTTGGGTCTCCCCAAATTATTGAGAGGGTATTTGACTTGGGTGGTGGGTGGGTAAAAATTTTGCGTCCCGGTAGGATGTGAATCACCTGTTTTGAGGGTTGTATCTAGTACCATCGTGGAATCTAGCGCACTGGGTTTGGGATCCAGATTGTCAGCCGGATACTACTACAGAGAATCTAAGTCGCGTGTTGAATCAAGTGAGGGGCGAAGCTCGGATTCAAAATTAAAGGGACGATCCGGATTATCACGAACCCAAAGATAGACGATTCTAATCTCCGATGACTGGGAAGGCGAACCTTCAGCCGGTTCCTTGAGGGCGGCAACCAAGTGTGTGATAGGCGAGACGTAAATTTCCATGACATCGGATATGAGCCCGATTTGATCATAGATCCTACCGGGCAACTCGTTTAATGCGGTGATGTCTACGTAGTCTATGTTCTTAGAGTACATGGGGTCGATCTGTAGTATCGCCAATCCAGGGGTGTCTGGGCAGTGTTCATCTGACGATGATTTGGATATATCGACTGGTTTGGACTCTAGGGACAAACCCAGGACAGAAGCTGCCTTGATGGTTCAGTCCACCACTCTCTATGTTGAAGCATTGGGGCTCGAGAGCTCTTCAAGTGGAGTCGTAATCTTAGTCATAAAAAGGTCCCCTCGAGAGTCAGCGAAAATCTCTAGGTTCCCAAACCTGGTGTGCTGATCGGGGCTAAGGTTTCCGACCCGGCCCATGTGGCCAATTGGATCAGCATGCAACATGATGCCGCACACGTGAAGATTTGTCCAGGAACGAAAATGTCCCCGTCGCAGATGTCGTCGCTGATGATTAGGCAGTCCGTCAATCCTTGTGGTGATACTATGATGCTTATGATCTGCGATGGGTTTTCCATGAAGAGGAATGGGTCATCGTAGCAAAATGCGGGTAAGTATTTCCCTCGGTTAAGAAATCAAGGTTTATTGAACCAATAGGAATATCAATCATCAACCATCTTCAGCAGTTGCACACAAAAGAGCAAACAACTTGAACCCAACATGGGTAAGAGGGTTGTCAATCCCCTTGATCTCGTTATTTGCAAGAGAATGAGGTGTGTAGATAATTGAAGATAGTTGTGACTTGCAAAATAAAATAAAAGACAAATAATAACAGCGAGGAAATTATAAGTCTTCTCAATATATAAGTGAATAGACCCGGGGGCCATAGTGTTCTCCACTGGCATCTCTCAGGAAAGCAACATATGGTGGGTAAACAAATTATTGTTGAGCAATTAAAAGAACAACAGATAGCATCCATAAGGAAATAGACCGAATCCTGCTTCCACCTACTACTATTATTTCACCCATCGACCGCTATCCAACATGCATTTAGAGTATTAAGTAAAACAGAGTAATGCTTCACGAACGATGACATGATTAGATAAAGTAAACTCAACGAATATGAATAAACCCCATCAATTTATCCTTAGTGGCAGCAACACGGAGACACATATTGTCCCCTTTGTGTCACTGGGATATAGAAATTCGCATGGTTGAACCCACTACAATGCACATTTACCATTGAAGAAATATCAAACTATTTGGCCAAAGCAATTAAATATATCAGATAGATTTACAAATCTATGATGTTCATGCAAATAAGAATCATAAGACTCTGAGAAGACTCAAATACTTTTCATGAATAACCTGAACATAAACACACATTTTATCGGATTCCGGTGAACACACCGTACAAAAGAATTACACTGGATAGATCAAAGCAAAGATGTGATGATCATTGTATTTAAGATCAAGAGAGAGAGAGAAATAGCCTTATAGATACTAACTAGAGACCTCTAGGTCTGTGGTGAACTACTCACACATCATCATGAGTGCAGCAGGGTTGTTGAATAGGCCCTCCATGATCGATCCCCCTCTGGTAGAGTGCGAGAACGGATCTCCAGATGTGGCCGCCGTGGAACATAGACTTGCGTCGGCGTAAAAAGTGCTTCGTGGACATATTTAGGGTTTCTGGAATGTTTGGGAATTTATAGGATAGAGAACGAGGAAAGAAGGGTCCGAGGGAGGCAACAAGGCATCAGGGCGAGATCACCCCCTTGGTTGCGTCCTATTACTTTGTGGGCTTATCGTGTGGCTTCATGTCTCCTCCTGAAGCTTCTAGGTCTTCTTTTGGTCCATAAAAAAAATCATCAATACGTTTCGTGGCTATTCGGACTTGTTTGGGACTGAAAACCTAAAAAAGCACGCAGAAAATAACAATTTGCACTTGGAAGTGGGTTAATAGGTTAGTGCTCAAAAATAATATAAATTGGTGCATTATGACCCAAAAAGTATCTTAAGATGATAATATAACAGCCTGGAACAATCCAAAATTAAAGTTACATTGGAGACGTTATCCATGAACATAGCATAAGGTGGAATAGAATATGGTGGTAGATATCAAAGGGGTAAAAGTGGAGAAGATAGTCTCACATAAACTAGGCGTACCAGCACGCTATGGAGAAGCCCATTGGTAGATGTCAATGAAAGGAGTAAGGATTGACATGCAAATGATGCACTAGAGTTATAAGTCTATGAAAGCTCAAATCAAGCTAAGTGGGTGTGCAAACAACTTGCTTGCTCACGAAGACCTCGAGCATTTGAGGAAGCCCATCATGGGAATATGCAAGCCAAGTTATAGTAATGATAATATGATTCCCATTAGCTTATGAAAATGACACATCATCAGACTTTCTACATTAGGAACATGGTGCCACTTTGAGGCACAAGTGTGGTAAAGGATAGTAGCAACGTCCCTTCTCTATTTTTCTCTCATTCATTTTTATGGTGTTCTCATTTGGCCTCCCCCATTTTCCATTTTTCCTGCGAAGTCTCTACCCAACTTGTGGGGGAATCATAGTCTCCAGCATCCTTTCGTGACTCAGAAAATACTCTAATAATCATGATCATCACACTTTTAATTACTTACAGCTCATGTAAGCTCGATATGACTCAATATGAATGCCTCTGGCGGCGCACCGGGGTCTGCAATGATCTAGAGAGACATTGCTTCAGCAATGTAATGAATGGTGGCTTTGCCACAAATGCTATGTCAGCTCTATATTATCATGCAAGGCAATATGATGATGAATGAACGAGTCATATGACGTGACGGTGAAATTGGCATGTCAATATATATCGGGATGGATATGGAAATGCCACAATTGGTAGGTATGGTGTATGTTTTGTTGAAGATAAATAAAGATTTATGTGTGAAAGAGCATATCATGCCACGGGGTTTGGACGCACCGGCGAAGTTCCCACCGATCGTCGAGGTGAGCATGGGCAATGTACACTACGGAAGAGGCTAGCAAAATATGAGGAGGTGAGATTGCATACGTCCACGGTTTCACATTAGTCATGAAGAACTCATATACTTATTGGGAAGTTTTATTAGTTTCATCACAAATCAAAGCACTATCCACATGCCCCGAGGGAGAGGGTTGGGAGGAGTTAACCATCGCATGACTCCAACTCGAAACAACAATGGGATTTCAACGAGGAATAGAAATGCTCACACATCCCCGCCATGCCTTTTTAATATTCAGAAAAACAACAAATTAACACCTCCTAATATTACTAATTTTACAAATCAACAATGATACACTTACACCTTTTTCATATTACCACATCAATATCATTAACCCACAGTTCCTCTTTATGTGCTACATGATGGTTTTGATTATCATCCATTGGATACTTATTATTTTTGGACTAGATTTATGACCCATGCAAATTACCGCTACTATTTATTAACTCTGAAACAAATATAATTGAATAATTATAGTTCAAATATTTCTATAGAATCTACATGCCATCGTGCTAAAAAAGATATAACTAAAGTACTAGAGCAATTGTTTAGCTCAAAAGATATAAGTGAAGCACAAAGAGTATTCTAACAAATCATGACAGATGTGTATCCAGCAAAATATGATTGTGGAAAACTATAAGTAAAGTAAAACCAAAGAGAATGACGCTCCAAGCAAAACTCATATCATGTGATGGATAAAATGTAGCTTCAAGTGACATACCGATGGATTGAGACGAAAGAGAGGATGCCTTTTTGGGGTGTCCCCAAGCTTGTATGCTTGATTCTTTCTATAATATTACCTTGGGGTGAATTGGGAATCCCCAATATTAGTCTCTTGCTGCTCCTTATTCCATTCTCCATCACAATAACACCAAAAACTAGAAAAGTTCAATCACACAAAACTCAACAAAACTTCCTGAGAACCGTTAGTATAAGCAACATAAAAAAAATACATATGTACTATTGTACATTGATTCTTATTTCATTTTTGCATAATAGATACTACATTATAACTTCTACATGGCTTATTCCCCCCGATAAAATCCATAGCATCATAAAAACAAGCAAACTATGCAAGAAAAAACAGAATCTATCTAAAACAAGCAAACTTTGCAGGCAAAAATAGTAATATGTAATGAACCTATAATTTTGTAACTCCAAAAATTCTAAAACATTAGGACGCCCTGAGGAATTTGTATGGAAATATTGTGTAAAATATTCAGCTCAAAAAGACGTTCGAGTAAAATTAGATAAATTCTACACTAGATGTCAAATTTTTTGTTTTTGCACCGTATCAATTCACTCGTGCAGCGACGTGTTATAAAAAGGGTTTTAAGCCCTTTCCTTGACGGCATTTTAAACCATTGCCTAGTGAGTATGGCAGATAAGGGGTCCTTCCCACAGGACCCAAAAATGTCAGTGATAGGGAGCCATGATGGAGATGTGTTGTCAAATGTAATCATATGTGATGCAACAACACATCGCACACACAACATTCTGGCACATGTGTGGGATTGGTGATCGAACATTTCTCATGATGTAGTGAAATCAAATGGTGTTTCATACTGTACCGTTTGGGAAATATTATCTAAGGCACACGAGTTTTGTGTAGAACTCATATTCCATGCATGACACGATCGCACACGTTTGTGGACAATCACCATTTGCAATAATGTGATATCACAAACGGTTCAAGAGCCCCTGCCCACACATACAAGTGCTGCAGATTGTTCATGATTTGTTGTGTATGACCGACGGTTGTGGTATGAGTGATGCATGCTTTCTGTATGGGATCCCACACGTTTCCGAAAAAATTTACGAGTGGGATTGTATTTTACATTGGGCATGGTTTACTCTCAGCTCTCGTGTGCGATAATGTGGTATCACAAACGGTTCCACGGCACCTACGCACGCGTAGTAGTGATGCACATCATGTGGGATCTGATGTGTATCACCGTTAGTTCCGCTATGATTGGCATATTCTTTCCGATGTGGATCACATACACTCATTTAGTTCAACCATGTGCGTATGAAATCAAAAATAACCAATTTGAATCGGCAAGAAAACTCCCAAAAATATGCAATTGAACAAATAGTGTCCACAGGAAGAAGATTCATCAGATTTTGCTAAAATTGGAATTGAACAAATGGCAGCTAAACTCCAATGATTTATCAACATATATATGCATTACATAATTAATCATATTGTACGAAATACGAAGACCTCATCACATAAAAACAATGGATCCATGCTTATATGTTTAGCAGCTAACTCCTACTCACTATTTCAGGACAAGGCATGCTGAAATCTTCATTATCACTAATTGGATTGATGTAGTGATTCACGAAGAAGTTTTTTTGACTGGATATTGTAGTGAAAACCCCCACAACCTTTTCTATTAGAATAAAAACTATTACAGTATATACAAAGGATACCACATGTAACCAAGAGAAAAATAAAACTTACCTAATACAAACTAAAGATAGGAACGAACCTCATGGGGGAAGGAAAGAAACCCATCTAACAAGCTCTTCTTTATGCCTAGCCTTAATTCTATGAGAAAGAACATACATGTCATGGATAAAAGCCCCTCTCCATTTGTTGAAACTAGGTCTCTCTTGCCTAAATACTTCGCCATTTTTTATTAGCCAAATATTCAAGCAAGTTGTGAAAACCACCTTAGCAAAGAAAGGTTTTGCAAAATTCCTTCTGGCATTTAGGGCAACCTGCCCCATATCATTGCTAGCAGACTAGTCAATGTGTAGGAAGTTCCAAACCCTGTGGCTAAAATTGTAGTTGAAAAACAAGTGGTTTGTATCGTCCCTTGAGTGTGTTGGGCAGATCACACAATTAACCCCATCATCAATATGACAGTATCCACTCTCCACCGTGTCCTTTGTGTTTAATCTGTCCATTATGAGCATCCAAGAAAGCACCTTGATTTTCATAGTACAACAACTATTCCAGATCCAAAGCAGAAGAGGGTTGAAAGTATGATTGGAATACATGGATGTGTAAAATTTCTTGGGAGTGAAGGGCTTATCAGTGCCATGCCGGGACCAAAGATACTTACAATCAGGTTGTCTCTCATGATACTGAAGAAGAGCCTTCAAAGATTTAAACTCATGCTAGGCCTGCTCGGAAAGAGGAAAACTGAACCTGGAGATAATGTTTTGACACTCCAGGCCATCCTTCACTGACAGAAAAGTGTCCTTGTCATAAGAGAACAACCTAGGGAATTTGTTTTGGAGAGGCAATACTGAATCACCAACCTTCCATTTATCTTTCCAGAACAAGGCAGTATCCCCTTGATTGGTTTCAACCCTAGAAACCTCTCTGAAATGATCAAACCATTTTAGGATGCCCTTACACCAATGGGACCCACAGGGAGATGAACCTTGGGGCACAAGCCCGTGATAATAAGGCCCAATGAGGCGCGTCCATGGAATATCTGCTTTATTAAGAAACTTGTTAACATGTTTCATCAATAAGGCAACATTCTGAACTCCAATATTGAGGATGCGCATACCACCTTTATTTTTGGGTCTGCAAATGAACTCCCGAGATTCCAATGAGGGGGGAGGTTCTTGCTTGTTTTTCTTCCAACTACAGTGCCTCTGGATTCCCTGAAGTTGCTTAAGGATACTAGGAGGGATGAACAAACTGCAGAGAAAGAAGATGGGCCGAGATGATAAAGATGAATGGAGGTATTGAAGTCTTCCACCCTGAGCAAGGAAAGAAGAACTAGAATTCGTTCTCCTCTCCATGCAATTCACCAGGGGCATCAAGTGTGAGATTGTTGGTCTTGTGGTGCCCACGGGCAGGCCCAAGTATGTGAATGGCAACTTGCCCACCTAACACCCAAAAATTGAGGCTAGCCTATCACTTTCTTCCTGAGTGACATTGATGGGAACCATGGACGATTTATGATAATTAACATCAAGGCTAGTTGATTGAGAAAAAGACCAGCATTATTTTCTTAAGGTCCGGTAATTGAAGGTCATCGGTTGGAACAATGATCAGAGTATCATGTGCATACTGCACAATTGGATAATCCATATCTTCACAAGGTATGGGTAATTTCTGTTGTTCTCTTTGAAGCATATCATTAACCATAGAGTGCAATAAATCAGTAGCCAGGACAAAGAGGAGTGGGAATACATGATCTCCCTCTCTAACCCCCTTCTTCCATAGAAATTGCATGCCAGGCACCCCATTCAAAAGGATAGAGGAACTCCTAGAAGTCAAAAATTCCTTTACCCAGCTGATCTATTTTGCATTCAAACCTTGGTATTTCATTATCTCAAAAGTAGAAGAATTAACAATGGAATCAAAAGCCTTCTCAAAATCAAGTTTGAGAATTAAATTTTGCCTTTTGGACTAGTGACATTGGTGCAAATACTCAACAGTCCAACCAATACAATCCTGGATGGTCGTGGACTTCATAAAGCCATACTGGTTTTTATGAATGCACTCCATGATCACCGTGTGGAATATGTTGGCAGCCATTTTAGACCAAAAATTGATCCCCATACCAGTCAGAGAAATAGGCATATAATCACCTAGAACCACAGGTGAAGCTTCTTGGGTATGAGAGTTATATAGGATCCATTGATATTCTCCAACTTAGCTTTTCCGTCATAAAAATACTGAGCCAGGGTATAGAAATCCTTGCAGATGATGGGCCATCACTTTTTGAAAAAGATACCATTAAAACCATCAGGTCCAAGAGCTTTGTCAATAGGCATATGTTTGACAACAAGATCGAGTTGCTCAACAGTAAATGGCTTGGTAAGAATCTCCAAACCAGGCACACGTGTCAACAAAGTACTCAGGTCAAAGCAAATATTAATCCCTCTTGGGACTCCCATTCTCCTTTAACTACAGTCGAGATAACCCCTTCCATTTCTGAGTGATCAGATATTATAGTTCCATCACGTTGTTTCAGTCTGGCAATAAAATTCCTCTTAAATATCTTAGTGGCCATGGCATGGACGAATTTAGTATTCTCCTCCCCCACTTTTATATATCTGACTGTGCACCTCTTCTTCTAGTAAAGGAACTGCAAATGCAGAAATTCTTCACATGTAGCTTAACAATTTTCCTGAAATAAAATTCTTACCTACAAAGTGGCCTAATTTACTTGAGATTATCAAGAATAACAATAACTTTTTTGCACTTAACAATATGAAATTTCATCTAGGAGGGGCCAAGCTACCACTTTCTAAGATCTTGCTTGAGGGTCTTCAACTTGTCAGCAATGATAGCAGAAGAATGTGTTTTACAAGAGGGTTTACTCCCTGATTTCTGAACACAGTCATAGAACCCGTCCATTTGAACCCAGTAATTTTCAAACCTGAAAATCTTGCATTTGGGCATTGAGGTTTTAATCACCACCACACAAGCCATATGATCAGAGGCCGTCCTAGCCAGAGGGACGATCTGAGTTATTTGGAACAAAGAGATCCAATTGGTGGAAGTAAAGAATTATGGGGAGTCTTGCATGTTTGACCAAGTGTAAGATCTACCTTTAAGTGGCAATTTTGGAAGACCAAGGTGTCCAATGATCTCATTAAAGATAATCGTATCATTGATATCTCCTCCGCGTAGGTTTCTATTGTTAGTAGATCTAATATAATTAAAGTCCCGAATGAGCAACGAGTTATCCTCAACTCGGATATTTAAGTTATATAACCAGGATACATATATGTCCCTGGCCTCCCCCTCACAAGGCCCATAAACAGACACCAAGGTCCATTGCTCATTAGTTTGCATGGAAGTGAAATGAATAGTGACTGCAAAAGGTTGAACTTCCACTAGCGGACCATGAAGGAGGAGAGTTCCAGACTACTAGTATACCTCCAGAAGCACTCAAAGCAGGTGCATAGGTAAAAGTGTCAAAGTGCTTCGGGCAAAAGGATTTGATTTCACGGATATCAAAACTATTACATTTAGTCTCTTAGAAGCAAGCCACCACATACTTACTTTCATTAATTTTGTGCTTGACAACATGTTTCCTAGTAGGGAAATTGAGGCCACCACCAAAGAACACACCAGCTTTTGCAATTTCTATTATTCATGATAAACAATGCAACGCAATAAGCATAGAAGTACTACATAATAGTACCAGATAGAGTGCAGGTGCATAACAATGAAAAGTTCACAACCTAGGATATTACACAGATCATTGAAGCCAACATTTGAAAGAAAAATACCATAACCAACTTATGGGTTTGCCAAACCCTAATGATCATAAGGGGACAATCATTGCTTCCAGCATTCTTGTCATCATCAGTATTGGCCATAAACTTCTCCATAGTGAGCTATGCATCTGGAATCCCTAGACCATGTCCAATCTCCCGGATACGTCTGATTGGGGTTGAAGGTGGCACACCATCTAAGCCCTCATCTTCCTGGGCTTCCTCCGAGAGAGAAGCATTCAGGCGATTACACCTTGGCTTCTTCTTCTTACTTTGTTGTTAAAGAAGTCCCTGAAAAATATATTTGTAGCCATCGCGCTTAGCTGAACCGCGAGTGCTCCTCCGAATTGATGTTTCCACTATAGGTGTTGGAGCAAGAGTCTTGTGACGTTCAATCCTCTTCTTATCACATTGTGCCGAGAAGGAGAAAGCTTCATAAATTTTAGGATAGAAGGATCATAAAATTTCACCAGCCTATCATCAACGGTGTACAAATAGCTAATCGAAGATTCAGCATGACTGTCAGTGTCAAGCTTTGGTTCAGATAACAAAGCACGAGTAGGCGACCGGGGCTTGGAATTGCTTGGCAGTTGGGCCTCCACCCCTTCAGTTTTGATAGCACCTGGATATCATCAAAAGCAAGGACCCAACTACGCTTGGAAAGCAGTATGGGATTCATATCCACCAGTACCATGTGAGGAGGGATGTCTAAATTGGGGCAGAACTACATGAGAGTTTGAAAAGATCTTCTCCAGGCCAATCCAGGTGGCAAAACTGGCCCGTACACAACCTTGACCGAGCCCACCATAATTTTGTCATACTAAATTGCTAACGGTTGATATGGGACAATTTCCCAAGCATTGGCATCAAAGAACTGCTATGGGGGAACTAGCATTTGAACTTCAGAATCAGCTTGCATAGAGGTGTCATTAACCATAGTCTTTTGGTCTTCAACACGTGGATCGGGAATGTGCTGCTGAGTTTCTTGCCGAGCTTCGCTCCCATCACCCCAATGATCATGTGCCCAATTATCAGGATCAGCATGATCAGGCATTAGAGGCGACACTGGTGGGAGGTCATTCCACCCGATAGCAGGGTAGGGTGGCAACACAAAATTATGAACATCGGGAACAAATTCACCTCACATGGGGTGTGGATTTCCATCCAATGGCATTGGGTGCTCATTCGTAGGCATCTAATGAGCAAAATTTTCACCTCCAATGAAACAAGGCACAATCCAAGATACTTTGGCACCACCATAGCCAGCGTAATTAGAGAAAACCACGTCCCAGGGAGCCAGGATGTCCTTAGGGAATGAAGCAAAAACTATCGATCTGACCAAATAAGGATGGTGCTCGACCCAGTGCTGGAACTTGTCAAAGGTGTTGACTGCGGTGCTAATATTCTCTATATTATGCAAATCAAGAGGAATATCGAGAAACGTAAGACATCCATCACGAATACCATGGATTCCTGTGTAACCAATCCTTTCACCATGCTTAAAAAAGCACAAAAGTATCATTGCCCAATGGCTGAGGTTGAGGTTGCAGCAAGAGGAACCAAACACTAGCATCCCTTAGCCTAAACAGCCCAACACCACATACCCAAGGCTGAGTAGATCAAACCTGAACTCCTTTGCCAGCTAAGAACTCGACCACAACTTCATGAGCAGGCCCCACCTGATGCGGCTCCAGCAACAACATAACTTCAGCCACCATGTACTCCTCATGACGCCGCATAACTGGCGATGGAGGGGTGACGAAAGTCCTTGGCAAGCAATTGACACCACCATCAATGATATGGTGGCCCGCAGGCACGTACCGATGAGGATCAATGGCGAAGAACGCCATTGGCTCTAACGATAGAACCAGATATGGCGACGATGAAGGAAGAGTCACCGCAGGACTGCCAATGGTTTTTTTTTGGTGGAGATGTAATGAGACTAGATGAGTCGACCCTATCAGTGATGGCTTGGCTGAAAAGAGAGCCGACGGCTAGCTCAAGACCGGTATTGGTAATCGGAGGATTCGGCCAATATTTTGGCTTCCAAAACAAACCTCGTTTGGTTACAATCTTCTCACGATCCCGCCTTTTATGGCCCGTGCATGAACATGCCACACAAACAATATTTAAAGGGCGGTTATTTTCAAAGTGGCCACACACCAAGCATTGTTAGCAAGTCAAGATTTCTTGAACCATATTATCAATCATGGATGCAAAAGCATTTGTTAGCATCCTGCGAGGCACATACCTCAATCAAGGACCGGGTTGATGAAACCGGGGACGAGTCGATGCTACATGGCACCACATGTCAACTGACGGGGCCGTCACGGGGAATTGGAGTTATCAAGCCCAGGGAATAATGGCCCAACATGGGTGCTTGATGCGCATGTCCCGCCCAAAGGATGTTCCAAAATTTCAGGCGTAGGGGATGATCGACTATGCAAATCACGGCGCAACCGAACCGTCGACGAGCTCATCATGCCGAACACGATAGGTAGTGAGACCATAGTCCATTGAAGATCAGCAGGTGGGTGTGGATGAATGATGACACGTTCATTTTCTGGAATATCGTATCCAGCAATCTTCGTGGTAACAATATAGTTGGCTGTAGTGTGATATCTATAACCTTTACAAACACTATAATTTTGAAAGGTAGCAAAATATAACTTCTTACGAACTAAAGAATCCAACTTGAAAGCATATTTGACAGGAGGATTATGCATAGCTAAAAGACCCAACACAGCTCTACTCTTGGAAGGGCTCACTAGAATCCACTCAGCATCACAATGTTTCTTCCAAACTTTGAACTCACGGACCCAATTAGGTCCTCCGTTACCCCAAAGATGAAAGTAGCATTTTAATTGCAGACAAGAGAAGGACCGTAAATACACAATGTAAAATCCAACCTCCTTGCAAGAAACATTGAAACTGAGTACCTTGTCACCAATGGCTCGGATAATGAGATCAATGGAAGAACCTCCCAATGTCGATTCAAGTGCGGCCGCTAGAGAACCCTCCGTAAGCCTAAAACTGTTCCTGCTAAGTGAGACCACCACAGTAAAGGATTCCATGTTCTCCATAGGTTGGACTATGAGGCCTGACGCAATATATATCTCATCAGCAAACACTCTACCCTTGGAGAAATCCAAGCCAAGAGTAGATCAAGAAGAAGAATCCATCACCGTGGGTATGAGGATGTAGATCAGCGAATGCTGATAAATCTCCAAACCATCATCAGGTCACCAACGGAGAGCGGTTCAGGTGTCCTTGGTTCTAAGACGAGTTGCGGTATTTTTAAGATCAGAATGTGCCATATGAGTGGAGTAGAAGCTATTAGTTAAGATAGACTTACTGGTACTAATTGGCAAGCATCTTCAGAACTTTGAGCAGATTTGCAGATGGAGATCATGTGTCTGCAAACATAGTATCCACAAAGGTTGGTCCCTGCTTGTTGGTGAGGACACTAATTTTTTCGTACAAAATTAGTCATGTATTTTCCCTGTTAGGAACAACCTAACCGGTGTTAGATGTATTTCCTTTGGACATAAATAGAAAGAGGTGTATTTAGAAGCTTGAACATTTGACTAGCATAAGAAAAGGTATATGCATACTATTGGATACATTTTCTGAAAATAACGGATTTTGGTGTGTTACCGGAGAAACAATCTCATGCTGCAGAGGTAGTTCCCTCTAGAACAGGTTCCCTGGTTTAGTTTCCCACAATGCGAACACACTGCAAATGAAGATGAATTTTGAGAACATCAATTCTTGAACCAAATACAAATGCAAATTAATTTCAACTTCATAGAATTCAATACCTATCCATGAATTGATGAAGGCGCATCGGATCTCGAGCCTTTATTGACTCTTTGAGAGAATCCATGTAGTAAACTTTGTTCTAGTTTGGTACAATGAATACCAAGATCCACTGATTGCTGCATATTAATAAAACCATGAACTTACGAATTATGTTTACGTTTGAGATACAATCAATGTATGCATGGTTGTTTATTTGACTTACCTTTCGCGATATGGCCAGAAAAATGATTTAGCATGGGACCTGTTTTCGAAGATACGTGCGACCATGTTAATGGCTCACTCTCACTCTTCCTTACCATGTAATGTTGTGCCATTTGCTAATGCGAGATCTATGAAATACAAACTCTCCCTTTTTTCTGCGTGGTCAATCCCCCAAGAGGAATAAAATGCAGTTAGATGTTTATCATTTACAACCTTGTATGGAGAGTTGATCAGAGTTTTTTAAGTACTTAGAAAATCACGCATCTAACAAGAGTGGCATCCAGCATGTTGAAGTTGAAGAAGAGATGTAAGTCCTCGAATTCCACACTAATGGAACCAGGATCATGTCGCAAATGCTCTCTGTTGTAGTAGACTAGCAGAACATGATGACCTGCTAACATTAGATCCATTCAATTTTCAGGTAACTCGTGGCATCTGGAAGTGCAATTATCAATGTATTTGCTAACAATAAATGGCTGGCCATAGAAGTAATTGTCTGCTTCAAGTATGTCTGTTTTATTTTTAGCAAGCACCAACTGTAATTGTGCATCATCCATGTCGTCAAAAATATTATTACTCTCCAATTCGAACAACTTGGTGTTAAGTTGGTTTTGGGCGATGAGTGCCTTAAGTAAGAGGCAATCCTTGTCATTCCTCTTTGATTTCGCGTGCTACCTCTTCACTAGTGCAGACGACTTGCCCGCTTCCTCCTTGGTACTTGAAGAACTTCTAGTCCAAGGTCTGGATGGCTGAAAGGTGAACTCCTGAACAGACGGTAAAGCTGCGATGGACTGCTTAGCAGATGGTTTAGCTACACCAAAGTGATGAGCTCGCGGTGCTGCTTTGACAGACTATAGAGTTGTAGGAGTAGAGGCATCACACTGCTGACCAAGCATTTAAGCTATGTCAGCTTTCTGCGTAGGTGGTGCCAACTTGTCCGTGTGCTAAGAAGGCCATGCCAACACGTTGGTTTGCTGAGCAGGCCATGTTGACGCAATAGTATGCTGATCACGCTGATGTGAACCAACAGACTAATGAGCAGTCGGTTCTGGACCTACAGAATGCTTAGTAGGTGGTTCTGAAGCATTAGACTGCTAAGTAGTCCGTTCCACCAGGTTGGTCTGCTGAGCATGTGATGTGACTGACTCTCCCCCGCTACTTCAGTGGCCAACATCTGAACGAGTGGTGCTTCTTCAGCAGTTGTAGGCCTTGCCACTGGCGGCTCTGGGGCGGACAATGACATCGCCTGAACGGCACTAAGTTTGGCGGGCTCATCACAGGTTGATGGATCAACCGTTGGATTACGAGTATTAGGTTCCTTGGGAGAAGCACAAGAGAGCTGCTATGGCAAGGAGAGCATCACCGATTGAAGGGCGACATTGGTTGCTCTTGGAGGGGCTTGAGGGATCTCATTGATGAAGTCTATTTCCTTTCGTGGCCAATGGATGTGATGTAAAAGTGTTTATCCGAAGATCCTCTGCTCATCAAAGTCCCCTAGGAAATTCTTTAGGGAAAATTCAATGAATCCAGCCGTTACTTCAGTCACGTAGCACTTCACACAACCCAGCTTCAATGTCACATTGTCCAACAAGAGGCCCTCTTCCAAGAAGGGTGGGCAAACCCAGGCTGTTGCACATATTAACGTACCTTATAATGCGTAAGTTCGTCCCTCAGTCTATCTTTCTTTCCAGATAGATCAGATATAGCATCATCATGAGCAGCCGCTGTCTCATTGTAGATGGGGTGAGCTGATGCACAACTACACTTGTGCAGTGTTGTCGCACAATAACCACCATCCTCCATGCCTGTCTCCCTTCCTGTCTGCTGGCTATCTGCCAGTGTTAGAGTTGTTTGCATCATCATTGACTCCTCAGTTTCCTTTTGAACTTGGAGATACATGTCATTCCTCAACGTTTCATACAATTTTATTTTTCTTCATTTCACTCCTTGCTTTTTTCATGTTGAGCCCCTCCTCTTGAGTACGAAAGCCCTCTTGTGCGGGACATTGACACCTACACCCCTTGCATGACGAGGGGGCTCTTTTGTTTCGAGAGCATCGGATGGAATGTCACATGTCCGTGAGTTCTTGTAGAACCTTACAATGATCTTGGAAGCCTCTAACATCATGCGATATACTTCTTTGTCAAGTGAGTTTTCAAAGTGATAAGTTATGTCATCACGCCTCCTTGCACGTGCCTGCAAGTAGTCTCTAGCGCGTTCGCCCCTGATTTCACTAAAGGTCGGTTTCCCACCCGCGTCTACTGCTTATTTATCCTCCTGGTCCCATATCAGTTTCATGTCGTTGTATCTTGCTACACCCATACAATGGGGGTGTATGTTCCTATTTTGAAGTTCCGATTACTTAGTACTCTTCTTAGTAAACTCTTCAGTTGCCCTGACCATTTTGAATTCTGCCTAATTTGCCTTCGTAATTTCGTGGTATGTGGCGATTGGGTCCTTTCCTTCTCTCAATTACTTCTTGTACAACACGTGCTTCCAGTTTCTCCAAGCATCCCTAGCCTTCTTTAGTGCAGCGTGTTCCACCTGCATTCTCCCTTGCTCTAGAAGATTGAAGTGCTCCATGATCTCTTGGACTATCCTTTGCTGTGTTTCGTGTTAGCCTTCCAAAACCCGACAGATCAATGTTGAGCCTTGCCTGCAAACAAATCCACACACACACATAAACCTCATGCGTGCTTTACCTAGTTTAGTTGGAGCCACTTTAAATCGATGTCAGTGACTTCATATACAGCTTTAGGCTGGTATGTGGGATTCCTTGGAGCGTTTCTCCGTGTCTTGACAGGAACGGTAATTGTTGAGCTCTATCCCATTCCATATTACTTGATCCCTCACCATCTGCTAGAGACCTAGGGTTCTCGGACTCAGATGAAGATACATCGCCTGAAGCATGAGTGTTATTGTTGTTGCTCAACATCTACATAGAACACATGCGTAGCCCACGAAAGGAGGATAAGCGTAAAGCTCGCAACTTGATATCAAGCAGTCTAAACATGTCATGCAATAATTTAGAAAATATACGACTAAGTTGCTAAGTTTGTGTGAATCAGGCACCCACAATCGGTAAATCGATAATAAATAACTCGAACAAATACAACTTATATGTACTACTCCCTATGTACCTAAATAATTATAGTTGGGGAGAATTAGTGTAGTTATCCCCAACTACAATTATTTAGGTACACAGGGTGTAGTTTGGAAAGTAGATAATGAACATATATATGCTCTCCGTTATTTTCTATCCAATTTGGGAACATACCAAACAAAATAAGAAGAGGGATTGCAAGGAAATATGCCTCACCGCTATGGAGAGCAGTAACCATCAGGTTTATTGTGCAAACCCAGTACGAACAAAGGAGAGGTGAGGGTTATAGAATCGATATGCTCGAGAATGCCCGACGAGCAAACGAAGACGGCGAGGCACGGGCAGTGGAGGTAGGGTTGATGCCGAAGAGCGGGCACACAGCCGGGTTGAGCACGTCGATGCCGGAAATGATTCTTCTGTGTATCTAGGGGAGGGTGGAGCTGGCGACGGAGATTGGGTGGACTATTGAGTGAAACAGGGGAGGGCGATGGGGGAGGGTGGGTTGGCATCCTAGGTGAAAAGGGTCAAACAAGATCCACGGTCGCCACGCGGAAAGGCCAACACAAACAGTTGCCTCTAAGCGCCCGTGTGCACAAATAGCATAATTTCATTTGAAATGAAGACATGCTAACTGTGAGTTCATCGTTTCACCTCCACATTTTCCCATGGTAAGCAATCACCATTACACCAAATATTTGATTTCTAGCCCATTTTAGGTATCATCTCCTATATTTAAGACAAGTTTTTGCATTTACCTTGCATTTAGTGAATGTAAAATCAAAACCCTTCTACAACCACATGTGGGTGTTAGCAAAGAAGTGTATAAATCATTTGTGTGTCACTTTGTGAGTTTCCATTCATTGTCCAAGAAACAGGATTTTTTTAAACATTTTGGCCGCAGGGTCCGGCCAGAGGCGTAGGCCTTGTTGGTATTTTAATTACAGGAAATGCATATAGAGTTTGGGAATCACAAAAACCGGTGTGTCACCGTGGCGTGCTCTCATGACCCCATGGCTTTTTTTTGTAAAGTTTGGCACAAGTTTTGATGCTTCCAACTTTGAAACTAGAGCATCTCACAATAAGGATCATAGTTTCCAAAAGGAGACGCGACACTTCGGACTCCAATCATCGGTCACTTCATCGTTGTGCCTCGAATAAATTTTCATGGTAAATAATCACCGATATACCCTAGGTTCGATTTTCTGGCCCATTTCAGGTTTCATCTACTATATTTAAGCCATTCTTTTGCATTTAGTGCATATAAAATTAAAACCCTTCTACAACTACATGTGGGTGTTAGCAAAGAAGGTGTAAATCATTTGTGTGTCGCTTTGCAAGTTTTCATCCATTGTCTAAGAAGCGGGGACAAGTTTCAAACATTTTTGGCTACGAGGTGCGGCCACTGGGAAGGTCTATTCGATATTATTAATATTGGAAATTTAGATGGAGTCCGAACATCACGAAAATCGACATGTCACTGTGGCGTGCTCTCACGACCCCGTGAATTGTTTTTGGTAAAGTTTGGCACAAGTTTTGATGATCGCTCCTTGAAAACCGGGGCATCTCACAAGAAGGATCATGGTTTCCAAAAGAAGACGTGTCAATTCAAATTCTAGTGGCCGGTCACTTCATCGTTGGGCCTCATAAATTTAATACGAGTTTGATTTTTAGGCGCATTTCAGGTATCGTTTGCTATATTTAAGATTGTTATTTTAATTTAATGTGCATTTTGTACATATAAATAAAATCCCAACCACAACTGCATGTTCTGATGCAAGAGATGAGGATTGTTGTTCGATCTGGGAGCATCCAACGGTGCAGACGTATGATTAATGGGATTTGGGTTTTGGCCAATCAGAACGCATGACTCAGATCACGCACGCAGCAGGGGGATGGGGGAATCATCAATGGTTTTGTACCCATATGGCTCTGGTGAATGAACCGTGTGCTATTTGAAAATATTTACATAAACTAACATCATATTTTTGTTTGAATGAAAACATGAGTTCATCTTTTCGCCTTGAATTAGGGTAAGCAATCATCATTGTATCCTAGGGTTCATTTTTCTGGTGTTTATATATATATATATACATATATATATATATATATATATAGGGCTCAAATATAGCAAACGAGATCTCAAATGCACCAGAAAAAATTATCTTACAATACTTTCTATCAACACTAGCCGGGGTGGTTGCTATCTGAGCCGTTTGTTTGTATCGAGATTGGCACGTTCTTGTAGATAAGATTATCTCTCTCACATGCACACACATGTGGTATCCCAACATATAACATGCGGCACAGATTGCTTATGCTCCAGCGTAACTGTATATCTTTTTTTCTGTATATATATATATACACGGTGGGTCTATTCTAACACCATCCCTTAAGACCTTATTCTAACACCACCTCGTGCTCACACACGCGTGCATTGAACTGCATCAAGAACACACAAAAAGACCCCACCCACCTAGACCACCTTTCTCTCACACCGGATTCCACTGCCTCCACCTTCGCCCCCCCCCCCCCCCCCCCCCCTAATTTCTCCCCTCCCCCCGAGAAAAACAACCTCAAACCCCATCTAATCCCCACGTCCCCTTGCCACCATACCTTCCCACCTAGTCATGCGCCGCCGCGCCTCGCACCTACCTCCACGACCGACGCACCCTCAACTATAATATCCCAGGAAGGGGCATAGATCGGAGAAGGGAATTGGGGATGAGGAAGAGAGGAGTAGGTGAGGGAAGACAGCAATAGAGAGGGGAAAGGATTCACTTGCTTCTCGCCTGCACGTTACAGTGACATCGTTGCTTTAAGTAGTACATCCACATACATACCCGACATGGACTCACACGCACAACACATAAGACTCGCGGCCTACGGCCCAGCTTCCCTTGTGACTGCACCGTTCGTGCACTTGGTGTCCGCTGCAGGTTCAGGTGTATCTGCCTGGACTGCAGGCGTGACAGTCGCCCCCTCTTGAGGCGCAGGGTCTTCCCAGATGCTGGCTGGAGGAAAGCGGACGCGAAGGACATCATAATCTTTCCAGGTCGTCGCATCGGCGGGCACCATGGACCATTGCACGCGAACTTGAGTGAGCGCTGCTGGACCTTTCTTCACCATGCGTCATTCTTAAATGGCCACCGGGACGAGGGGCGTCGTCGTCAAGTCCGGGATCTTGGGCAGCTCAGAGAAGACGGGCGAGTAATTGGGGATGAACGGCTTCAATTGCGAGATGTGGAAGACTGGATGAATGCGACTGTCCGGCGGCAAATCCAGGCGGTAGGCCAGGGTGTCGACGCGTTCCACGATGGTGAAGGGGCCGAAGTACTTGTAGGCGAGCTTCCGACACGGGCGACTGGCGATGGAAACCTGCACATAAGGTTGGAGCTTGAGGAGGACTTGATCACCCATGGTGAAGGCGCGGTCCGTGCGCTGCTTGTCGGCTTGTTTCTTGAAGCGATCTTGAGCACGGGTGAGGTGGCCCCAAAGCATTTCCGTGTGCGCCGTCGGCGAGAGCTTGTCACTGAACGCGGGCAGCCCCCCCCCCCCCCCCCTCCAAATTTGGCTCCGTGTCGTAGAGCGCCTTGAATGGAGAACAACGAAGAGAGCTGTGATGAGTGGAGTTGTACCAAAATTCGGCGGCAGCCAGCCATTTCCTCCATTGCTTTGGGCGATCTTGAACAGCGCAACGTAGGTACATCTCGAGGCGTTGATTGACGCGCTCTCTATGTCCATCGGTTTGGGCATGGTAGGCTGTGGTGTTGAGGAGTATGGTGCCGCCTGCTGCTAGGAGTTCCCGCCACATCGCGCTTGTGAAGATTTTGTCGCGGTCGGAGACGATGGAGTGGGGCACTCCGTGAATCTTGATGATGGAGTCCCAGAAGGCGCGGGCCACTTGCGCCGCGTTTAAAGGATGGCGAAGTGGCACGAAGTGAGGAAATTTTGTGAGGCGATCCACCACCACCATGATGGAGTTGTAGCCCTCGGAAGTTAGAAGACCCTCGACGAAATCCATCGCCAAATCATGCCATGGTTCGGTTGGAATTGGGAGTGGCTGCAGCTTGCCAGCAGGGTGGCGGTGCTCGTGCTTTGCTTGTTGGCAAGCGAGGCACTGATGAACATAGTCTTCCACAACACGTTGAGACCGGGCCACACAAACAGTGTGCGCACCCGCTGATATGTTGAGCTGATGCCGGAGTGCCCTCCCAGAGCATTGTCATGTAAGGAGGCGATGAGCTTGGTTTGAAGGGCTGTATTGGCACCAATCCACAGTCGGTCCCCTTGACGAATGATGCCCTGCGTGAGCGTGCGACCTTGATCATCTGGGCTTTGGACTGCTAGCTGCTGTAGGAGTTCTTGCGTGGCTGCATCTGTCTCATATGAATTTGCAACTTCTTGCAGCCACTAAGGCTGGCACACCGAGAGCGCGGCGAGAGCGTGCCGGTGGCCCACCCTGGAGAGTGCGTCCGCAACACCATTGTCAGCCCCTTTCTTGTACCGAAAGGTGAACTGCAGCCCCACCAGCTTGGACATGGCCTTGCGTTGGAGCTCAGTATCCAATTGTTGCTCGCCGAGTGCACATAAGCTTTTGTGGTCCATGACAATTTCGAACGGTCCCTGTTGCAGGTACGGTCGCCACTTGTCCACAGCCATTAGTACGGCGAGAAATTTCTTCTCACAGGTGGATAGCTTCTGGTTCTTGACGCCCAATGCCTTGCTCATGTATGCCACGGGATGGCCATCTTGTACAAGCACGGCGCCCACCCCGGTGTCACAAGCGTCCGTCTTGATGGCGAACGGCCACGTGAAATTGGGTAGGGCGAGGACTGGCGTGTGCACCATGGCTTGCTTGAGGAGCTCGAGCGCAACTTGATTGCGCTCGTCCCAATGGAAACCTGCCTTGGTGAGCAGCTGGGTGAGTGGCTTGGCGAGAATCCCGTAGTTCGCGACGAATTTCTGATAATACCCGGTGAGCCCGAGGAACCCACGCAACTCCGTGGCTTTGGTAGGCACATGCCAGTTGAGCATGGAGCTCGTCTTGCTCGCGTCGGTGGCGACACCCTCCTTGGAGATGACGTGGCCCAAATAGTCAATGCTGGGCTAAGCGAATGAGCACTTGGAAGCCTTGGCATATAGCTCATGTTGGCGTAGGGTGGAGAGCACGATCCACAAGTGTTCCTCATGGGCCTGCATGTCAAAGCTGAAAACAAGGATGTCGTCGAGGAAGATGATCACAAACTTACGGATATACTTGGAGAAGATGGAATTCATGAGGCATTGGAATGTGGTTGGTGCGTTGCAGAGCCCAAACGGCATGACTCGAAAGTGGAAATGGCCATGATGGGTTTTGAATGCTGTTTTTTCTTCATCTTCCTCGCCCATGCGAAACTGATGGTAGCCGGAGCGGAGGTCGATCTTGGAGAAATAGGCTACCCCGGCAAGCTCGTCGAGGAGTTCATCTACGACTGGTAAGGGAAACTTGTTCTTGACCGTTATCTTGTTGAGGCGACGGAAATCAATGCAAAAACGCCAGCCGTCGTCCTTCTTCTTTACGAGCAGTACAAGGGCGGCATAGGGGCTCATGCTATGGACAATGACACCAGCGTTAAGCATGTCACGCACTTGCTTTTAAATCTCGTGTTTCTGTGCAGGTGAGTATCGATACGGTCTGGTGTTGATTGGTGTCGCACCTGGCTCCAGGTTCAGTCCATGGTCATACTGTCGGTGAGGGGGAAGTGTTGTTGGCTCCGCGAACACCTCCTCAAACTCCTTGAGAACCTTTTGGATCTGGGGTGGCACCGGTTCAGCAGCTTCCTTGTGCACTGGTGTGACAGTGACCAGCGCTGCGGTCCAAATATCATTGGCCACCTCCATACGATGCAGCTTGTAGGTGTCGAGTTTAGAAATTGGTGGGAGATCAGAGGACCGGATACCCTGTAACTGAACTACCTTCCCTTCAGTCTGAAATGAGATCGTTTTCTCGAGCCAATGGCAATTCATGGGGCTATGCCTCGATAGCCAATCCATGCCCAGTACGCCATCGTATGCACCCAGCTCCAACACACGCAAATCTGTGTGAAATGTGTGCCCGGGGACTTGCCATGTGAGTTGCTGCACCATCGAGTCACATCGCAGTCGCTGGCTGTTGGCCATGTGCACAGACACTGCCGGCAGCGTGACCATGGGAACGGACAAACGAGTTGCAAACGCTTTGCTGACAAAACTGTGAGTGCTCCCCGAGTCGATCAGAAAGAGCATGACTTGGTCTCCAACTTGAGCACGCAAACGTATGGTGGATGGGGCCTCCTCTCCGGAAAGTGCATGAGGCGAGAGAGAACAGCATTCGGGCTCTTGAGCTGCTGGTGTGTCGAGCAACTGCAGAGCGTGCACCGTGTCGTCCGAGAGGAGTTCTCCATAGTCACAGACCTCAATCATGAGAACTTGTCCGGTGCGCTTGCACTGATGTTCACGGCTATACTTGTCGCCGCAACGAAAACAGAGGCCATTGGCGCATCTAAAATCGCGCAACTGCCGCTCGCGACCGTAGCCGTCGCCGCCGGGTCGTGGTGGTAGAGCAACGCGAGCTGGGATGGGAGCCAGCAAGGGCGGCGGCGGTCGCCCCCGGGGTGCGGCATGGTGTCGAGGCAAGCATTGTTTCTCCAGTTCTTCTTCTTGGATCCTTGCAAACACGGCTGCGCGAGTGATGCTGTTGGATGACTGCAACCTGACTCCCAGCCTGAGTTCATCTTTCAGTCCCAGCAGAAATTGGGACACAAAATTTAGAGCTCAGCGATGGATCGAGGGAAAGCAAATGATACATGGATGTTTCAAATTGTTGACGATACTCTTGCACTGTTCCAGTCTGCCTCAACTGCACAAAACGATGCATTTGGATCTCAAACTCCTCTGGCCCAAATTCTTCTTCAACTGCATCTTTGAAAGTTGGCCAGGTGAGCCCCGGGTGTGTTTGACGAAAAGCCTGAAGCTACATCGCTGCTAATCCCTCCATATAGAGCGATGCAGTTGTGACCCAACTATGTTGTGGGACTCGATACAACTCAAAATAGGATGTGCAGTGCTCTAGCCAAATCCGTGGTTCGTCGCCGTCGAACCGCGGAAAGTCATGCTTCGGCGGCTTGTAGAAATCACCGGTGCGGTCGTGATCCGATGTCATTGTTGTGCATGGGGGAAGCAGCGGTGGCCCTTGGTTGACCAATCTGACGAATGGTATCTGGGCTGCACCGTCGGTGTAGAGAAGCGGGTGTGGCGGAGGGCGAACCAGGGGAGGAAGCGGCGCCTGCAGTTGATCGACCCCTGGTGGTGGTGTTGGAGCGTGGATGGAAGAGGGCGCGCTCGTAGCAGCTGCCGCGGCCGGATCGGCGACCGGCGTCGACTTGCGTGCCTCGTCCACATCGGCCTGAGTGAGGTCAATTTGTTTGGCACATTTTTCAGCTCATGCGAGACTTGCTCGTTGAAAGCTAGTTGAGCCTGGAAACGCTCGTCGGCCGTGGTCTGACTCGCATCGAGGCGGCGGATGACCGACTCGAGCAGGCCCTGGAGTTTATCGGTGGTTTCCGCCATCGCAGCAAGGACGTGTTGCGTCTGGATCGAGGGTTTGGTCGACGGCGCCATCGTCTCGCTCCAAAACGGATCGAACCCCGGGCAGGATTTTGCGCGAGCTCACCGAAGTGAATCGCACCTGACCCGGTGGAATTTTTCTGATCTGATCGGGAGGATGTGAGGCGGTGGCGGCACGGTAGTGGGGAAAAATTATGGCTCTGATTACCAACTGTAATATCCCAGGAAGGGGCATAGATCGGAGAAGGGAATTGGGGATGAGGAAGAGTGGAGTAGGTGAGGGAAGACAACAATAGAGAGGGGAAAAGATTCACTTTTTTCTCGCCTGCACGTTACAGTGACATCGCTGCTTTAAGTAGTACTACATCCACATACATGCCCGACATGGGCTCACACGTACTACACATAAGACTCGCGTCCTACGGCCCAGCTTCCCTTGTGACTGCACCGTTCATGCAGTTGGTGTCCGCTGAAGGTTCAGGTGTATCTGCATGGACTACACGCGTGAAATCAACCTCCTCTATCCGTTGGTGTGGTCCCAAAACCCACCAACCACCGGAGCGCCCCCATCCCTCTACAATTGTTGGCGCACCCCCGCGGCCATGCGGGATATGGTAGCCACCGGTCCCCGGCGAGACCTCCCACCAACCTACCATAGATGGCGCACCCCACCACCCTCCATTCGTCAGCGCACCCCGTGGCCATGGCGGGATCCGGACGTCGTCGGTCCCTGACAAGGTTTCTACTACTTGATCCGGCCACCACGACCATGGTTGTGGCAAGAAAACTATGAATTCGGCCGCCGCGCCTTGCATTGTTTTGCTACAAAAAAATGAGGGTGCACTGGCTGATCCGATGACATCCTTCTAGTCATCGCGGCCGGATCCGCCCCTCCCACAAACAGATCCGCCGCGGCCTTGCCTTGCCTGCCCACCCTGCTGTAGTCCCGTGGCACAGATCTCAAATCCACACCGTCAAGTTTCCCTCCATGCATAGTCTGCTTGAGCTGGGGAGGCCGAAGAAGCCAGCATGTATGTGGTTGTCATGCCAGTATAGTTTGCCGACGACGTGTGGTGAAGTGCACCTCGCCGTGTGGTCAGCTCATAGTTGTTTTTTTCCTTCTTTTTCTTGATTTGGGATACGTAGTGCACCTGGATCCCATGAGCAATGTGTCGCACCCCGGTGTGATTCATCCACGGCCATCAACCATGAAAATGTAGATTTTGCTCTTTGGAACCCTGTATTTTTGTGCTTCACTTTGTTATGTTGTGTAGTTTGTTTATTATATCTATGGAGGTGTGGGCTTTTGCACTGCGTGTGTGCGTTTCAACAACAAAAAGAGGGGAAGCTCCAATGAATATGGTCCATTTGTGTGAGTGTTTCTCTGTAAATGGATTTTTTCAGAAAAGGAGGATGACCCCCGGCCTCTGCATCTGCAAGATGCATGCGATCATATTATTGATTATTCTCGAGGACCTTACAAAACAGTACAACAATATGTTTAAATCTGTCATCTTGGCAACATCTGCCGCTACTTGTATCCATATGATGAAGGGGTGCAAGCTGGACCAAATACCCATACCTCTCACCTAAGCCTAACATCTAAACCGGAGACCCTGACCAAGCCACATACCGGGTCGGGGGCACAAACCGGTTCGACGCACTCACATGTGTCGTCGTCGTCATCTTCCACTGGTCCATCTTCAGATCAGATTGAGGTACCAGCCTTGACAGGTGCCTCCGCCATAGACGCCACCAAGACGCCAAACGACGACCTCCACCTACGCGAGTCCATCTCCAAGCCATAGACGGAGATCTATGCTAGGATAGGGCCGCACCACCACCGTCGCCTACCACTCAGAAGCACCACCAGCCCCAAGGTGCCCAAAGCGGTGCCTTCAAGAAGGGAACGTCGCCGTGAGCGCCGCCGCCGCCCAAGAAAGTTAAGGCTTTCACCCGGGAGACCTAGGGGAAGGGGAAGTGAAGGGATCAGTCCATACTGACGCCTCCAAGGGGGGAACGACGCCCTCAGGCGTCGCCGTCAACGCGGCCGGCCATGGCCGACCAGGGATTTTGCCCGAACTATATCCTCGCCACCACCAGCGCCTCCTGTACAAAACTGGGGACCCAAGGAAGCGCGACCCGACCAGGCTGGCCCGCACGCCGAACAGGGGAGGAGGGTAGACGCCAGATTGCGCGCATGGGCCACCGCAAAAAGCCGCCGATGGACGTTAACAACCACCGGATCCCATCGCGCGCGCGACCGAGACGCCAATTCCACCGCCCGTACGGCTACTAGCTTACCGTGCCTCGCCAATGGAGCCGCCGCTCTAGTCCGGAGCTCCCCACGCAGAGGCACGGCAGCCTAGGCCCCGCCACCACCATCCTTGGTGCATCGGGCTTGCCCGACGGCTGCGTCAGGCGGCGGCGAGGAAGGTAGGAGGGGAGGCGGCTAGGGTTGGGAGGGAGGGGAGGGGGAGGAGGCTACGGTTGGGAGGGAGGGAGATATGAAAATGGGGAGAATTTCACTTCCCGGCCTGTGCACCAACTACGGATGCATACATCCATATTAGTATGAGTACCAAGATAAACATGGTCCTCATATTTTTTTTAAATGAGTATCAAGATATTTCTTGATGAGTAGTTCCACCACACATCAAACTTGATCGTCAATAAATGGGGAAAACCCCTGTGCATCACCTGTCAATTCTAGGAATTGAACTCGGGTCATTAGGCTGCACAACCGCATGCCCAACAACTGAGCCAAGGCTCTCTTTGTAGTTCTCTGTAAATGCATGTGTATGTTTGAAGCTTGCTTTGTTCTCTGTTGTAGTTTTCTATAAACTTTTATGTGGTTCACTTGGTACATGATAAAAAAATCACAAAGAAGTCCATTTCTTATTATATGCAGTTCATGATTTCATTGTGGAAGTTTGAGTAAGGAGACAATTTGACACAAAATTGAACTGGTTCAGTTGCCCTTGTTTTATGGTTCACTCACGTTCATAAAAAAGTTTGAAAAAAGGACAACACAAACTCATGAGGTTCATTTTTGGGTAGTGTCGTGGTTCACTTACTCCGAATGTGAACTGTAAAACAATAATTACTCCGAATGTGAAGTGCAAAACAATTGTTGTGGAAATGACAAAAAAACATACTGTGATTCACTTCTTGATGGTGTTTGCGGTTCGCTTTTGTCCGATAGGAAGTGCACCTCACTTTCACGTCTTGAATAAATTACGTCGAACAAAAGAAAAACATGAACTTCGCTTGCCCGTCGGACACAGTGCAAACTTCAGTCAACTATAGTGCATTCTTCTGTGTGATGTAGCTCACTCGTCGATATTGTTGTCTCGAAAAAACATAGTGTTCGTGTTTTAGTAATTTGAAAATTGCTCTTAAACCGTAAGGAATTAGAGAGAGTATTCTACATGAAAAAGTTGCGCCTCGTCGATATATTTCCAACTTCATATTATTTGCATCGTTTCTACGAGCGGTTTAGAAAATTTACGAAGATACGCTCGCTGCCACTCGTAGGCAGCACCACCATTTTCAAAATCGATTTAAAACCGTAAGGAATATCAACAAATGACCAACATATGAAAGTTGCACTTCTTCCATATAGCTTTCCAATGCCATATCACACGCCTTATTCCGACGAGCTGTTAAAAAACTACAGCCAGATCGTACCAAAAAATATATATTTTTGCAAAAACAAAATTTTGCATTTCGGTAAATTTGAAACTGTTATTAAACCGTAAGGAATTAGAGGGTGCAATCTACACGGAAAACATGCACCTCGATGAAATATTTCCAAAGCCGTATCATTTTCTTCATTCCGACGCGCAGTTTAGAAAAAAATGAGAAAATACGCTCGCTTCCACCCATCAGACGCCAACCGTTTTTGACCTGCTCTTGAACCGTGAGGAATCCCAAAAAATGTTGAACATGGCGAGGCTCGCATTTTCCACATCTATCAAACAGTATATTATAGTGTAGAAAAAAAGCGTGCAACTTTTTTGCTCACATTAGAGTGCTCATTCTATAGGGACGCACTTCACTCGCATTAAACGTGATGTTCTGAAGTGATGCCAGAATAGTTATTCTGCACCCAATGTCAGAATAGACTGTCTATGACCATGTCGCAACTACACATGGGTGTTAGCAAGATCATTTGTGTGTCGCTTTGCGAGTTTCCATTCATTGTTCAAGAAATGGAGCAAAAATTCAAACATTTCGGCCACAGGGTGCGGCCAGAGGCATAGGCCTTGTAGGTATTTTAATTACAGGAAATGCATATAGACTCCATAAATCGAGAAAATCGGTGTGTCACTATGGCATGCTCTCATGACACCATGGAAAAATTGGTAAAGTTTGGGACAGGTTTTAAGGCTCGCACCTTCGAAACTAGAGCATCTTACAATAAGGATCATAGTTTCCAAAAGGAGACGTGGCACTTTGGATTCCAATCGTCGGTGACTTCATTCTTCCGCCTCAAAAAAAATTCACGGTAAACAATCACCGATATACCCTAGGTTTCATTTTCTAGCCCATTTCAGGTCTCTCGTGCTATATTCTATGCCATTTTTTCCATTTACCTTGCATTTAGTGCATATAAAATCAAAATCCTTCTACAACTACATGTGGGTGTTAGCAAAGAAGGTGTGAAAAACATTTGTATGTCGCTTTGCGAGTTTTCATCCATTGTCCAAGAAGTGTGGAGAAGTTTCAAACATTTTTGGAATGAGGTGTGGCCATCGGCATAGGCCTAGTTAATATTTTAATTACATGAAATTTAGATGGAGTCCGGACATCACAAAAATCGGTGTGTCACCGTGGCCTGCTCTCACGACCTCATGGAATTGTTAAAGATTGGCACAAGTTTAGATGATCGCTCCATGGAAACTGGAGCATCTGACAAGACAGATCATGGTTTCTAAAAGGAGATGTGTCAATTCATATTCCAGTGGCTGGTGACTTCATCGTTTGACCTCATAAAAATTTCCACGGTACGCAATCACCATTATAACACGGGTTTGATTTTCTGTCGCATTTCAGGTATAGGTTGATATATTTAAGATATTTTTTTGAATGTAACATGCATTTTGTGCATATAAACCAAATCCAAACTCCAACTACATGTGCCGATGAAAGGGATGAGGATTAACGTTCGATCTGGGAGCTTCCAACGATGCAGATGTTCGATCCGGGGGATTTGGGATCTAGCCAATCAGAATGCACGACTCACATCCTATGCGCAACAGGGGGCGAGGGAGGGCATCAGACAAGGCTTTCATGAATGAACCGTGTGTTATTCGCGAACCAGATTGCATATCTTTTGTTGGTACATACTGGAGTGAGATCCATTGAGTGTGCTACCTCTAGGGTAAAATAATAATAAACAATCCAAATTCATTGCGTGAAATGACAACATATCAAGGTCAACATATTAACGGTTTTTACATCAACAGAAGACCGTGCATAACTCACAAATTTATTACACGCGATTGTTCTACATTCAGGAAATTAAGTTGCAGGTTAGGCAAAAAAATTAGTATTATGGCTTAATTCCCATCTACATGGGGAACTGGGATCATTAGGTTGACCCCGAACGAACTTAGAATTTCTGATGATTTTACGATTCTCTATTTGGATGGCGCGTGATCCCTTGGCTCGCAACTGAGCAAATTCACCATACTCGTCCTCTTTAGCTACAACCTCGATGCCCACTACCCTCCTATTCCCATGTATCACTCCATGGTAGTTCTTATGCAAGGGGTCTTTCACATAGAAAACCTGGGTAGCATCACTGGCAGGAATGAATAGGTCCACATGATATGTCATTGATGTATCGTTAACACAGTTGTTCCTATAATCATAAACCATTACCTCACTAAGTGGGATCCATGTGCACGTGAATAATGCGACCTTAACTTTCACACAGTTAAGCTCCCAAATCTCTTTGATGGTTCCATAGTATACCGTTTCATCACCTTCATCTACAGACATGCATTCTATTCGAACAAGCTATTCTGATATGAGGTCTTCTCGACATGTTCCTTGGTGTAGAACATTATCACAACCCCAATGCTTTCCCTTCCCCCTTTGTAACTCCTTCCCATGTTTGGCAACCTTGTGTTGCAATGTGAATGGATGAGAGACTTGGTGATGTTGTCATTTCATGTGCATCATGCATCATGCATAACATTTATTTCTTTTGTCTTCCTTGTTTGATCTTGGTGTGGTTGTGTCTCCTTGGTGGTGTATGAGATTGCATGTGTTCTTGTGATTGATCTTGTAGAGTGATGTCGGTGCGATAAGAGCCCTTCAAAACCCTTAGTTGCACCATGTCCAAAACCCTCTCTTTTCTAAAATGACTTAGGGCAGATTTGAAGTTTCTGTTTTGGCCTATTAAAAATGTTCAAGATCTTTGAAAACCCTTCTAAATAATTGTGGGTGGCAAAGCTCACTTATTTGAAGTTATTTTCATTTTTTTAATTAAAAAACAAGGCCAAATTTTATTTAAACAAGTTATTTTACTTTGCTCTAAAATGCCCCACCTATTTTTATAAATAGGAGGAACATTTTAGAAGCTTATTTTTATTTCTGTTTTATTCTTATTATATTTTACCTACCCTGGTTTTTAATTCGAATCTGGTTAATTTTATTCAAAAGTTCGGCCTGTGTTAATTTCAGAGACAAACTCACAGGCGAGTGGGCTTCTTGGCCCATTCCCTTCTCTGTGGCGGGCAAAGCCCATCCCCCTCTCCTTCGTGACACCGTTCCCTCCTTCCTCCGCTTTTTTGTCAGTCAGCAGGGAGAGTTGTGAGAGAGATGCTGTCGTGGCACCGTCACGGACGTCAAGGCCGTCGGCTCGTTGCCCTATTTAAGCCCCTGTGTTGCCTAGGGTTGCGTGCATTCCTCCTCCGCCGCCGCAATCCTCTGCTCCCTCCTTCTTTCCCCCTCTAGAAGGTAAGATTCAGTAGTGCAGAGAGGTTTAAAGAGAGAGACAGGGAGCATCGCCGTCGTCCTCGTGTCCCCTCGTCACCGGCAACCTTCCCCCGTGGCATCCAAGAGGGCAGGGAGGATGCTCGGTCCTCCCTCGAACCATCCCCGTCGCTAGGAGGGTGATCCCCCTTCCCTTGTGTCGTCTCCGCCGTCGCCATCCCCGGAGCGGGTGCAGCTCCTTCGTGGAGTTGCCTTGCCTCTTCTTCGTCTTCCTCGTGTCGTTTCTCCTCGTCGTCGTGCCTAGGGTGAGCCAGCATCCCCTTCTCCACTCTCCTGCATGTAGCTAGGCTTCTTTGTGCATGATCGTCGCTGTCGTCGTGCTCTGCCATGGCCGGGAGGAGCAGCTCCTTGCACAGCCGTTGGCTTCCCCCTCACGGTGGTTGACCACGGGAACGAGACCCCCATGGCCTCCGCGTCCCCCGTCGGTACACTACAAGAAATATGCTCATACATGACGTTCTTTAAGATGTCGTTGATGAATTCATCATAAATCTATGACGATTTCATCCGAGATTGTCGTAAGCCATTTGAGGTGATCAAATATACATATAAATTACGACGATGTGAGTCAAAAACATCGTAACCGCATAAGATGAGATCGTCATAACTTTTACGATGATTATAAAAATGTCGTAACATGTTTTAACTATGTTGGCATGTCACTCGTGGGTCCATTCTATCCCACCTCATACATGTATTGAACTGTTTTTATACCACTTTTCTGCTGGGCTATTTTTCATCTTACTTTTATATTGGACTGGTATTTTATCCTCCATGCTTGCTAATGGGTTGGTTTGTCGTCTGTCATAATATTTTACATTATACGTAATATATGGTCTACTATTTTTTCAAATGAGTTGCTACATTTTTAAAACAAAGATTTGGTAGGTTCTTTACAAAAAACCTATTATCTAGCACTTTCAAAACAAATGGTTTTTTTGTGCAAACAAAATGTAAAATCTCTTTGACAACGTTGTTTGTCATACCAACATACACACATGTGAACAATATTGGGTCATTATAACAAACTATAAGAGGATAAAATATAAAACAAAAAACAAAAAAAATTATATAAACTTAATTTTGATTGGTGGAATCTGCTATGGCATGGATCGATGACGTGTCAAACATCCATCCGTCCATCCAACCCACCGGCTCACCAAACCCTAGGCTTCGCTCCTCACGTACGAGCACCACGTCCTTTGCTCTGTCTTCCTCCTTCCCCCGAATCCTAGATCCACCCAACCAGCCGGCGGTGGCAACCTCTCCCCTACCCCCACCGATGACCTACCGGCCTCCGACCTCTACCCCACTACCGGCACACCCAACCCACTCCTCTCCCCAGCCGTCGAGTCCAAACTCACATCTCTCACCCGCACCCGAAAACTAGCTCATGCACATGGCGACGAGGCCTGCCCGCCGCAGCCGCTGACGAGGAGGAGGAGCGAGATGCCCGACCTGCCGTGCGACGGGGACGAGGTGTGCATGATGTGCCACGCGGCGGCGCCGCCAGAGGTGGATCTGCTGCGGTGCGCGACCTGCGCGATGACGTGGAACTCCCCGTGCCTCTTGAAGCCCCCCGCGCTCAACGACGCGGCCGGCTGGGCTTGCCCCGACAGCGGGGACGAGGGTGCGTCCCCCTCGTCCGCCCCGGTGCCTGCCCCCACTATGGCCCCTGGGGGCGCCGGCGGCGGGAGCGGCCTCCTTGCCGCCATCCGCGAGATCGAGGCCGACGCAACCCTCTCCGAGGGTATGGGGATGTACATTGATTTATATGTTGGTTCTTTCGATATATGGGGATGTACATTGATTTATATGTATATCATATATGTGTGGTGCATTATTTATATGTGTTGGCAAGTATATGTGTGGTGAACTATATATCATATATGTGTGGTGAATTATATAAATGTGATGTTAAATATATATATATATGGGCTGTGAAATAATATAAAACAAAAAAATAGGTACCATATGGTCTCTTTGCCGTCTGCCAGCTGATGGCAAAGACCTGTGCCATCAGCTGGCAGATGGCAAAGGTGCCACATGGCACCCAGCTGTGCATCCTAGGGTGTCTATATAGGCTCTTTGCCGTCTGCATCCAGGGTGGGCAGACGACAAAGAAGAGGGCACAGAGGAGGGGGGAGGAGGAGGCAGACGGCAAAGAGTGGAGGGGGGAGGAGGAGGAGGCAGACGACATAGAATAAGGGTGAGGCAGACGCAAAGAACAAGGGGGAGGCAGACGGCAAAGCCTCCGTTAACCCCTAACGGAGGCAACGCCTGTCGGCTGTCGTCTCGAGTACCTTGCCGACTGCTCCTAAGGAAAGCTGACGGCAAAGAGCTTTGTCGTCCGCTTTGGGGGGACAGACGGCAAAGAAGGTCCTATGCCATCGTAGGCTGACGCAGAAATTTTGCCGGCCGTGAGATTCTTTTCCGTCTGTGGTTTTCTCTTTGCCGTTCGGGATTTAGTCTTTGCCGTCTGTGATGGCAGACGGCAAAGAAGCTGATTCCTGTAGTGGATCCTGCTTTCCAAGGGGCTGGCCAAAAAGTGTATCCTTCCACACGTCTGTCAGCCGGTTATCTTTGATTGAAATGATTTTGTTTGTTAAGCTCACAAATCTGGATTGTACTTCTTTATTTATGTATGCGTGCCCCTTGACGTCACTTAGTGGGACAAAAAAAGGCGAATTGAAGATTTTAAGCCAGTTGCA